>NW_012267250.1:7308417-7310304 GCF_000151885.1 Dipodomys ordii
CCCAAAAAAAAAAAAGAGTCTCACGAACTTTCCTACCCAGGCTGGCTGTGAACTGCGATCCTCAGATCTCAGCCTCCTGAGTAGCTAGGATTACAGGCCTGAGCCACAGGAACCTGGCTCATTCCTGAGTTTTATGTTGTTGATGGCTTTTTTGAGCATTAACTCTTACACTTTTTCCATTAGCCATTGTTACATCACTTTCTAGTCCCTGGTGCTGCATCCACTTGTTTATTTTTACGTCAACATTTTACCTTTCTCACTACACTGTCAGTCCCAGGACCACAGGGAGTGTGCCCTTCCTTCCTTGATCACTATTCCTGGGGCCTAACAGAGAGTCCTGGAACTTAGTAGAGTTCCCATAACTGCCTGTTGACAGAATAGATGGTAAACATTCCAGATGGAGTGCCGTGGGAATGCTTCTACATCAACCCCTTTGGGGCGAAAACACATGTTTTCAGAATCATCAATATCATAAATCTATAAGTTTAGAAAAAATTACGTGGTGGTAAAGGAGCTGCTCATCTCCGTTCACAAGGAGGCCAGTTGGGGTTTCTCTGCTTAACAAGGCAGGATTTAGAGGGTTTGCTTCCTAAGAAAGACCTGGGTTTGATTTCTGTAATATTATCTGCTGCTGTGTAACCTCAGCCACATCACGACATCACGTACTTCTGTTTCTCTGTTTCTTCGCCTGTTAGTTACACCACAGTGCCCAGCACACAGTCCATTCTTGTTAAATGGGCACCACACCTATTACGAATTTTGATTTACCGTTTGGTTATCCAAGAGACCCCATCAGTGATATAGCTTGCCTCACTTGTAAGCCAGTAACCATCTTGTCTGACAGAGTGACCAAGTGCTACTTCCAACTTCCAGGAATAACAATAATAAGGAATCTTTGTGTTTTGGTCATAAAACAAAAGAGGGCACATGTCTGTGTGACTGGAAAATACAAGGGAGTGGGGAAGCCTGTTGGTGTAAATCAGGTATCTTTTCCCTGGAGCTTCATAGCCAAGTCAAAGAGGCAGAGAATGGGCCGGCCCCAAGTTGGGTGTCTATCTATCTCCAGGTCACCTTTTGGGAAAGACTTACCTTGAGCAGACAGAATTCCTTAGTCCCCGACTAGACAAACATGCCCAGATGCCAGCTAGCTCCAGACAGCCGCCATTAATTACACTTACTCAGTTTCTTGTTTCTGTCTCTCATAGTGGCATAGTCTATTCCTTGAAAATCACAACACAACTCCTTCCTCATTCCATTAAAAAAAAATCCCCCTCTGGGAATAGAGTACGCCTTTTGTCCATCTCCTTCGAAAGTGGGCCACTGCGTAAGATGAGAGGAAAGAAGTCTTTGGGTTTGAGGACTGAGGGCACACAAGCCATGGTGATGACTGTAAAAGGTTTTTCTCCCAAGTTTTCTCCTCTCTCCCTTGTCCTGTTCAAACTCCAGGGACAGACCCACAGGGCCCTGTGCTGAGTTTAAGGATGTGGTGTGCATGTAGGAATTGTGCATGCTCTCGGTGTGTGCTCAAGGAGTGAGCTGTGATCGAAGCTGCACGCGTCCCCGTCGGGAGGAAGACTTGAAGAGTGTGCAGGGGAACGAGTGTAGCCAGGGCATACGTGTGGATGATGAAGTCCGCGTGCACTTCTTTCAGGCACATTCCAGACCTCTGAGCTTGAACTTGAGTGGTGTTTCAAGTAGCCCAGTGCAGGGGTGGGACCGGCTTTGTGCGCTTAGGCGCCGACAGCGGTGGCGGTGTGTACGTGGAGTTTGTGTGCGCGCGCGAGCGAGCGTGTGAGCGCCGGGGGGCTGCCCTCCCTCCGTCCCTCCCTCCCGCGTGCCCTCCCGCCGCGGCTCCCCGTGGGCCGGGCCCGCCAATGAGCGCGCGTC
>NW_012267250.1:7310699-7319483 GCF_000151885.1 Dipodomys ordii
CGGCGGGGGCAGCTGGAGCTCCAGCGTCGCGCGCCCACCATGGCCGCCCAGGCTGAGCCCGGCTACCTGGCCGCCCAGTCGGACCCGGGCTCCAACAGCGAGCGCAGCACCGATTCGCCCATGCCTGGCTCGGAGGACGACCTGGTCGCCGGGGCGCCCCTGCACTGCCCGGAGTGGAGCGAGGAGCGCTTCCGCGTGGACAGGAAGAAACTCGAGGCCATGCTACAAGGTAGGCATAGCCCCCCGCCCCCCAACTGGCTTTTTTTAAACTTCCAGGCTGCGTCCCCGACTCCTTCCCGGACATCTCTGCACCCCGTCCTCTCCCCGAGCGCCCCAGCGTCCGCTTCCTGGTTCCCGCCCCCCCCCCCCGACCCCAGCGGAGCGGCGGTGCGCCCAGGGTGTGGAAGACCGCCGGGACTCCCCACGCCTCCCGGCTCGCCACTCATCGGGGGACCCTGGCTGACTTAAGCGCCTCTAGACCAAAGCCCAAAGTGGGTCCTGGCGCGCTGAAGTTGTTGCCATGTGGACTCTGGAGGTGTCAGCTTTTAGCCGGGACACTCGGGCGGTGTCACCCGGACGCGCTCGGGGCGCACCGCAGACCCCGCGTGCCCGCCGGCCTGCCCGCTGCCCAGCGGTCTCGCATCTAGCGCTGGTCCCTTTCGTGTCTGTTTCACTCTCTCCCCTGGTCAGTATCCACTTCCTCCAGCTGAGGGGCCTTGTCTGGCTATTGGGAAATGCTCTGCAGATGTCAGGGCTTAAGACTCGAGCTCCTCCTCCTTCTTCCCCACCGAGGGGCCTAGACGGGGCGGGGTCCCAAGGCCAGGGGATTGAGGCACTGCTGCTGTGTTTGAAGAGTGTGTGTGTGTGTGTGTGTGTGTGTGTGTGTGTGTGTGTGTGTGTGTGTGTGTGTCTACCCCCTGACTGGCTTGTAAAATACAAATCTGTGTGTGTGTGTGTCTTCCCCCTGACTGGCTTGTAAAATACAAATCTTCCTGGTCTCTGGGTATCTGACTTGGTCTTTCACAATTTGGAATTTTTTTTTTTTAAAGTCTTTCCCTGGGGCTTTCCTAGGCCGAAGAGCTTTAGTCAGATTGGACCATGAGCCCATTGTGACTTTTAAAGTGAGGATCGATTAGAGTGAATGCTAAAATGTCCAAGGTCATTTTGACCTTGTTCAAAAATGTTAATTGCTAGTCTACCTGTAGTCACCGTAGTGGCTCCGTTTCCACCCACAAGGAGAATTGGTAGTTTGAATGACTAGGGTTAAGACTTGCGAAGAGGAGCAGGCCCTGGGCTCGCTCACTCAGAGTGAGCGGTGAAGAGTCATTCAGTAGCCAGTGCCCTTTTATCACGGGAGGACTGAAGCTCTCCAAACTTTCTTTTGTGGCTTTGTGCATAACTTCTTTTGACTTTATCAGTCAGTGTATCGCAGTATGGGAGCAAGTTAGTCTTCTGTGGAAATGCAGTGGCTTTTTAGAACAATTAAGCAGGTTATTTTAAGAGGGAACAACTTGTTTTCCAAAACAATAACTTGATGGAAACAAATAGCAGGAGTGCTTGGCAGGCTTTTTTTTTTGGATGCGTTGCAAACTCATCTCCCTTGTTGCTTATTTTTATTGATAAACATCCCTAACTCTTGTCTATGTCTCCTTTTCTCTTAAATTATGTAACTTTCGAGGACAGTTGTTTTGAAACGATAAACCATTCAGAGTATTAAAGGGCAGATTGGAAAATTAAAACACAGCTGCATTTCAGTAAGTCATTTTAGTTACTCCATTTGTTTTATGATTCTTTTTGTGTACTTTCTGGGTCTTAAAGTATTCAATTTACACTGGAAAAATATTATGAGAGTATTTGCATGGAACTGGTAAGACCACATACATACTCACTCAGTCTTTTTTTTTTATTGTGAAAATACTGTACAGAGGTGTTACAATTACATGGGCAAGATAATGAGTACATTTCTTATCAAGCATTGTAGCCTCCTCCTTTATTTCCCCTTCCCATCCCATCCTCTCCCCCCCCCCCCCCAGTCCTCTTCCCCCCCCCCCACCAAAGTTGTAAAGTTCGTATGTCACTCAGTCTTTTCAACAATTTTCCAACTTGTTTTCTACATGAGATGGGGTGATATGAAAGATTGCTAATCTTTCTCTAGTAGGGCATTGTTGGTATTTCCTGCTTTACATATGTGCAGACCAGTGACAGTAGTATCTACCCAAGCATCTACCCTGAGTTTTAGAAGTAGATTTTGTTTTACTTCACTTTGGGCTTGAATGCAATGAAGTATTCATGGAGAAGTTTTTATTTTTTATTATTAATACGTTTTTTTAATGTGAAAATACTGTACAGACGGGTTACAATTACATGAGCAAGGTAATGAGTACATTTCTTATCAAGCATTGTTGACTCCTCCTCCTTTGTTTCCCCTTACAATCCCTGCCCTTCCATCCCCCTCCTCCGCAAAGTTCGTTTTTTGACATAGCATGTTATACATTTCATTGTTGTAATGGGTCCACCACCTGTATCTCTATTTAAACATTTTGTTTTTTCCCTTCCCCTCCACAAATTATACCAACATCAAATACAGTGAGAACAGGGGTTATACCGTGGGGGAGGGACATACAAAGCAACAAAAAATCACCTTATAAATATGTTAGGAACAATAGCAAGCAAGAAAAACCATTTGAGTCCTTACCTTAGGGTTCATTTCCCTAACATTAATTTATCTGACCTTTTCTGCTTGTCTCAGACATACACTAGTTATTGCAAATAAGGGAAACCATGGGACCTATGTTTCTTTGGGCCTGGCTTACTTCACTTAATGTAATTTTTTCCAAGTCTTTCCATTTCCTAACAAATGGGGTAATGTCATTCTTTCTGATGGAGGCATAGAATTCCAAGGTTGAAAACTGTCCTTTGTATATTTGCTGTTCTAAACGCATAGTTTAAAATTGGTTTGCAGTGATCAAGTTTGCCTTGAAGAAAGTCTTAACATTTCTCCAGCCTATATATAAAATGAAATACAGTACTCAGTGATCAAACACAGTGGTCTCATTAACTTAGGAAAAATCACCTACAAGTGAATGATCCCTGTTTTGAAAGTAGAGTTTGAACAGGTTTGAAACCTGTTTGTGGTATGCTAAGGCATTTTAGGATGCATGCTTCCTTCCCAGTGTCAAGTTATGTAGTACCATCATGTCTGAAGGAGTAAGACTGATTTTGGAGTCAGATGTAATCATGTGCATTGTTGCTTTGTACCAGCCAGTTTTGTCAAGTGTGAATACTGGAGACACTCAGGTTAGGGGTTCAAATACCTATAGAACTTTAGAAATGTTCCTGGGTGTCTCTGTTCCCTTCTTTTTCGCATCTGTAAAATGGAGATGATATTAGAACTTTGTCTGAGGGTTTTGATGAGAATGGAAAGAATTAATGCCTAACAAGTTAAGACGATATAGTGTTGACCAATGATAAGAACTTCATAAATATCAATTGCTTTTATTATAATTAATAAAGATTACATCATAGATTTAGATGATTTCCAGTGCCTACCACAATTGGTGGCATATGAAGTATATTTACTAAATAGTTGTGGGAACAAAAGAATTTTGCAAGTTCATAATTATGGAAGCAAAATTGGAACCAACATAGGAACTCTGGCAAATCAATATGTATTCTAACATTATCAGTTATTTATTTATTTAAAGCTTTTTGTTTGGAAAGTGTCACATAAGTAAAGATTGTATTTGGTGGTGTTTCTGATTATTGTGAAATTGTCATTTTTCTTTTATAACAGCTTTCAAATTATGTGGGATTTCCAGTTTAAGTCAGAATAAGTAAGATTGTTGGCCTTTAAGTATTGAGAGTGTAAATTGGTGATTATAACTCTTGGAATTTGTTTTCAGAGAGACTGTCCTGGGGGCAAGTTAATCTTTAATGAGTTGTATTTTTATTGCTGGAGAAATTCTTATACGCAATGAACCAAAAATTCAGTGAAGTTCAAACATGGGCACTAGGGTAGTAGTCAAATAAAATACCATTCTTAGATGATCACTGAATGTAAAATAATTGATGCACATAAAAACCACCAGCCCATAGGGCATGGCCACTAGTTTTTCATGGTTTTATTTGTTTCCTTTCTTTTGTTAAATAACTATTTTAGAACAGCCCAAAATGCTGTTTTTGTTGAAACTAGATGAAAATTATGCATATTATCAGTTAGTGATTTTTTAAAGTGGGAATATATTGTTGAGTGTAGGTTTTTGATGGGATAGTCAATTTTAGACTGAATAACATGGACAGCATTGTTTTAGTGATACATATTCTTAATTTCTTTAATATTAATTTTCAAAATTTAGATTTCTTGCATCTTGTGAAATGATAGTGTTTATTCACTGAAGTCAGTTATATATAAGTTTTCTTCACTTTTTTTTTTTTTTTGGTCGGTTGTGGGGCTTGAACTCTGGGCTCGGGCGTTGTCCCTCAGCTCTTCGGCACAAAGCTAGTGCTCTACCACTTGAGCCACAGCACCACTTCTGGTTTTCTGGTAGTTTATTGGAGATAAGAGTCTCACTGACTTTCCTGCCCAGGCTGGCTTTGAACCGTGATCCTCAGATCTCAGCCTCCTGAGTAGCTAGGATTGCAGGAGTGAGCCACAGGTGCCCAGTTTACATATAAGTTTTGATATATAAAAAGGAGAGAGAAGCAGGGTACTGGCCATTCATACTTGTAACCCCATCTACTTGGGTGGATGAAACCTGAGGAACTTACTTTGAAACCAGCCAAAGTAGAAAAGTCTATATCCTGGTGAGAATGAAAGGCCTTGAGCCTAGTACTAGTGTACCATCACAAATGAAGGAAGGAAGGAAGAAAAAAGGAAGGAAGGAAGAGAGGAAGGAAGGAAGGAAAGAAGGAAAAAAAGGAAACAGGAAGTAAGAAAGAGATGGGCTTGGATGGCTCATGCCTGTAATCCTAGCTACTACTCCTGTACATACAAGATCCTAGCTGAGGATCCTGGTCCAAGACAGCCCAGGCATGAAAGTCTGTTATCTCCAAATAACAACCAAAAAGTCAGAAATGAAGCTGTGGCTCAAAGTAGTAGAGTGCTAGCCTTGAGCAAAAAGCTCAGGGACAGTGT
This sequence comes from Dipodomys ordii, assembly GCF_000151885.1. NCBI lineage: Eukaryota > Metazoa > Chordata > Mammalia > Rodentia > Heteromyidae > Dipodomys > Dipodomys ordii. The sequence continues at coordinate 7,315,834 of NW_012267250.1, forward strand.
CTAGGGCCTAAGTTCAAGTCCCAGGACCACCACCATCACCACCACCACCACCACCACCACCACTACCACCACCACCACACACACACACACACACACACAAACACACACACACGTGTACCATAGAATTAAATGTTCCTACATAAAATTTAGAAGCATATGCAATTTCAGAGTTCTGAGTATCTTGTGCTTCAGCAGAGGAGGAAGAGACAGTTTGAAGAAGAAGGATGGTTTATTTACATGAGTAGAGATTGACATATGGTGGGCTTTTACCATACTGCTGGGAAGACTTGGGAAACTAGGTTGTTTTTGTGATGCTAGATATTACTAGGACCATTTAGTGCTGATTGCCTGAGTAGTGGAACTAGCCACTGTAGCAGAGTTCCTCAGATTTCATTTAAAAAAATATGAGCAGCAGTTATGTTATCTCTTTAATTCAACAAGCTTGAATGGAGATTGTGTTATCAAGTGAATAGGAACAGTTTCTTAGATATTGTTATGCTAGGAGAAAAAATAGGAAGCACAAATTTTCAAAACTGAGGAAATTCTAGAAGTGAAGATAAAGAATAAAGCTTAAAGGAATAGAACTTTCTAGTTGATGCTTGATCAAGGCTAACAAACAATAAAAAATCAACCTACTTTGTGAAGCTAGAGGTTAAGTACATAGGGCCCTGGGCCAGATCTAGATTTGAATTTTGATTTTTACCTTTGCATAGAAAATTTGGGGAAACTGTTTAACTGTAGCCCTATTTCTGAAAGAGGACGTTAATAACAGATCATTCATCCTGAGGTGGTCTTAACAATTAAAAGAAAAAAAAGATATATGTAAAATATCACAAGACTAGTCATATAAGAAGTGCTGAATACATTAATTACAATGATGATATTCATTTTAAACTGTGGTGTATGAAGTATACTTCTTACATTTAAAGTAAAAAGAAAGTGAATTATAAAATATAATAACTTTATGATTAATGAACATTATCAGTTATCTAAATATTACTATCAGTCCTCCTGGTAGCTTGCCATGTGTTGAGTGATTCACCATTGTTACATTGGTAAGTACATTCTGTGTACCAGATTTGACTCAGGACTCCTTCAGTTGTAATTGTGCTTGTATTCTTCCTTCCTTCCTTCCTTCCTTCCTTCCTTCCTTCCTTCCTTCCTTTCTTTCCTTCCTTCCCTCCCTCTCTTCCTTCTCTTCCCTCCCCTCCCTCCCTCCCTCCCTCCCTCCCTCCCTCCCTCTCTCTCTGTTTGTTTCATAATTGTCTTTTTCTTAGGGTACTTTTTTCACTTTTAATATTTTTATTACAGACTAACAAACTCAATCTCTCAATCTTTCATAATTGTGTGTTGTTTTGAACTCCCATTCATTGGTGTGTAGAAGAAGGTTTTTTAACAGCAATGCTGCTTGTAGGCTAACATTCTGATTCCCTCACTGTGAAATGGCATGCTAAAAGTCTCACTGCAGGAGGATGTTTTGGACACGGAATAAGTGCATGCGTTGACATGCTTATCCCAGGGCCTGGCACATGACACTTGGTTAACACTAGAGTAGCAGCAGCAGTACTAACACCATCCCACACAATAAGGAAAGAACTACAATTAAGGTAATTCTTGCCAGGTCCTTTAAAATTAAAAGATAGTTGGATTCAAGCCTTTCTTTCTTTTGGAAGAGGGAGTATTTTGTTTTGTAGTGAAATGCTTTTTTGAGAAATCAGAAAGTGTGTTACAGGAATTGTAGTTGAGTCCGAAATCAGGATGGAAAGGTGAAATCTTACTATAGACTAAAGGAAACAATACATTGGAGGCCATATTGTTTGGCTGGAGAAACTCATGAACTACTCTTAGACTGGCGGGGACCAGGCTTTTGCTTGACCCTCCTGGAGGCTGTGATGATGCCCTCTTCATTCATGGGCATGGAATTGGGTGGTCATGGTAATGAATTATCCACTTAGTTAACTTTGTCTCTGTGAGTTCTCTGAGGGCTTCATGTGAAGTTGATCATGGATAAATTCAGGCATAGCTGGAGAGATTCCTTACATTAGTCTCTTTTGGAGGCAGGAATATTTTTGCTACAACTAAGAAAAATCTAGCACCAGAGTCCTTTTTCCCCCACAAGGCAGAAGTTCATCTTAAGCCTGGGGAAAGTGGTCTAGTCTTTAATAGCTGCTCAAGTTGATCAAGGATATGGAATTTTCCCTCTTCCTTGGCTTTGCCAACTTTGGCTTATGGCCTTTTTCTTTACTTACTCAACATGGGGTGGCCTCACCAGGAAGTACATCTGTGGTCTTTGCTGGGCAGCGGCATGGGGAGCAAAATTGCTTTTGATTCAAGATTTCATGTTTTTGTGTGACAAAGATAGATTATGCTTGAAAGTTCCATCTGTATTTCTTCAGCCTTGGTTTCTGCAGGAGACTCTTCCGTGTGTAGTCTTCTTTCCCATTCTGTCTAGTTGAAGTAGGCAAGGAAGAAGGGGTCAGAATGGTTGCTGAGTGACTCAAATCGTAGTTTCCCTACAGTGAACAATGTAAAGGAGCACTGTGACTCCACATTCTCAGTGTAACTAAAGCTGGCCTAGTTGTATCAGTCATAGACTTTGTCTTACACTGAATATGCCTTGAAATTTGGACTTTTTAGTACTGTGACATATAAGTGGATTTTCCTTATCATAATTCAGTAGTAAATCTAAATCTCAAAGAGGAAATTGCTTTGGTCATCTTAAGCTGTTCTCATTTTGCTACTGATTTTACAAACAGGACCTGGAAATATGTTTCCTCTCCCCCAGGGTTGGGGATCAAACCCTGTGCAGTGCTGAGCATACATTCTCCCACAGAGCTCTGTCCTTAGCCTCTGGAACCATCTTAAAAAAACAAAACAAAACATGAGTCCATGGCACAGATTTTTTTCCATTTCTTTGTTGTTGTTTGTTTTTAATGTACTAAGTGATTTTTTTTTGTTTCCTTTGTATGTTCTTCCCCCTATTGTATGTCCCCTGTTGTCACGGTACTTGATTTTGGTTCCCTGCATCTTGTAGATATATTTGTCTAATTTGGGGAAGGAAAGGGGAATAACAAAATACTGAAACAAAGACACAAGATGACCCATTGCAACACTGATGCTCACAAGACACTATAGTGGAAATGAACTTTACAACTTGGGTGGGGGTGTGTGAGAGTGATGGGGAGGCAAGGGATGCTGGGAGAACAACAAGGGAAGAGGCAGCAATTTATGAAAGAAGTATACTCATTGCCTTACTCATGCAGCTGTAACCCCTCTGAACAGCAGCTTTACAATAAAATACAAATAAAAAAAGAATTTAAGGCAAAAAAATTGCCTGATACAACACAAATAATCATTTTCCATGTGTGTGTGTGTGTTTCTCTGTCCCAGGGCTTGAACTCGGGGCCTGGGTGCTGTCTCTGAGCTTTTGTGCTCAATATTAGCGCTCTACCACTTGAGCCACAGCTCTACTTCTGGTTTCTATTTCTATTTCTTCTTCTTCTTCTTCTTCTTCTTTTTTTTTGTAGTTAATTGGAGATAAGAGTTGTCTTCTGGGGCTGGGAAGGTGGCTCAGTGGTAGAGCGCTTGCCTTGCATGCATGAGGCCCTGGGTTCCATTCCTCAGCACCACATTAGCAAAAAGAAAAAAAG
>NW_012267250.1:7319543-7342334 GCF_000151885.1 Dipodomys ordii
CCCCCCCCCAAAAAAAAAAGAGTTGTCTTCTGGGCTTTCCTGCCTATATCCTTAGGTCTCAGCCTCCTAAGTAAGGATTACAGGTGTGAGCCACTGACGACTGGCACCCTTCCTTTTTATTATTCTAAGATATCTCTGTTCTCTTTTCCCCTGTGTTCTATTTCTTTCTAAATTGACTAGTTTAACATAACTTTGAGTTTTCTATAGAGTGGCCCCTCTAGCCTAATCTGACCCACAAAGCCAGAATTTGTTCAGAAGATGAAGTCATTTTGAAGGCAGTTTGATAGAATTACCACTAAGTTTGTGCCTTGTTTGCAGCTTGAAATTGTCCAGAATGGTGAGCTCATAAAACACATCAGCTGGCTTATCCAGTTTATTCCAATTAGTTTAAGATAGAGTTCTCATGTAAAAAAATGCATAGCATGATGGTGGCCATATATCTTCTTTTATGTAAAGTACCATGGATAAGGCACAATTTTAATAATGCTAATTTATAATGGCTTTTGAATTATGTGGGGATGATCTTGGCAAAATGGAAAAAGACAAAAACAAAACATAATACTTTTGTTGTGCTGTAAGATTCACCCGTTTTGTTTTTTTATTATTAGTAAGTTTTTTTATTGTGAAAATATCATACAGAGGGGTTACAATTACATGAGCAAGGTAATGAGTACATTTCATATCAAGCATTGTTGGCTCCTCCTTTGTTTCCCCTTACCATCCCTGCCCTCCCATTCCCCCACCCCATAGCATAGCATCCTGTACATTTCATTGTTGCAATGGGTCCACCTGTATCCCTATTTAAACAATTTGCTTTTTTCCCTTCCCCTCCACAAATTATATCAACATCAAATACAGTGAAAACAGGTTATACCGGGGGGGAGGGACATACAAAGCAACAACAACAACAAAAAATCACCTTATAAATATGTTAGAAACAATAGCAAGAAAGAAAAACCTTCACCTAACATCAACTTAGCTGACTTTTTCTGCTTGTCTCAGACATATACTAATTATTGCAAATAATGGAAACCATGGGACCTATGTTTCTTTGGGCCTGGCTTACTTCACTTAAAATAATTTTTTCCAAGTCTTTCCATTTCCTAACAAATGGGGCAATGTCATTCTTTCTGATGGAGGCATAGAATCCCATTGTGTATATATACCACATTTTCTTGATCTATTCATCTACTGAGGGGCATCTGGGTTGGTTCCATATCTTAGCTATGATAAATAATACTGCAATAAACATAGTTGTGCTGGTAGCTTTAGTATGGCCTTGTTTGTGATAAATGCCCAAAAGTGGGATTGCTGGGCCACAGGGGAACTCTGGTAATTTTTTTTCTTTTTGGTCCGGTCGTGGGGCCTGAACTCTGAGCTGGGCACTGTCCCTCAGCTCTTCAGCTCAAGGCTACTGCTCTACCACTTGAGCCACAGCGCCTCTTCTGGCTTTATTTCTTTTTGCTTATGTGGTGCTGAGGAATCGAACCCAGGGCCTCATGCATGCAAGACAAGCACTCTACCACTGAGCCACCTTCCCAGCCCTCACAGGGAACTCTTAAGTGGAGTCTTTTGAGGAAACTCCATACTGCTTTCCAAAGTAGTTCAACAAGTTTACACTCCCACCAACAATGCAGTAGGGTTCCCTTCTGTCCACATCCCCTCCAGCATCTGTGTTGTTAGAGTTCTTGATTATAGCCATTCTAACTGGGGTGAGATGGTATATCAGTGTTGTTTTGATTTGCATTTCTTTTATGATCGGGGAGGTTGAGCATTTCTTCATGTGTTTAATGGCTATCCTTCTTTCCTCTTCAGAGAAGTTTCTCTGTAAGTTCAAATCCTCACCCCATTTGGTTTTGAATCCATCCCCAAATGTCCAAAACCATCAGTAGAAGCCCTTTGTGAATGTTATACACTCGGCATCCCTTTTCCTTTCTCCCAACTTACTAAGAACTGAGCTGATGGAAGGTGCTTATATGTGCCAAATACTAAATTCTGCTATTTTGGATATGATGACATAGGAAGATAACACTCCTTTCCTGGTTACAAGGTTCTTTCTTTTTTGCTGTGAAAAAGACAACCATGTGTAACTCTGCAGAAGGAAGGGGCTTAAACCAGAGTGCTTGGATATTAGCCATGGCTTTCATTATTTGATTCAAAAAATAACACAAACTTATTATACAATATGTGAAATACTAAGAGATGTAGAAAAAGAAAAAAAATTATTCCTGAACCAAAAGTCAGCAGTAACTACTAATAATATTTGGGGATTTTGTCCTGGTATTTAAAAATATACCCATACATCAAATCTTTTGTTAAGGTATATTGAGTTCTTACTCTATGTCAGAAGCTTTGGAATGTGGATGAAACGGAGTTAAATTCTTCAGTGACTTAAATTCTGTAGTGGGTCTTACTTACCCTTCTTTCTACTTTGCATTCTCTTATGTTTCTGCTTCATTAAAGAATCAATTGTATGCATTGTTCCTTTGCTATATATTTTAAAAAATGTTACAATATTTTAAAACATTTTTTATGTGGTAATAGAAAGAGTTTTGTATAGCTGAAATATTTCTACTTAAAATGCCAAAGGCTGAGATAGATCCTGGTTTTTTTGTTTATTAGCTGTGTGGCCTGGAACAAGTTGATCTCTTCTTTGAGTCTCAATACTTCTAGGTTGTGAGGCTAGAAATACTATATGCAAAGCACTCGTAAGTGCCAGGTGTGGAACATGGCTGCATGGATGTTCTTAGTGCTGCCACACGTTTGCCTCAGAACCTTGTATGTATTCTTGATTGTTATTATTATAGTAAAGAACCTTACTAGTAAAGATTTTGGGACAAAAATAGGGACTTTTTTTAAAGACAATATCTCTATCTTGAACTTGTGATTCTCCTGGCTTAGCCTCCCAACTGTGAGATTCCAAGTGTGCACCACACCTGGCCACTTTAAAGCTCTTGATGAATTTTGCCAATCCTGGGGCTTGAACTCAGGGCCTGGGCACTGTCCTGGCATTTTTGTACTAAAGGCTAGTGCTCTACTACTTATACAACAGCTCCATTTAGGGCTTTTTGTGGCTAACTGGGGGTAAGAATTGGATGGACTTCCTACCCAGACTGCCTTTGAACTGTGAGCTCAGCCTCCTGAGTAGTCTTAGAAGTATGAGCTACTGGCTACAAGATTATTTTTTAAGAAAGATTTTTTTTTATGTGAGGAAGAAGAGGTAAAAAGTTGCAGGCTGTGTGTTCCTCATACCTGTTATCCTGACAGCCTGACTCACTTGATCTGGGAGTTGTGAGAGGAAACTAAAGTTCCAGTACAGAATTAGGTTTCTGCTTTCCCCCCCTTTTTTTGAGCTGAAAAATATGTGTTGTTTATTTTATCAGATCAGGGTGTCTATGGGTCAAATTCAATTTCTTAAAAAATTGTACATATAAGCCTGGAGTTTGTTTGAAAAGGCAATCTGTGGGCTCCTCAGAGATCCCAGAGTCTTTATGTCTTAGGATTGCATTAGTAATGGTGGCGGGATCTGCATATTGGAAAGAGGCTATTGTGCGTCTACTGTAGGTGGTCCCAGGACACACTTGGAGAAACATTGCTCGATGATTAGAAGATGGTCAAATAATTGAAGAAGTTTGAGCTTCTTTTCTTTTGATTCCCTTTATCCTGGAAACTGGTGCTTTTGTCCTGTTATTAAACAGCCTTGAATCAGTTAGTCCTCAAATACATGTGTCTTTTTTTAAAAAAATAAATGTGTCTTATTCAGAGAGAGAGAGAGAGACTTGCTATATGGGATGTGGGAAGAACACACCTATACTTATACTTCTATGAAAGGACTATGTTATCTTCATTGGTGCACAGTGGATTCAGAACAAGTTTGATTTTCCTAATGTTCACAGTCAGTGGAGATGTAAAAGACAGCAATGGAATATGTCATAAAATATTTTCAAAAGCATATTATTTTTTTAAATTTTTCTTCCCACAATGCTTGAACTCTTCTGTGAATATTATGATGCTTCATGCATGTTAGGCGAGTACTGTACCATTGAGCTTTACTCTCAACTTCTTGAAGACAAAGTGTTTCCTTGGCAGTACCATGGTTTTGATCTCAGGGTCCTAAGTCAGTCATTTGAACCTTGTTTGCAAACCTTTTATTGCTTTCATCATATTTTAGGGGATAGCGTCTGAATGCTTTTTGCTCAGGTTCTCCTGGATTGTAATTCTCTTAACCTATACCTTTCATATAGGTGGAATTACAGATGTGTATCACTGTGTCTGGCGTGTTTGTTGATAGGGGTCTCACTAACTTTTTCCCTAGGCTGGCTTTGATCTGTGATTTTCCCAGTCTCCACCCCTGAGTAGTTGGGATTGTGGGTCTGTATCATCATGCTCAGCCCTATTCTTGAAGCTTTATCCTTGTTCAGTTATTTCAAGCCCTTTAGTATAAACCCAGTAGACATACATACTGTTGGGTTATGTATTTCAGGAAAAAGTGTAAACTTTCAAAATTTGCAGTGCTGGTTTATTTTTGGAGTTCTGATACCAGTTTCCTGTCAGGGTTGTTATGTAGTCTAGACTCACCTGTAATATGGAGACACATCACATTTGAGGACAGGATGATAAATTCCCTTCTTGCATCATTACACTGCGTCTTGAACCCTTGCTAAAATGTAGAGGCTTGTGGGGGCCCACCTGAGCGGGTTAGCATCTCAGCCAGAAGGCAGACATGCCAAGGCTCTGCCTTCTGCAAGCTCTGGTTACATTTTCTTATTTTCTCCATTGTGAAATGGAGATAATAATACCTTTTTCCAGTTATTGCAGAGATTATATGATAATGTTTATAAGCTTGAGTCACAGTGGGTGCCCTGGAAATGATATGTGTTATTCACATTCATCCTCTGTTTTTCTCCACATCTATTCCAGGGCTGTGAATAACTATCTGTTTAGTGTTTATAGAGTGAATGACCCATTATGGGTCTGGATTAAAAACTTAGTTCCATTTTGGGCCAGTGGACCCAGCATTTACCTCATGGAATGGAACTTTAAGGCTAGAGTATGTTCTTAGCGTAAGAAATAACCAGAAGTCCATGGGACAGAACAGGCTGGCCTGCAAGATGTGTCTCAGTAGCCTCACTCTAGGATGATACATTAGCGTAGCATTTTCAAATGAAGATATGCAAAATTTTATTTAATTGAGATTAATGCTACTTTGTTTATATCTATATCTAATCTGGATTAATGTCTTAAATTGAATATAATGTCAAGGTTCATTAAACATTTTAGTTTATTAATTGCAAACATTAGATTATCTTGTACTTGCAGCAGCGCATCTCCATGCAGTTATTTAAATGATTGTGTGTGTGTGTGTGAGAGAGAGAGAGAGAGAGAGAGAGAGAGAGAGGAGGAGGGAGAGGGAGGGAGGAAGAGAGAGACAGAGACATGGTAATCTCATGTAATTCAGACTGACCTAGAACTTTGTGTGTTGCCCAGGTTGCTTTGACCTTGTGATCTTCGTGGTTTGCCCTTCCAAGTACTGAGATTACAGGCATGTGCCACCATGTCTGTGCTTAAATATGATTTTAAAGTATTTCAGACATAATCAGCTCTCAAAAAGAAATCTTTTATGTCAGTTTGATTACTATAATAGGATAATGACTGAGTCATTTTGAGCTAGAGGGAAATAACTTACTTTTCTCAGGACAATGGTTGGGCTATAGTCAGGAGACTTGAGGTCATGACCCAATCATGCCAATGACACTGTTATCTTGGACAACCTCTCAGGGTTTTGGATTGAAGTCCCTTGAAAGAATCCCTTTCAGCTTCAGTGTTCCAAATGTTTAGCACAGTATACAATACAAACCCACTAGTCCTTTGAACTGCCTCTGTTGGAGGCTGACTCAGCTCTGTGCACATAAGCAGTGTTGGTGAAGATTGGGCTTGACTTAACCACACATAAGAACATCTCTTGTGGATGAGAATGGAGGTAGAATGAGGACAGTCACTGCAACCCAGATTTGGAGAAGCTAGGACTTGTAAGAGAGCTAACCACAAGTCCGGTCTTCTGACATCTTGGCAGTTGGGTTTGTAGCACCCTGAATTCTGTGGTCTAGATGTTAGGTTAATGTAATGTTTTCTATAGCAGTGGATTAGGGATTATAGCATAGTTGACCCTTGTTTGTGGTGACATACTAAGCTAAACAGTGATTGCTTGCTTCCCCAAGTCACGTCTTTGTGTCACATTTTCCTTTTCCTCTGCCAGCATGTCCAATTATCAAGTTTCTTGTGCCAGGATTTATATCTGGAAGTTAAGCCACTAGAGTTACAAAGCAGGAAGGTATAATCATGTTCATTAGACTAAAATCTACAATAAGGACCTTTATGTGTCTAAATTTTAGATTTAAATTATTTAGTAAGAACTAACCTATTTTTCTTACCTTTCACAGACTTGTATTATCTATGTCCTGAGTTTGTCCCTTTATCATATGTTGAGATTTGTTTTGTAAAAATTATCATTTAAAGCAAAGTCAGTCTTTCAGCAATATTTTATTGTTTTGATTTGGTTTTTTTTACTGCTTATTTGTAGCTATTTAATTAAAAATATCAGAATAAAACTGGTTTGGCTTGCTGAAGAAATCATATAAAGAAATGTTCATTTGATCTGGAGATACCTTAAAATTAATTTTTATATGAGGAAAAGAAACCCAATATTAACATAGATTTGCAGAATCTTGATTATTTTCATAGGTACCTATGATTTAATAAAATATTATGGGTAATCATATTGATACCTAACAGAAAAGATTGCCTTTGTAATTATACTATCAGTGAATGGAAAATGGAATATTCATCATCTCTGTAAATTTTTTTTTTGTTGGTCATGGGGCTTGAACTCTGGGCTTGGGTGCTGTCCGTGGGCTCTTCAGCTCAAAGCAAGCACTCTACTGCTTCAGCCATAGCACCACTTTTGGTTTTCTAGTGGTTTATTGGAGATAAGAATCTCACGGAGTTTCCTGCCTGGGCTGGCTTTGAACTGTGATCCTCAGATTTCAGCCTCTTGAGTAGCTAGGATTATAGGTGTGAGCTACTGGTGCCTGGCTCCATCTCTGTAAATTTTATTTGACCAAGTCTATAAACAATGAGGATTTAGGAAAAAAACATAAAAATGGATTTGAATTTAAAGAAAGTTCAGTATAAGTGACTAGCTTTTGAGCTTGTGAAATCCTTCACAAATTACTTGGGAGTACAGAGACAATCCACAATGGGAAATTGTCTGCTGGAGAAAGTCCTGAGTGCTTATTATGGGGCTACCAACAGGAATGAGGCCGTTTGTCTTTAAAAAGAATACAATCCAGTGAAAGAACAGTTACCTATAGTTATCTATAGGGAAATTTCATAGATGAAGGCCTCACGTACATCACATGCGTCTTGGCCTGGGGTCACCTACCTCTACCCTACAAGACAAGGAAATGAAATGAGGGAAAAGTTAAACTCAGGCAGGCAAACCTAGTACACTGATGCATTGCTTAGTCTGGTACCTCTGAGGATGTCTTCTGTTTCTCTTGTCCTGGACACTGCCTTCCTAAAACAATGCCTTAACGGGATTAAGAGGATAGGCATTTGAAGATCAGTTTGTCTCTTTTTTGAGGCAGGCCTATGGTAGCCCTGTAGGAGCTGCCTAATCTACATTTCTAGATTCCATACACTGGGGACTACTCATGCCCAACATATCCAGCAAGTCTCAGAAGGGGAGTGACAGATGTACATGTATATCTGGTATACGTTTGAGATGAGGCACTGTCAGCACAAAATGGACTGATAACCTGTGCAGAACTATTTAATGTAGCCTGACTAGAATCAAAGGCAAACACTGTAGGAGGGTCAGGTTATTTTTAAGATAGTATGCCCAGGTCAGTCTCTTCATTCTTCATGTACTCTACTTACAGAACAACTCACAATTCTCCCCTACCCCAAGAAAACAGAAGTTCAGAGGGAGTGATGGAAGGTGGACGTGGATATATTTCATATCCTTTGCTTTGAAAGAAAGTTTCTTCCTATGAATTCTTGATGGCTGCTGTTAAGTATGCTTTGAGATTACAGAAACTTGCTGCTGTCTGTAGTCAGCAGGTGGAAAACGAAGGAGCCCACAGACTTGATTTATCATAGAAAAATTGACTCAATATCAGAAGCTTTCATGACAGTGTCAGAAATCTATTACTGAATCAAGCTGGAAACCAAATGCTCTTCCATTGAAATGGGTAACAAAAGCTGTTTCATTTCAGTTTGGTTAGTCTCTATTCCAAGCCACCACAGCTCATGATTGAGAAGCAAATTTCAGTGCTTTATTTCTGTTTACTGTCCTTCCTCCTACCCCCCCCCCCCAGGACCAAACTCAGGGCCTTGCACTTACTAGGCCAGTTCTCTTCCACTGAACTAAATCCCCATCCTCTGTTTACTGTCCTTTACTGGGACAGCTCCTACAGGACTACCATAGACCTGCCTCAAAAAAGAGACAGAAACTGATCTTTAGTCCTTTAGGGGACTGTTGAATGGATTATTGGCTTCTTGCCAGCTTAACTTGAGTGCTGATCAGGAATTTTCATACTTTGGAGACTTGGATTGCTCCAAAGCACTCTTAGAGAGAGCCCAGTGGATTGTGGCGGTATCAAGGAATCTGTAGTACTGCAGGCAAACAGTAGAGGGACCAAAATACTACTAGCTCCTCAAAAAGAAACTGCAAACCTCTATGTTTGTGAAATTCTACATACATGTAAGTTCAAAGATGCAACTCTATAAAAAGCTTATATATGGCACAGAATATCTAGAATGGCTGATGGCTGAATGTCTTTCTCTGTACAAAGCCTATCTGTAAAGATGAAGACTTTAAAAAAAAATAAACATACTAAAAATAAGCCACAAGAAGAAATAGGGAAATACAGCCTAACTAAAGAAACAACATAAAAACATCTTTAGAAATTCACTTCCTAGAACAGAGTTCTGTGTAATACCTGACACATAATTAAAGTAAGTATCTTAAATTAACTTAGTACAAGTAAACATAGTGAAAAATGTGTGAATACACCTAGACTATTACAATGAGAGAGAATTATAAAATAAATTCAAATTTTTAATGCAATGTGATGTTCATTTTTTAAAAATCTTTGGGTAGTAGTATAAAAGAGTTGCCATTGACAAAGCAGTTTATGCATACAGTGCCTCTTGATGAATGTCACCTCTTTCCGCATTCCCACCATTCCCTCCCAATCCATCTCTCCCTTCTCTCTCTTTAATTTTATGGGCTATACATTGAGTTCTGGACTGGATTCTCCCTCCTATACTCTGCATTCCTCTACCTCTTCCCTTGACCCCACAAATTCAGATTTGTAACTGAATAGAAAAATAGAGTATTGGGTGTGAATAGATGAATCAATGAACTTGAAGATTGCTTATTTGAAATTTAGGCCTGTGATGCACAAAAATGTTTTAGTTCATAGCATATAATGTATATAATGGGAGTCCCCTAATATTATAATGGAGCTGAAAAATGATTAGATATGATGTAGCCAAGATAACCTAGGGCAATATACTTCTCATGGTCTTGGTGATACAGAAACAACCTGTGGTTTTAGTTATATGAAAGTAGAGCATTTCAGTCATATGCAGCACATACTCTACATCTTCATAATGATAGTAAGTTGTTATTATGCCATTGGGTTGTGTACTTACTATAGTATACTTTTCATCATTATTTCACAGTGTGCTCTTTCTACTTCTGAAAAATACTACTGCAAACAGTGTGTTGTGTTACACTGTATCCTGTGTTTACCATCTCTCTTGATTGTTTCACAGGGTCACACTGAGTGATTCCCCTGTACCATCTAGGTTTGTGTAGGTACACTGTAAGATGTCTGCACAATGACAAAATCATCTGATAATTCATATTTCAGAGTGAATACACACAGAATAAGAAATAAGAGATGAAAGCCTAAGGGGCTTAGGGTTTTGAGACACTATCCTGAAGAATTCTGCAAAATTTTATGGGAGTTTCAGAAGCAGAAGACAGAGGAACCAGGGAAGGTAGTATAGTCGCAGCTATCCTGATCAAAACTTTCTAAGCTGAGGAAGGAAATAGGTATACAAGTTCATGAAGCTCTAAACATCTCTCATAGGCTCAAACCAAACCATACCAAAACCCACACTAAAATACATTGCAAACAAACTGTCAAAGACAATCTCAAACGTAGTTAGAGAAAATAACAACAACAACGTACAGAGCTCCTGTAAGATTATCAGTAGATTTTTCAGTAGAAATGTTACAGGATACATTGGGATGATACATTAAAAAGGTCTAAAAGAGGAAACAAACTCTGCCATTTAATAATAGTATATATGGAAAAACTCTCCTTCAGCAACCAAATTTTAATTTGAAGACCTTCCTGGATAAACAAGCTGAAGGAGATGCTAGACAGTGGAAGGAAAGCACATGAAAATATTGAGTTGTCTGGTAAATTTACTATCTATGCAATATTTATCAGAGGGGGGAGGAGAGAGTGGAGGGGAGGGAGAGAAGACAGGTGGGGGGGGAGAGATCAAAGGATGCCATTATTGGAAACAATCAATGAAACACAAAGGAAGACATCAGTGAGTAAAAGAGGGGCAAAATAAGTAGTAGACTTATAGAACATAGTTAATGAAAGGCAATAATCCTTCCATTATCAGTGTACTACTTTAAATGTAAAGACTCAAGACATATCCCATAGCTGAATGAATTTTAGAAATAAAACCATATGCTTTTTACAAGAGATTCACCTTAGATGCCAATACATACATAGGCTGAAAGTGAGAGTATAGGGATAATTTATGTATAGTAACTAAAAGCGTTAGGTCGATATACGTAGCTGTACTTACATCTGATAAAATCAAAGTAAAAAAATTGACCATAATATAAAGATGGACATTAATGAAAAGGTCTAATTAACTTTTTATATTACAAGAAGAAAATGATGGACCAATAAATACTGATGCAAAAATTTTTAGCAAACCAAATAACACATTGAAAATGTTATATATTATGACCATGTGATATTAGTTTTTGAAATGCAAGGTTATCAAGCCTATGAGGATCCATGTATAGTAACTCACTGAAGGACAAATAGCATAACATCTAAATTAATGCAGAAAAAGCATTTGTGAAAATTTAGTACTCTTTCAGGACAAAAACACCCAACGAACTAGGAATTGGAGGGAAATGACTGGAATATAATAAAGGCCGTATGTAGAAAATGCACAGCCAGCATTACACTCTGTGGTGAAAATTGAATGCTTTTCCTTTAACTTTGTGAACAACATGAGAACAATTTTTACTTAACATAGTACTGAAAATCCTATACAATCAGGCAAGAAAAAGAAAGTATCCAAATAGAAGAGGAAGAAGTACAGCTAGTAATTCACAGATGAGATAATTTTATGTTTAGAAAACTGATGCGTATACTCTGGATATCTTGCACTATGTTTCTTCTCTCTCCTAGAAATGATAACTTTTTAGGATACAGATGTGACACAGAAAGATCAGTTGTATCTCTGTACATTAGTAGTGAAGATTCTGGGAAGGTAAGTGAATAGTTATATAAAAACACATCAACAAACTTGTCAATAAATTTAAGGAGGTAAAATACTTATAGAATACATTTTATAGTGAAAAAATTAAAAAAATGCTAGAAAAATACAAACAAATGGAAAGGCAATTTATGTTTGAAAGATGGAAGACTTAATATTTTTTTTTAGATATCCAAATGTCCATGCTACCCAAAATGATCTTTAGATTGAATGCAAATCCTACCATATTGCTGCTCTAGGTGTTTTTTTTTTTTTTCTGGTACCAGGGCTTGAACTCAGGCCTTGCTTGGCTTGAATAATCCTCCTCCTCCTCCTCCTCCTCCTCCTCCTCTTCTTCCTTTATTGTGATTAAGTGATTACATAATTTCACAAATTTCACAGTATTGTGGGATAGTGATGCTTACTTAAAGTCACAAACACATTCTAACTTTCATGGGGCATGGCTTGAATTCTTACACCTGATAGTCTACCCCTAAACCACACCTCTTGTCTGCCTATTTTCTGTCTTGCTTGGATTAAAACTTGTGATTTCTTTTAGCCTCCTGAGTAGTTAGGATTACAAGTGTGACCACTGGCACCTGATACCTGTCATTTTTTGTATAAATAGAAAAAAATTAAATTTCATAGGAAATCTCAAAGAACCCAGAATAGCAATGCAGTCTTTTGATTTTTAAAATTTATTTATTGTTATTGTAGAGGTGATATACAGAGGGACTACAATTCTTTTGAACTGTGTCTCCCCTTCCCTCTTTCTCTCCCAGTTTTTCCTCTCATCTCCACCTAAAAGATGTACAGTTCATTTTCCACATAGTATCTAATGACTACTGCTGTTATATTTGTTCATCTTTGTTCCATTTTTTTCTGTGCCCCCCCTCACCATCCCAAATACAAACAAGATAAAAGGAAAAGAAAACAAAAACAGCAATGGCAACTAAGATGTCCCTTGTTTCCTTTTGTTCATGTCATAAAATATTATTTTATATGATTATATGTATATAGCTATTGAGCCTTTGTCAACCACTTCTGTGTATATCCTCCTTTGGCTTCAGTGTGTGAATGTCTAGAATTCTAGATGATTTATCATGTCCCAGTGTTTGTGTGTATATATGCACACATACACACATATTTATAATTCAGTGTGTTTACTTGTAGATTTATAGTCACATTCTAGTTACCACAAATGGGGAAATCCATGCAGCCTATGTTTCTTTGGCTCTGGCTTACTTCGCTTAATGTAATTATTTCCATATCATTCCATTTCCTTATGATAGCAACGCAGTCTTGAGAAAGAAGAACAGAGCTTGAGGTCTTAAATTTCCTGACTTCAAGCTGGGCACTGGTGGTTCACTTCTGTAATCTTAGCTACTCAGGAGGCTGAGATCTGAGGGTGGGAGTTGAAAGCAAGTCTGGGCAAGAACTCAATTAACCACCCAAAACCGGAAGTGGTGCTGTAGCTCAAGTGGTAAGCATTAGCTTTGAACTGAAGAGCTGAGGGACAGTGCTCAAGCCTGGAGTTCAAGCCCCATGACCCCCCGACCCCTGCAAAAAAGAATCCTGACTTCAAAACATACTTAAAGCCACAACAATCAAAATCATGTGGGGATATAAAAAGACTAATAGAGCAGCATAAAAATTCAAAAATAAATCTTCACACATCTCTTGATTATTTCTGGAAAAGGGATTCTCAAATAATTAGGTAGAGCTACACAGTCTCTACCACAAATGGTGCCAGAAAAACTGATTTTATGTCTGGAAGAGAGTATAGGCAGATCCAGACACCATGTACACAAGTTAACTCAAGGTGGATGAAATGCCTAAATGTAAACTATTAAACATGAAAAAAACCCCACTATTCAACTCCTAGCAGTACATGACATTGGATTTGTCAGTGATTTGTTAGATATGACACCAGAAGCAAAAATAGACAAATGGAGACTACATCAAACTTAAGAAATTTCTTTGCAGCAAATGAAACAACAGAAAGAAAAGAAGACTTACATAATGGGAGATAGTACTTGTAAATCATATTTCTGATAATGGGTTCACATCTAGAATATATAAAAATTTTCTGTAACTCAGTAAAAACCCATTTGTGAAACAATGAGCAAAAGAGAGATTTTCCAACAGAAGATAGACAAATAGCCAACAAGCATGGAAGGATGTCTAATATTATACCCATTAGGGTATAGATATAGAACTGAAAACCACAAAGAGATGTTGCCTCTCAAGCATTTAGGATGGTTGTTACTAAAAACAACTCCCCAAACCCCGAGGATTAATGAGGGCATGGGAAGTAGGAACTTGCATATTCTTTGTGGAAATGTAAAATGCTGTAACTTCTATGGGAAGCAGGGCAGTGGTTTCTTAAAATTAAATAAACAAAAAAAGCCAGGTGCCAATGGCTCATGCCTGCAAGTTTAGCTACTCAGGAGATTGTGGTCGGGATGATTATACTTTGAAGCCAGTCTGAGAAGTAATATCCAAGAGACTCTGTCTTCAAAATAATACCCAAAAATCTAGTCTGGAGGTGTGGCTCAAGTGATACAGCAACAGCCAACCACACCAAACAAGTATAAGGCTCTGATTTCAAACCCTGGTTTGGAGGGTGGGAGGAGAGGCTGAGCCAGAAATCCCATCTGTAGATACATTTTCAAATGAAGTGAAAACAGGATCTTGAAAAAGTATTTGCCCATCAGTATTTATTGCACCATTTCCCAATAGTCAAAGGAAAGACCTACAGGTCTGTCAGAAGAGGAATGATAAAATGTAATATAAATATCTACAGTAGAAAATTCAGTTTTGAAAAATAACATTTATTGTATGCTACAACATGGATAAACCTGAAAGTGAAATAATCCATTCTCGGAAAGAAAAATAATTGTATGAGTCTATTTAAAAATAAGATAGATACTTAGCAAACTCCTGTAAACAGAAAGTAGAGTGGTGCTTTCTAGGGGCTAGTAGAAGAGAAACAAGGGAGTCATTCAATGGATATAGAATTATAGCTCTGTGAGATGAAAACATTCTGGACATCTGTCACACAACAATGTGCACATAGTAAGCACCGTTGTATCATCACCTAAATGTAGTTAACATGGTATATTTTACCATCTCAAATTTCATGTACATGTTTTAAACAGCAATTAAAAAGAACAAGCTTGTCTGATGTCATCTGAATCTTACCAGATCAGATGGATTTGCCTTAAGGGTAAACCTTTAGGTTCATACATAGTCTTTAAAAACTGTCATAAAAGAGCCAGGGTAGAGATATGTGAACCAGCCATCACTGGGTCTTTATTTTCCACTAATAGCTTCAAGGAAGAAGTGCAGTGTCTGTTGTAAAAGATGAAAACATCCATCCATTGAAACCTGAGCCATGGGCATTTCCTTCTGAGACACCCATAAATGTCTCTTTTCAGGAAGGCGGAGGCTGGATGTAATTGAAACTTCATAATAGCATTTACATTTGGTATTAGTAGGCTTGAAACAGAAAAAAAAGGATCCTGTTATTTTCAAGCCCTCAAATCCAAATGTGCTGAGTGGACATTTCTTTTAGAAAGCAAATATGCAGCAAATGATTTGTGTGACTTAAAGTTGAAGAGAAGTGTTCTTGCATTCCAACAGTTGTAACAGTATCACTTTCTCAAATTTCCAATTGTTTTTTATTTTTTTTGTCGGTTGTGGGACTTCAACTCTAGGCCTGGGCACTGTCCTTGAGTCTTCAGCTCAAGGCTAGTGCTGTACCACTTGAGCCACAGCACCACTTCTGGTTTTCTCAGTGGTTTATTGGTGATAAGGGTCTCACGGACTTTCCTGCCCGGGCTGGCTTTGAATTGAGATCCTCAGATCTCAGCCTCCTGAGTAGCTAGGATTATAGGCGTGAGCCACCAACACCCAGCTAACTTTCCACATTTTAAAAGGTTTGGCTCAGCTACTAAGGTAAATTACTGCTGGCTTGCACATTCCTCTTAGTTACCACTGCTGGAAAATATGCACTATTTTCAATGTTTATTTCAAGTGACTTGGCTTGAAACATCCCTCTTTAGCTTTGAAGCATTCATGTATATGTGTGATATGTATTATGTATCTAACAAGGAGAGACATGAAGGTTTTATGCTGTGGGTTTTATAAATATACATTCATAGGGGCATGTGATACCTCGGGGCATGAAATGGTATGAGAAACTGCATGTGATACAATGAAATCCTCCTGATAATTTATAAGGAGGGTTTTCCTTATGTATGTAGCATATTACACATACTGTCTATATCTGTATGTACACTTGTCTATGTATGTTGTTGTGGATTAGATCATGTCCTCCCATTCCTGTCAGAAATTCCAACTCTTACTATGTCAGAATATGGCTGTATTAGGAAACAGGGTCCTTACAGAGGTAGGTAGGTGTTCAAGAGGAAAGGAGGTTGGTTGTTCAGTGGGACCTAACCCAGTATGACTGGTGTCCTTATGGAAAATGGGAGCTTTGGAAATAGAGAACAGGGACGGATGCAACACAGAGACACAGGTAAAAGACAATGAGAGAGAATTGGAACTGATTTTTTTTGTCATAGTGTTCAAATGGAGCAACTGTGTGCATACCTTGTTGTTGTTGTTGTTTCTTTAATCTGTAGCGCCCTGTTATAGCAGCACTGTTGCACAGTATGATGTCTATCTATTATGCTGCAGATCATGATACACCTCATTGTCTTCAAATGTTTTAATGTTGCAATCTCCTAAGCAGTCTTAAAGAGTAGAATTAAAAGTGATCATGATGAGGAAGCTATTATACTTCGAAAATAACTCAGAACCTCTCCTCCTGCCTTGCATAGACACATAATACACTTTCTTGTCTTCAGGAGACTATAAATTTATATAATTTGTAGTAGCACCAGAGTGGACCAGTATACTAGAAAGGCAGCACAAGAGGAAAAACAAACAAACACCCTGCTTATTTTATCCAGTACCAAAATTTAAAAAAATACTCTCAAAAGTACACATGTTGGAATTAAATTTTCTGGAGATTACAAACAGATGTGTTCAAATGACCAATTTTTCCACTGCCTGGAGGTATGAGTGCCGTTAGAGTCTGCTCATTTTGTTGTCAGTAGAAGGTACACTTGTGTTCTGTGCCTAGCTGTGCCCCTTTACATTCCTTGGCATAGCTGTCGTATGTTCATCCCCAAACCAGTGTGAAACACTGGTGACCAAAGCTCTGACTGGGCAAAATTGGAGTTACTGAAGAGAAGTGGAAGTTAGTTCAATGTGTTAAGTATTGTTGCTGTGGAGGTTAAGAGAGGTTCATCTTGAGGGAAATATTTCTGTAACAACTTCAATTTTGTAGCCTCAGATAAGGAAGTATGTGAAACTGGCTGTCAAGTGATTTTTTTTTTGGGGGGGTGTCCATTCATGGGGCCTGAACTCTGGGCCTGGGTGCTGTCCCTCAGCTCTTCAGCTCAAGGCTAGCGCTCTACCACTTGAGCCACAGCGCCACTTCTGGCTTTTTTCTTTTTGCATATGTGGTGCTGGGGAATCAAACCCAGGGCCTCAGGCGTGCAAGGCAAGCACTCTACCACTGAGCCACCTTCCCAGCCCTCAAGTGATTTTTTTTTTTTTTTTTTTTTTTTTTTTTGAAATTCTGTACAGAGAGGTTACAATTACATGGGCAAGATAATGAGTACATTTCTTATCAAGCATTGTAGCCTCCTCCTTTGTTTCCCCTTCCCATCCCTTCCCATCCTCCCCCCTCCCACTTCTCCCCTCCCCGCACCGAAGTTGTAAAGTTCGTTTTCAACATTACAACTTGTACATCTCATTGTTGCAATGGGTCCACCTGTATCCCTATTTAAACGATTTTTTCCCCCTTCCCCTCCACAAATTATACAAACATCAAATACAGTGAAAGCAGGGGTTATCCTGTCGGGGAGGGACATACAAAGCAACAAAGAAATAATCTTATAAATGAGTTAGAAACAATCACATGAAAGAAAAAAAACATTTGAACACATATCTTAGGGTTCATTTCTCTAACATCATCTTATTACAAATGATTTTTTTAAAAATATTTTTTATTGTAAAGATATTATACAGAGGAGTTACAGTTACATGAGTAAGGTAATGAGTACATTTCCTATCGAGCATTGTTAACCCTTCCTTTGTTTTTCCCCTACCATTTCAACATAGTGTCTTGTACATCTCATTGTTATAATGGGTCAACCTGTATCCTTGTTTCAGCATTTTATTATTTCCCTTTCCCTCCCCAAATTAGAAAGATGTATATATAAGATGCCGGGCACTGGAATCAAATACAGTGAAAACAGGGGTTATACCATGGGGGAACATACAAAAGAAGCAAAAAAAATTCACATAGTACATTAAAAACAACAGCGACAAAGATAATGACAAATGATTTTATAGTAATTTTTTAAGCAAGTAAACATGTTATACTAAAGCTAGCATACTTTCAGTCATGTTGTTGGGTGTTTATGTTGTCTAGTATCCTAGAAACTCAAAATATGCCAACGTATGTTGTTTAATGATCTTCAGGTAGTGATTAATGTAAACCTATAAATGTTATGGAAATGACTTAAGCATCGGCAAACTTGTTTTCTATTCCAGAATGAATTTCATGTTAGAAAATAGATAATCAAGGGCTATTTTTATTGTGTTTATGATTGGGGAATTTTGTGATACTATATTTTTTTTTGTGTGTTAGTAGTGGAGCTTGAACTCACTGTGTAACTTTTTCACTTAAGGCTAGTGTGCTATTGCTTGAGCCACATCTCCACTTCTGGTGTTTTGTTGGTTAATTGGAGAGAAAAGTCTCTTGGACTTTCTTAAACATCCTGCTGGCTTTGACCCATGATCCTCAGCTCTTAGCTCCCTGAGTAGCTAGGATTACAGAAGTGAGTCATTGGTGTCCAACAAACTATAATTTAGAAAGAGAATTATTCTGTGCCTCACAATCTCACATATTTACAAAATATGTAAAATAAATATTTACATATATATGAATAGATATTTTTGTGTTTTTTGTGACTATTCCAAACATTTTCAGATTTAGTTTTAAATTATACAATATTTTTAGTATTTGTTATGAAGAATAACATATATATGAAATATAGCAAACTGAACACCTCAATAAATTATATCTGTGATTCAGATCAAGAAGGAAATTCTTGGCACACCTCAGATATACTCTCTTCTTGCCCTTGGCAATTATAGCTTTTTTTATTTTTTTGTGGAATTCTTCCTTAGTTTTCCATATTGTTTTTATCCTCTAAGCATGCATGAATCCCTAACTTCTTGGTTTTACTTTTTTTCCCCCCAGGTCCTGGGGATTGAGCTCAGGGCCTGGGCGCTGTCCCTGAACTACTTAAGTAGCTCAAGGCTAATGCTCTTTCTCTTGAGCCAGGGTGTCACTTCTGGCTTTTTCTGAGTAGTTTAGTAGAGACAAAGAGTCTCATGGACTTTCCTGCTTGGGATGACTTCAAACTAAGATGCTCAGATCTCATCCTCCTGAGTAGCTAGGATTACAGGTATGAGCAACCAGTGCTTGGCTGGTTTTAATTCTTTTAGTAGAAAATTTATATGCCCAACTTTATCATAATGATAGGAATTGTTTGAATATGTTGTTATGACTGCCATATTAGATACGAAACATAAGATTTCCTATGAATTTTTTCTGCTTTTCTGTGTTTGAGATTTGTTCATGAGTTGGCCTCTTAGATTTGAGTAGTCATGATTGACTTGAATTAGTTTGACTTCATATATTTTTCTTCAGATTTAATGGAGATATGTAATAGAAGACATCAAGGTAAGAGGATGATTCCTCCAGACTAACAGTTGAAATGCTTGTTAGAAAACATTGCTTGGAGAGTGGGCTCTGCTTTTGGTAGGGTGGTAAAGTTAGCCTTCTGCGGTCATCTGAGCCTGTTTTCTCATATAAGTGAACTTTGTTACTGTCCAAATTTGTGTACTTCTTTTGGCCAAACTAACTCACTAGAAGACTCTTTTTTTTTGGTCGGTCGTGGGGCTTGAACTCTGGGCCTGGGCGCTGTCCCTCAGCTCTTCAGCTCAAGGCGAGAGCTCTACCACTTGAGCCACAGCACCACTTTCTGGTGGTTTATTGGAGATAGGAGTCTCACAGTCTCTCCTGCCCGGGCTGGCTTTGCACCACGATCCTCAGATCTCAGCCTCCTGAGTAGCTAGGATTACAGGTGTGAGCCACCAGCGCCGGGCTCACTAGAAGACTCTTAAACCTATCCCTTGTGGGTTTCACTGGCTATCCTGGTTCATTATCAGGTTAGCCACTTAAACATCTAACATCTTCAAGTGCTCTGTCTTGCTGCATTTGAAGTGATTCAGCGGTCCTCTGGTTATGTTTCAGACCCTATGAATAGTGAGCATGGTAAAGCCCAGATGGGTTTGCTTTATGCCAGCTCCAAGAGAAGTTGGCACTAGAGTCTGAACCCCCTTTTTCTTTTCTTTGTCTTTTTCTCTCTTCACGAGTCTCTATTCTTCCCATGTTGATCTAGATCCCTGAAAGTATGTCAATGGGAGCTAGCAATCTCTTAAGCATTTTTATCTAGTTTCATTCATCTTATTACATATTCATCCTCATGCATGATTTCTTTCTTTAGTTCTGTGATCTATTGTAGTTAAAATTTAGTAAGGGATGGATCTACATTCTTGAGTCTTGTCTCTTCTAGAGACAAGACTTGTCTCTTCTTCTCTTCTCTTCTCTTCTCTTGTCTTCTCTTGTCTTCTCTTGTCTTCTCTTGTCTTCTCTTCTTTTTGGCAGATGGATGTGGAATTGTTGAAAACACTCCCAGTGATTGTCTTTGTGCCTTTTTCACAATCAGTTGATCATCTTGTGTGGATATTTTTTGGGCTTTCTATCCTTCTCCATTAATCAAAATATGTCTCCAGTATGCAATCATGCTTTTGATTTGATCTTAATTGATACAAAGTTAGTATTTGAGAAAGAGTTTTTCATTTAGTTTTATGACAGTGCTTGTGTGTTTGGGTCATTTCAAGACACTATTCCTCCTCTTGCCATGAACTCCTAAAATTCCATATCCTGCTTTTTATTGTGATACTGAAAGTGCATGCTTCTGGTCTTCCTACCCTGAAAAACTAAATACAGTTTTTCCTGGTATGTGATAGACTTTACCTGTTATTTACTTAATGTATTTTTGTAATGTATTTTTTGTCTGTTGCCCCAATCCTTCAGTAGGGTTGGAAGTCCCTAGAGCAGGGCTACTTTTGTTGTTTGCTCAGGACTTAGAGGCATGTGGTCAGAAAGTGCTCAGTGGTGAATATCTATAGTGTCTCATTTCATAATATCTTGGGGGAATTTTCAGCTATTGTACAAAGGTGAATTTGCTTGTACAAAGGTGCATATAGCTATAGGCAGTGACAATAAGCTTCAAGAAATTAATGATCAAATCTAAGCCTTCTATACGTTAACCATGAATATTTTAAACTGACAAGTAAAAACTGTTTATATTCGTGGTGTACAACCTGATATTTTCACATATTCATAAATGTGGAATGCCAAATCAAGCAAATTAACATATTCATTATCTCACATCCTTCTTCTGTGATGAACACTTTTAAAATCCTTCTCAGCAGTTTTCAAGTGTTCACTGTGTCCATACTAATTCTAGTCTCCATGTTGTACTACTGATCTCTTTAGCTATTTTTCCCTAACTTAAATTTTGTATGCTTTGACCAGTGTCTTCCCATTCTCTTCTCTGCTGTATTGAGTTTGACAAGTTTGACTTTTTCAGATTCTATGTATAATTGAGATGATGTATAATTTGTCATTATGTGACCCTAGGAGTTTAATTATTGGAAAAATCGGTAGTTGATGCTGTTGAAGGTTAATCACATTTATTTCTTAAACACATTATACTGAATATTGCTCATGCTATCCCATGTATTCTTTTACTTTTTAAAGGATTTTTTTTTAATTGTAAAGATACTGTACAGAGGGGTTACAGTTACATGAGTAAGATGAGTACGTTTTCTGTGGAGCATTGTTACCCTTCTTTGTTTTCCCCCTTTTCTCCCCACCTCCCCAACTCCTTCCCCACTATGTTGTAAAGTTTGTTTTCAACATAGTATCTTGTACATCTCATTGTTACAGTGGGTCAACATGTATCATTGTTTCAGCACTTTGTAATTTCCCTTCCCCTCCCCAAATGAGAAAAATGTATATGCAAGATGCAGGGTACCAAAATCAAATACAGTGACAACAAGGATTATACCATGGGGGATTATACCTTGGGGAAGAACATACAAAAGAAACAAAAAAATCACATAGTACATTAAAAGCAACAGCAACAAAAATAAAATTTCTGTGTCCCTATCCTGGGGTTCATTTCACTTAACATCATCATATATGGTCATATGTACCTAGCTTTTGACCTTTTCTGCTTGTCTGTTAAGATTATCCTAGACAGGAAGTGGCGCTGTAGCTCAAGTGGTAGAGCGCTCGCCTTGAACTGAAGAGCTGAGGGACAGCGCCCAGGCCCAGATTTCAAGTCCCACGACCAACAAAAAAAAGAAGATTATCCTAGACATGTACTAGTTATCACAAACCAAGGAAACCATGGGCACTATGTTTCTTTGGGTCTGGTTTACTTCACTTAACATAATTTTTTCCAAGTCTTTCCATTTCCTAACAAATGGGGTAGTGTCATTCTTTCTGATGGAGGCATAGAATTCATCTATCTATCTATCTGTCTGTCTATCTATCTATCTATCTATCTATCTATCTATCTATCTATCTATCTATCTATCTACCTACCTATCATATATTCTTTGACCAGAAATCAACTAATTGGGCAAATATCTTTTATTTCTGAAACTACCTATCTATGTGTTCTTAGGAAAATTATAATTTTTCTGGGACTCTCTTGAACAATAGATGCAGTAACTAAATGATTTCTCTGAAATCCTATTTCAAAATACCTCATTCCTTGTGGCCCATTAAAGAAGGGACTTTCTTTACAATGATATTAGATCACATAGAACATTTTAAGTGGACATGTGGTTTCAGACAAAATGTAATTTTTTTAAAATTTAATTTAATTTTATTTGTGAACATACTGTACAGAGGAGTTACAATTACATGGGCAGGATAATGCGTACATTTCTTACCAAGCATTGCAGCCTCCT
>NW_012267250.1:7343244-7371659 GCF_000151885.1 Dipodomys ordii
TCCATTTCCTAACAAATGGGGCAATGTCATTCTTTCTGATGGAGGCATAGAATTCCATTGTGTATATATACCACATTTTCTTGATCCATTCATGACAAAATGTAATTTTATTACTAGTTT
Organism: Dipodomys ordii; assembly: GCF_000151885.1. Classification (NCBI taxonomy): domain Eukaryota; kingdom Metazoa; phylum Chordata; class Mammalia; order Rodentia; family Heteromyidae; genus Dipodomys; species Dipodomys ordii. The sequence continues at coordinate 7,343,365 of NW_012267250.1, forward strand.
TAGAAATTCATTATTGTTGTTACTAAGTGTTCCTGTATTTATCTTGTTTTTTCACTGAATTGTAGATTTATTTATATTTATCTTTCTCTGCTAAGTTGACTCCTATAGTGCTTGTTCATTTGTAATGTGTTTTTAGGCTTCTCAATATATACCTGAGGCATGCTGTAGTAGGTAGAACAACTAAAGACGTTCATTTCCTAATCTAGAACCTGTGAATAAATTACCAGGGCAGCAAGAATTAAGGTTTCAGGTGAAAAATAAGTTTGCCAGTTAGCTGACCTTAAAGTAAGGGGAATTATGCTTGGCTATCCAGTGAAAGAATGAAGCAGGAGAGTTGACTCAGAAGAGTACTGTCTGATGTCAATTCTGCTGTTGGCTTAAAAGATCAAAAGGCATGAGTCCTGGAATACTGGCAGTCTCAAGAGGGTGGGGAGCCTTTTTTTTGCCAAGGGTCATTTGGATATTTATAACATCATTTTCAGGTCATACAAAAGTATCATCAATACAAGCAGATGGCCGTGGGCCAGTACATGAAGCATAGGAGAAGCATACGTGCCTGTCCTTTCACATACAAATGATTTGTGGGCCTATTGGCTCGGGTGTTCCCTACTCTTAAGTCCTGGCTGAAAGAAAGACAAGGAAACAAATGTCAGAGCCCCCAGAGACACAGCCCATCACACCAAGGCTGTAGCCCAGTTAGACCCAATTTAGAGACTTGATCTCTGGAACTATAGGATAAGAAACTTTGTTATTAATTGTGTGGTATACTGTTGCACCAGAAATTCAAATGGGTCTAGTAATGAAAATGTATAAATTAATTTCAGAAATGTAAGTTCTGAAACATTTATAAAATCAAGATAGGGCCCCAATATTTAGCCTTTTTATTTTTTTATTATCTTTAAGTAATTGTACAAAGAAGTTTCCTGTTTAGCCTTTTTTTAAACAGGAAGATTTTTAATGCTCAGTTTTTATACAGATGCTTCTGTGTCATTTTTAAGGATAGCTTTTCAGAAGTTTGGCAGTAAAGTACAATACATTTGGAGGTGTCAGGCTTGTAGATGTAGAATGGAAAGAGCAACAATAGTGTTGCTTTCTTCATTACCTACACTGTTTGGGTGGTCCGTAGAAGTGAAAACATGGAATGATACAAATTTGAATTTGGACTATTTGGATGATGTGGAATAAATATTTTATTTCTATTGTATGATTTGTTTTATCTTTTCTTTTTTAAAATAAGGCCTTGCTGTATAGCCCAGGCTGGTCTTGAGCTTTCCATCCTTTCTCCTCATCCACCCAAGGGCTGCAATGTGCACATGTATAATTGAAAATGGACCCAGGATTCTGCCTAGGTGGTGGCCACTGGTTTTGGGGGGCAAGCTGGTCTGAATGGATTGATTGATGTTTTCCTTTATTTCCCCTCTCTTAAGTTTTCCCTGACTGCTCTTGGGAGATGAACAGATTTTTTCTTTTTTCTTTTTTGGGTGGTAGATGGAGGCAAGAACTGATTGAATTCTTGCCAATTCCACGTTAAAATCAGAAGGAAATAGGATGACTTTGAAGAGGTCATACTAATTGTATAGCTGGGGAAACTGAGGACCAGAGGGCCACGGGTGAGTGATTAGTTTAAGTGAACTCAGCTTGTTTGTTGTAGAATTCTGAGCAGAGCTCTGGCCTCTGGGCTCTCAATCTAGTAGCATGTAGTCTTTTTCTGTTTGCTGCACAGAAAGAGGTAAGGTAAAAGTGGGGGAATCAGGCCTGTAGTTATATCCTTCTTGTAAAAAGATTTGAAAGGTAAATGCTCTCATTAAATATGGACAGTCAGTGTAAATGCCTTGAACCAACAGAGATCCTTATTTTATGGTTTAGTTTCTGAAGTTACTTTTTATTTATAGTTTGCTACTCTTCTAATAACAATGGTTTTGAATATAAGTGCAGTATAAAGAAGCACAGAAACAAAAAAACAAGATACAATGTGCATTTGTTCAGCACATAATGGAATAATTGCTTTTCGGTTTGGATCCCCTAAACTTAAATCATTTACTATGGCCAAAATGAAGGACCCAATTAAAAAACTTACTGATGTTGGTTCCACACTCTGATATTTAAAGTACTTCCATGAATTTCATATGAATATTCTTCAACTTTGTTAGAATAGTATTTACTTTTAGTATACATTGTTCTGCATATATCCTTTTTATTGTGTTTATTAATATTTTACTTCCATATAGGTTTAATTTTGCTATGTATATTTCTCATTTGGCTTTGTGCCTCATCATGTAACTAAATGTATAAATTCCCAAATTTGTTATTTTCAATTTGGAAGGTTTTGCAGATTTTATGGCAAATCCGTTAGTTTCTCTTTCAAAAATATAAGAAGTAAGAAAAAGTAATGCATAATGTGTGGAGAATAACACTGTTAGTTAAATTGGAGGTAGGAGAACAATTTTGAGATTCGGTGTTTTTTCATATTTTTGCTTGACTCATCTTTCCATTACACTCACTGAGAGTTTTGAATATGTATGTTCTTTACTCCTATTCGGTGACACCCTTGTGGATGTCAGACTTGTGTTCTCCAGCCAGAGAGACTAAAGGTCATTGGACTTCTTTCCAGATGGCTGGCCCTTGGACATAAGTAGCATACTAATGGGTGCAAGTTATAGTCCCATGTTTATGAACCTCTTTGTTTGGTTTATCGGTTCCTTCTTCACAGAATTGCCTCTGTACGCTGTCATGGTAGGGAGTTGACCACTCTATTAGTTAAAAGTAGAGTAACTGATGAGAGTCATTAAAATATCAGTGTAGACAAATGAAATTTCTCCAAAACGAATCATCAAGATTAAAAAAGAAACAGCTGAGATTTAGGCAATGGTGTTCTCTGTCTGTGAAGTCAGTTAATTTTCACTGAACAGATCAGAGTTCTCATCTCTTCTTGTGATAATGATTAGCAACCTTTTTCTCAGTGGGAGTTTCAGGGAGTGAAAAGGCCTCTGAGGTCTTTCATGTGAAACTAAATGTGGCCCTGGCATCTCTGGAACTCAGACGGTGGCCAGACAGGTTTGGCTTCAGTCAAATAGTTTTAATCAATCATTAAGTGGGAACGATGAACAAATACAGTAGTTTCCAAGCCTCCAACTTGGTTTTGCCACCTATGTTATCACTAAAAGGAATCAGCTCTGTAGACAGTGGCTCACTTCTCTCCATTATGGTGGTCTAGAAGCACAATCCTCACTCCCAGTTAGGTTCAATTTCAATAAAAAGTGAGATTGAATTTTATCTTTTAATATCGTTCACTAATTTTCTTGTTATTTCATAACTACTGAATGAGAACATCTACTAATAAGATGAAGCCAATTTAAATTTGTTGAAGGTGCTTTGATAAATTAGTAACTTGTGATGATTGAAAAAGTTACACCTCCAAGGTATGCTCAGAATTTTACTGTCTAATTTTGAGTATCTTTGATTTTTATTGGCATGAGTGTGTGAATGTGAGTGGAAAACAACGTTTACTTGTACCTTTTCAGAAGTTTTAATATTACATTACTAGTTCTAAAATACCAAATTGGTCTATTTGGCCATGAAATGAAGCACTTTATATAAGAAAAAATTGTATGTTTAGTGCTTTGAAATTCTTTATAGGTTGTAAGTCTGCTTAGTGTAGTTTGTAACTTTGTTAAGGGAACGAAGGGGAAAGAGACCTTTGATCAAAACATTACAGAAAATGGATTTTGAGTTGATATAATTCTGTCCCTTTTAAATGCCAAATTTTCCCTTTAGTATTAAAAGCAATTTGAGCCATAGAATGCTTGATGTGAGCAGGCAGAAATCCTGGTGCTTTTTGTCAAATCACTTTTCTGATTGTTTGTGAACTTTTAAACAGCATTTAAGATACGATGCAAATGTTGTTTGCTGTAGAATCAAGTAGTATGCTTGAGAGGTTCAGAAGAAAGCAATTGAAACAGGTCCGATAATTTTCAAGGCAAAGGACATTAAAAAATTTTTCATTCTAAATATGTGAATTCCATTTGTGTAGCTGTAACCAGAATACCTGAGAGAAAACTTAAAGAAGGATGTATTTTGCGTACAGTTTGAGAGACTTCAGTCCCTAGTCCTTGGTTACATTGATTCTGGGCCCATGATGAGGGCAGAACATCATGGTAGTGGAGAAAGGAGGAGGAGGCCATGCAGTTCATGGCGCATCTGAAGCAAGTGATTGAGAAAGCAGCTGGGGACCAAGTATAACCAGCTTTCAAAGGCCCATTCTGGGTACCAGTATCTTCCACCTAGGCCCCACCTCCTAAAGATTCCAGAACCTCTTCAAATCTTGCTGCCAGCCGGGGACTAAGTTCAACACATGATACTATGGGAACTTTTTACATTCAAACCACAACACTTAAGTTTCTAATTTTAAAGCCTCATATTTTTCTTGCATCATAAGTTTTTGTTTTTATGCAATTTCTCCATATGGGGTGAATAAGGACCCCCAAAGATATCCATATGCTCATTCCTGGAAGTTGTGAATGCTACCCAATATGGTACAAGGAACTCTGCAGATGTGATTAAGGATCTTGGGAGATAATGAGATAATGTTGGATAATTACTTTTGTCTGGAGGATTTCTTTTAGGGTTATCCTTTTAGGTACCTATTTTGTCATTATTTTTTCAATATGTATATATTTAAAATTTATTTTACTGTAAAGATGCTGTACAGAGGGGTTACAGTTGCATAAGTAAGGCAACAAGTACATTTCTTGTCGAGCCTTGTTACCCATTCCTTTGTCATCATTTTTTGAAAGATGTTTTTATTGGTAAACAACTGGTGTGATTTTTTTTTCTTTTATTGAAGATGTTCTGTCTCTGGCTTGTCCTATGGCTGATGAGGAAATTGGCTCTCATCTTTGTTAATAACATGTATATTTTCTCTAGTTGCTTTTAATAGTCTTTGTCTTTTATGTTGATTTTAAGAACTTTGATGACATTTGTCGTTGTTTTATTTTTACACCTGTAATTCATTGAACTGGGACTAATGGATTCTTTTCATTAGATTTATAAACTTTAACCATTATTTTTGAATTATTATTTTCTGTTTCCCATCCTCTGGGAGTTGTGAGTGCATGTATGTTAGAGTGAAGTCGCTCCATAGCATACTGTTGCTTATATATATTTCCCACCACTCCAATGTTTTTTTAAGTCACTCTAGTTTCCAGTATTCTGATGATTTTAGATTTACTGATTTTTTTTTTTGCTTACAGAATCTAATGTGCTGTTAATACTAGCATACTTTTTAACTAGCATTTTTAAAAAAATCCCAGACCTTGCAGTATTTCACTCCATATGGGATCTTTCAAGTAGCATACAATTTAAATTTTTTTCTTTCGCTTTCTGAAGTAGTAACTTCTTGAAAAAAATAAAACTGTCTGATAATTGTAATGTGTAACTTTTGGCTCTTTTATCCTCCTCGTGGACTACATTTTTCAGCTTGTGTATGTGATAGGTAATTTTTTAAAATTTGATTCCACACATGGTGAAATTTACCTTCTTTTGGATCCTAAATATTTTTGTATTCTTGAATTGTGTTATGGGATGAAATCATTTGAGCCATACATGCTTTGGTTTTAAGCTTTCTTACATAGAACCAGAGCAAAATCGACTACTAGTGCAAAATCTTTCTTACTGCTCTAGCTGGTAACCTGTTAATTATGAGTTTTTTTTTCTTTTCCTCCATTCTAACCAGTAGGCTTTGATTGGGGTCAAATTCCCATTCTGAGTTAGCTCTGGAGCAATAAGTTATTTCCTCTAATATTTTCAGATGGTTGTTGAGTAGTTTCCTCACATATCTGAATTGATTATTACTCTAGTACTACTTTTTTTTTTTAACTTTGTTGGGACACTGTTCTATAGACTCTAGGTACCTGTATCTTCTGAGACTCCAAGCTCTACCTCCTCTTCAATTCAGAGATTACCATGCTTTGCCAGGCTCCCTGTTCTTTGTGCTAATGTATGAAAACTTTCACCAGGCATCAGGCTGGGTGATTTGTATAGTTGCCTTGTTTCCTGTCTCTCAGGAGTGGGTCTCCTTTGTTGTTTCATACTTAGAAGTGAATAGGAAACCACTGTTCAACGATAGTTTGCTTTAAGCATGAAGCTAAATTTAGCCTAGTTTCTTCATTTTGACCATAAAAAGATGTCTCTTGCCTTGGAAATATTCATTCTCTCCCAGGTACACTTTTAGTTCTGAGTTCATTTGGGCTGATAGAACAAAGCTCTACTGTATAGTAAGTCATTTATAAATTACCTATTGTCCATAGTTGTAGAAACTGGAAGTTCAGGCAAGACGTCTGGTGAGGGCCCCTTCGACATTTTACTGCTATGTCCTTCCATCTAGTTCTTTCTTCTTATTTCATTTCATTTTTCTTTTTCCAGGCAATCACTGCCTTTGATTCTGGTATCTTCCATCTTGTATATACATTTATTTGCTTTGGGGAAAGCAAGGGATAACAAAATGCTGAAAGAAGGACCAAAGGATGACCTATTGCAACATTGATACTCACAAGACACTATGACAGAAATGAACTTTAGGACTTTTTTTTGGGGGGGGAGGGTAGTGAGGGAGGGAAGGGAAGGGATAGTGGGAGAACCACAAGGGTGTGGGTAACAGTGTTCGACAAGGAATGTACTCATTGCCTTACGTAACTGTAACCCCTCTGTACAGCATCTTTACAATAAAATAAATTTAAAAAAAGAGCAAAGAAGCCTTGTAGGGCTTCTCTTTTTAAAATAAGACACTACTATGTTGGAAATGATTTGTACAACTTGGAGGGACACTGAGGGAGGGAAAGGGAGAAAAATGAGGGAGGGGTAACAAGTTTGACAAGCAATGTACTCATTACCTTACTTATGTAACTACAACCCCACTGTACATCACCTTGACAATAAAATTAAAATAAAAAAGAATAGGACACTAATTCCATTCATGGGGAATTTGTCCTTGTGATCTAATTGCATGCATCACTAAGACCCATCCTCCTAAGTCCAGTATCTTGGAAATTGGTTTTCAGTAAATGAATTTTAGGGAGACACGACCATTTAGACCATAGCATTTAGGATTGCCTTTTTGTTGTTAGCTTCACAATGTGTTCTGTTTAAACACCTAGACTTTGACTCTTTCTCCTTGAGACCTGAAAACTAATATCTTTATATATACTTAGGAGATTCATGATTAATTATCCAGAAGTCTATAAAATACAGTAAAAGAATTCAGAGTTCTGTTATAATTCTGAAATTGATTATGCTTCAAGTTGTAAAACACTTCCTAAACTGAAAAACAATACTATATTTATTCACTATCTGTGTGTTTTAAAAAATTAACATTGAGATTTAGCCATTACATAGGTTGTATATCTGTTTTTTGGAATACATGGAAATTTAAGTTCAGAAACAAAGGAATATCTTAAACTTTCCTTTGGTGTCTCTTAGCAACAGAAAACAAAATTTCCTTTGGATTGCATTTTTTATAAGTGATAAAACTTTAATGATGTGAGAAAATTATTGAAATCTATTGAGAAAAGTTGCCAGACGCTTTTCTAATGTTTGCCTGAAGAAATAGGTTGCATATTTTTGTACCCAAAGGCTTTATTTTATTATGTACAACTCTTGATTATCAAGTAGGAAAAAAAATGTAAACCTTGTGTTATTTTGTGATAACTATATGATCAAAGTTTTAGGAGAGTGAAAACTGGCAGTAACATGCTTATTTCAAGTTCATGATAATGAAAGACTTCTTTTTAATAAAAAACTATTTTGTAAAATACTTAAGCACAGTATAGTAGTTTCCAACTGTTTCCATTCTTTTTCCTTTCTCTTTGTAGACTCTTCAGAAAATTACATGGTCTTGCAGCAGTCTCTCACAAAGTGCTTTCCTCTCAGCTATTGTTTATTTTCCATGGCTCTAACTCAAGTCCATAAACAAGAAAATGGTTTTGGCTTCTCAATTGTGGCCTAAGCACTGCACACAGTGTCTGAAAGCAGCAGGGCTGTCCTTGGCTTCGGAGGCCGTAGGCAGTTTATGTGGATCGTCCCTAATGCATCAGCAGTGTATGAGGCATTTCCTGCTTTACAGATGAGGAAACTCACATGCAACCAACACGCTGTCATGAGCACCAAGACCCAGTGATAATCATGACATGACTATTTCCTACCTTTTCCACCTGGACATGGATCAAAACTGTTGTGGATCAAAACTGTTTTGACATCCTTATTGCACCCTTACCACAAGGAGCACTGGCTGGTCCATTTTGAGGGAAGCTCATTACTTCATACAAGAGGACTGTCAAACCATGAGTGACTTTAGTAAAAATAGTTGAGCATGCTTTTGTCAATTTAAAAACAAAACCTATGAGCTGATGAATTCATAGGAAAATCTGTTTAATTATTACATTAGCAACAATTTATTTTGTATTATTTATGAAATGATATTCTTTCTGCATAATTTTGTCTTTCCATCTTCCATATTATTGGTATGAAAAGGGAATAAATGATGCAAGAATTACCTGAGCATCTTGAGTGCTGGGACTTGGGAGATCCCATTTGTTTTTGATATTTACCTCCTTTCTTATGCATAGTTTTTGTTTTAACTATTAACCCAACTATGAGAGAGAGCGTTTTATTGCAAACCAATTCTTAGTACACATCTGAGACTCAATACTTTATCTCCTGGGTATATTATGAGTATTCTGTTTGTGTTACTGAATTAGAAGATGATCTAATTTTCAAATTGATAGAGATGCATTTCACATTTAGGGTTTTATTGGCTAGTATGCTTCAAGTGTGATATTTAAGCCAACACACATAGAAGGAGCTATATCAACCAAGCACTGGACCTCCCTTCTTTTCTCCCTTCTTTTGTCCCTGTATTCCTCCCTACTGCCTCATGAGATTGAACACAGAGTCTCACACAGGACACACAAATTCACTCAAGCCATGCCTCCAAACCCTTTTTGTTTTTGAGGCCAGCCTGGGCTGGTCTTAAACAGAAGATCCTCTTATTTCTGCTGTCTAAGAAGCTGAGATTACAATGTATGCCACCATGCTTGGATGAGCTATTTATTTCTTATCTGTTCTGTCTAAGTGTCTCGGAGTATTGGGACCAAACCAGACCTACATCATGTCATCTCTGTAGATTTGCAGTAAAACTGGATATGATCATGTATGCCTGATGTCTGTCCTTCAGAGATTATGGCAGAAGGAGCATAGCAAGACCCCGGTCTCCGAGAAAATAAAAAAGAACCAGGATAAGACTTGCAGGAATTTTGAAACTTGGAACCAATGCTAAGCAGGCCCTTTCTTCATCCTGTGATTAGCGGAGCAGGTCAGTGAAATTGGCTAGATGATCTGCCTTAGTGCAGCTTGCCCTGTGGGGTTTAGGAAAGAGGGTAGCTTTTTAATCTGAAAGTAGACTTGTCCTTATTCCTCATCCTTCACAGCAGCTTTATACTCCCAAGACAGCACTACATTATAATGGAAAGGTGAAATGCTTTAACTGGGCTTCCTTTGTCATATTAAGTAGATCTCTCTTGTTTCAGGCTTTATTCATGATTTGAAAGCCCCTGAGAAGTCTGTGTAACTTTGACTATCCTATGTAAGAAGAGGGAAGCTGCTATGTTTAAAAAGACAGTTTGCAAATTGGTTAACTACTTGTAGAAAACTAAAGCTAGATCCTTCTATATCACCCTGCACCAGAATCAACTCCAAGTGGATCAAAGACCTCAGAGTCAAAGCAGACACCCTGAAAACATTACAGGATGGAAAAGGAAAAAACTTAGGTCTCCTTGGCAGAGGCCGAAATTTTCTTAATAGTGACCCAGAAACACAACAAATCAAAAAAAGGTTGGATAATTGGGATTGCATGAAATTGCAGAGCTTCTGCATAGCAAACGACATAGCTAGCAAGATCAATAGAAAGCCCACGGATTGGGAGAAGATCTTCACTAGCCATACAATGGACAAGGGTCTCATTCTAAAATATACCTGGAACTCAAAAAATTCAATCCCCCAACAACAAATCCTCAAAGAGACAACTGCTCAATAAACTGCCAAGAGACACATGAAGGAATGCTCAACCTCTCTAGCCATAAAAGAAATGCAAATCAAAACAACAGTGAGATACCACCTCACCCCAGTTAGAAGGGCTATAATCAAGAACTCTAATATCAACAGATGCTGGAGGGGATGTGGACAGAAGGAAACCCCGCTTCATTGTTGGTGGGAGTGTAACTTGTTCAACCACTTTGGAAAGCAGTATGGAGGTTCCTCAAAAGACTCCACATAGAGCTCCCCTATGGCCCAGCAATCCCACTTTTGGGCATTTACCCAAATGATCACAAACAAGACCATGCTAAATGAAGCTATCAGCACAACTATGTTTATTGCAGCATTATTTACCATAACTAAGATAAGGAACCAACCCAGATGCCCCTCAGTAGATGAGTGGATCAAGAAAATGTGGTATATATACACAATGGAATTCTATGCCTCCATCAGAAAGAATGACATTACCCCATTTGTTAGGAAATGGAAAGACTTGGAAAAAAATATTTTAAGTGAAGTAAGCCAGGCCCAAAGAAACATAGGTCTCATGGTTTCCGTTATTTGCAATAAATAGTATATGTCTGAGACAAGCAGAAAAGGTCAGCTAAGTTGATGTTAGGTGAAATGAACCCCAAGATAAGGACTCAGATGGTTTTTCTTTCTTGCTATTGTTTCTAACATATTTATAAGGTGATTTTTTTATATGTCCCTCCCTCATGGTATAACCCCTGTTTTCACTGTATTTGATGCTGGAGAGGGGAAGGAAAAAAACAAATTGTTTAAATAGGGATACAGGTGGACCCATTGCAGCAATGAGATGTACAAGACATTGTGTTGAAAATGAACTTTACAACTTTGTTGTGGGGGGAGGGAATGGGAGGGCAGAGATGGTAAGGGAAAACAAAGGAGGAAGCAGCAATGCTTAATAAATGTATTCATTACCTTGCTCATGCAGTTGAAACCCTTCTGTACAGTATTTTCACAATAAAAAACTTATTGATAATTTTAAAAAAGACAGTTTGCAGAGAAAGGCTGGCTCATGTTAAGTATCCAGAGCAAATCTTGGTTTGCAGTCTTTCTCCTTGACCTTTTTTTTCTTTTTTCTTTTCCTCTTCCTCTTTTTTTCCTTCCTATAAACTGAAGATAACAAATTCATGAGTTAATGTGCTTTCCATTCAATATTCCCATCCATGAATTATTTCTATGAAAGAAATTTCAGTGAATTAAAATATAGGGTATTGATTTTATCATTGCCTTTTGGAGAGTAAGTATGCTAATGCTAGGCTTACCTGTATTTCATTTTCTGCATTTATGGTGGTACTGGGGATGGAATCCAGGGCTTCACACATGCCCAGTAAAGCTTCCTCCAGTCAAGCCTCACCTTCCTTAGTTACTTCCCACTTGGCTCATCTCTCCTTCCCTTCCTCATCCCTCCCTTATTCTCTCCTCCCTTCCTCCCCCTTCCCTCTCTCTTTATACTTAACTTAAAAATAAATACCTTTATGTTTTATAGCATGATACTTTGATCTGTTTATATTGTGCAATGGCTAAATGAAGTTGCTAACATGATTTATGTCATATAACTTATTTGTGTTGAGGACACGAAATCAATGTCTTAGTAGTTTTCAAGTGTACAGTATATTGTTAGTAGCAGTATCTATTTGTATTGGCACATAGACTAGACAGGGGCCAAGCTTCTAACAGGAACCTTTAGTATGTGGCCGAAGGACTTTATGGTTGTGATTAAATCGGATGGAGAAGTTCTCCGGGACTGTTTGGTGTACCTACACAATCCTCAAGGTCCTTATGTGGGGAAAGGTTACAGTAAGAGAAGTAGAGATGGGATGATAGAAGCAGAGGCTGCAGCAGTATTTTCAAAGATGGAGGTGGTCAGGAGCCAAGGAATGCAGCTGGCCTTTCCTAACATGAGAAAACAAGGATCTGATTTTCCTCTAGGAATTGCAGAACAATTCATAGCCCTGCCAACAATATGACTTTTGCCACTAGCCCCATTTAAGACTTCTTAACTATAGAACAGTTAAATAATAAAATGCAATTGTTTTAAGATATTAAGTTTGTGGTAATTTGTTACAGTAGTAATTGGAAACCGAACTGTATTTTTTATGATTCTGAACTGAATACACAGGACAGATCCATGGTAACAAAACATAGTGGATTAGTAAATCAATACTAATTTGAAAACCTGATTTTAAACTTATTCACCTTGTGGCTGCTTCATAATTGACAAAAATGATAAGGATTTAGGGCTAGTGGATTAAAAACAAAGCTCTTTCCTGTCTTAACTTGAGAGGGATTCATAACATATATCTGTTAGCTCATTAAAACTCAGGTGTTCTCAAATAATTTTCAAAGCCTTGTTATTCTCAGAGACTGCTGCATCCTAAGCCTGTGTCAGATGTGTCCAATGGCCTTCTAAAGCGTGTTCTGTATTATGTAGCATTTATTTTAATGTTCCAGTGGGTTATCTCTTCACCTCTCAGATTAAGCTGAGAACTCCTTCTAGCAAGGATGAAAGGAAAGGAAGAAGGTTTGCTGGCCAGCAAAAACAGCACAGAAGGGAAACTTGTGCACAGACACCCGCATCAGCATACCACATCTACTCTAAGGAGGTTTCTCAATCCCAGAAATCTAGCCAGGGTTTTTTAGGTAAGGATTGGTCTTTGTGGTAGATGTTTGTCTTGGATTCCTTCATATTTTTTCTTCTCCCTGTGCTACCATGCCATTTGCTTTCCTTCTCCCCCAGCTCAGTGCATTAGGAGAAGAGAGAGGTAAGAATTGAATCTGAACCCCCACATTCATTAGAAACATGAAAACACTGAGGCCTTTCTATCTTTATGTGTGTTATTATTATAAAAGTGATGTACAGAGGTGTTACAGATACATAAGTTGGTTTAAGAGTACATTTCTTTTTGGCCTTTTGAAGAAAGAGTGATTCCTTATATAGCCACTAATTCTCATGGCATGGTCCCTCTCCACCTATGGTGGTCTCCCAGGAAAGACACTTTGCACAAAGACAAAGCATGGTATTCTATGTGTTTAAAAATTAGTTGTACAAAGGAGTTGCCATTTCATAAGGCAGTTTATGAGTGCAAATGCATCTTGATCAAATGACATGCCACTTTTTAGGCTATGCTTATGATCTTTCAGTTTAGGCTCTTTTGATTTCTTTTTCCAGATACCTCATGGATAGAAAGGGAATAAATTTGGGCAGGTTTCATAAAAAGGTAGTATAAATGTTTGTGTGTGCTCTCTAAGATCTTTCAAAGGGAGACTTTTTATACATCCGGAAGATTCATTGGGAGATGGTGTGACTCAGTATTCTCCACACAGAGTTTCCTGGAAGTTCTCCAGTCTGAAACCTCTTTAATTACACACTGTTGCATTTTTCTTCTTGTCGCGATTCCTTTCACCACAAGGAATATGTTGTACATGCCATGATATTTAAACTTCTTGAGGGCCCTGCACTGTAATTGGATTGGAATGTCAGGAATGTTTATTTTCGGGGGGAGAAACATTTATATATTCAAACCTATAGCTTTGGGAACTATAACCTAAATGATGAATTCATAATCAACTGTAGTAAACACTGAACAGGCAAACTTGACTATTTAACTAGAGAGCAATAGTAAACGAATGTCAATGTATTTCTTGGTTCTGGGCAACTCAAAACACCTTCATTGAAAAATCTACTTAAAAACATTGAACCAATGTCCAGTTCTGATCTCAGGGTAGAGAAGTTATCTTTGGCTGAGGTCATCTTCTGGCTTGCTTGGCAACATTGCAATGCTTACTGTTGGCTTGACCGTAGTGTGATGCCCATTTGTGCCTTTCCCAACTTGCTGTCCTCTTAGCTTTGGCCCTGGTAGACTTCAGGATGTCCAAGTTAGCCAACCCTCATGATGAACTCTTTGAGCATGATAGGCTAGGGGTGATGCCAGGAGTGGCCAAGATGACTGGATTCTGGTATTAAAAGAAGATGAAGTAGAGCAGATTCAGAGCAGATGCAGTCTTGTTTCAATTGATCTCCCTGTCTTTGTCGGCTGTGTTTCAACTTTAGAACTGCTTCTTACTTTGGCTTTGTATGTTTATCTTTCCCTTTATTTTCTAGCCATAATATATTTGAGTCAGCAGAGCTTAGACTTTGTGTCTAATTTGTGCAAATACAGTTTGGAAACTTAAAGGTTAGGGAAGTTATGTGTAAATAGGAAATTTAGACCAGAACTGAGTATTTTCCATATCTGAACCCATTTAACCCGGAATCATGATGCCAATTGCTAATTTAGCATCAACACAGCCTAAACAGAAACAAATGGGCAAGTGTAGTTTTGATTTTATTCTCCTAAACACTTTTACTCTTAAAGTGTAAAATAGAATCTTCCAGCATCTGTATTTGTTTCATGATACCATTTCTATTGGGTTGCAAAGGTGCTTCTGCTAATGTTTTGTTTTCTTTGCATGGAAATGTTTGCTTAACTCTCGTTGCTTTCTGCAAAGATATCCATTTTCCCATTTCCGTTATATTTCTCTGTCATTGTGGTGTTTCCAGTGCATTTGAGCTTTGCCTGTTCTCTAGATCAAACAATATGAATTGTGTTTCTTCCCAGTTTGTGCAAGTTTTTAGAAAGGCACTCTTGAGCTGGGAAGGTGGTTCAGTGGTAGAGCTCTTGCCTTGCATGCATGAGGCCCTGGATTCGATTGCTCAGCATCACATATGCAAGAAGAAAGAAGCCGGAAGGGGCGCTGTGGCTCAAGTGGTAGAGCGCTAGCCTTGAGCTGAAGAGCTGAGGGTCAGTGCCCAGGCCCAGAGTTCAGACCCCACGACTGGACCCCCCCCCCAAAAAAAAAAGAAAAAAAGAAAGGCACTCTAACCAAACCTACTCAAATAGATCCCCAGTTCTTAATGAAATGATAAGATTTCAAAGATGTATAATTTTATTGGAAGGAACCTTATTATTCCCCTCAGTCTATCAAAATACTTTTTGGAAGATGATTACTTAAGTACTTTTTGACTTAGTACAGTTCATCAATATATTGTTTTCACTTTTTTAAGACCACATGGTTAATTTAAGTGTATGTGGAATATCCTAAAAGAGGAGAAAAGCCATAAATAGTGATTATATCTGGGAGATAAAGAGTGTGAAAAAACCAGGTAGCTGGAGAAAAAAACAACCACCATCACAAGGAGGAACTCTGTAATATGTGAAATATTTCTGTTCTGTATTAGGTGTTCTTTGGTACTATGATTTTCTGTTAATCTATAATATACCTTTTAGGTATGCAGTTGACTTTGGTTGTCCTGGAGATAAAAGAGAATTTTTACTTAATATTAATGGAGATAGTTAAGTTAAAGCAGGTAAGTCATTATGACTGGTTTCTATGTTATCTGATGTTTTACCTAAAACATCTGCAGCACCACTCTTGCTATGTCTTGAAATTTGGAAGTTGCATATTTGTCTTACTCAGCTCTCCTACTCTTTTCTGCTTCCTCCCCTTCCCGCCCTCCCTTCTTCTGCTCTTTCTCCAGTTGTCAGTGGGGCTGTATTCATTGGTGTGCAGGGCAACCCCATATGGAATGCTATCCTCTGTAGCAGGGGTCCCATTGTTGATAGCATGCTAAAGTATTCAATGTTTCTTTACTTTTTGGAGGCAACAATTGATAGGTAGATTCTTCATTAGAGTAACAAGGTGCTGAATTTCACTCAACAGAAATTCAAATTTAATGTTTGTCATCAGTGATGATACTGGCTTAGTAGAGATGAATTCCTGCAGCTTTTGTACCTATCTCGGCAGTAATATTAACAGTTAGATGATAGCATAGAGTGAGAAGGGAGTAGGCATTTCTGAGGTGCAGGTGTTTTTGGTAGCATTCCTAAGCCAGTGGTCTGGTGTACGGTTGTGCAGTTGTTTGTGGTAAACTTCAGTAGTGTATTAGAGTTCACAGGCAAGTGCTGTAATTTCCTCCTCAGCCAAATTACCAGGCAAGGTGTAATGACAAAAGCAACTCACACAGCAATTCTGCCTCACATGCACCCTTACTGTTCATCAGGGTCGATTGTGTGACTGTTCTGCCTGTAAGAAGGGAATCCACCTCTCTGGGCTTTCAAGACTCACTTGGGCATGCCATGTCATTTGAGATAAAGGGTAGTTAGTTGTTCAAGAAGCTCAATTGAGTCTGTTCATCAATCATAGTGGAAACCCTTGGTTTTCATCCTAAAGGGCTTGGGGCATTGGCCTTGTTTAGTCAAGAGCAGGAATATCTCATTCTTCCTATCCTTTCATATTATCACTATTACAGCTATGAAACAAAATGATTTTTAGCCTGCACTGTTAACAAAGTCTCTGGTATTCATGAGAGAAAAAAAAAATCTAGTCTTCTTATTGACTCTGAAAGGCAAGAAGAGTGCAGAGGTTGTAAGGAAGCCCTTCCAGGCTGTGTTCTCAGCTGGAGATCCCACCTTTCCCAAGGGAGGTTAGGATCAGAACCAGCTAAAACTAGCTCCAGTGTTTAGAAGAAAGTCACAGACAACACACCAGGAGGATGTTTCGTGATTTTCCTTGTGTGTGAGAATCAGATTGGAAGATGCATTTGGACACAAAAATGTTGAAATATAAGGAACATTTTTGTGGTTGTTGGAGAAAAATTGGAAACACATTTGACTTTAAGACTGTCCTGGCAAACCTGGGACACATGGTTGCCAGAGAACAGGCCCCTTCAGTTGCTTTTTTTCCTAGGCAGAGACAACTGGAATGTGAGATAAAAATATAGAATGTAGTCTAATAAACTTTTTATTCCTGTAAGAAATACATATATGCAATTTCTTAACAAATACAAGTGCAGTTATGTAGATTTGTAGATATGAAGGCCTACATAGCCTGTCTACTTTCATCAAACATTTTTGTTTTTAGGGTCCTTTACATTTAAAAAGCATTGAGGTGGGGATGGCAAAGAAATTTTTTTGTATGGCTTCTAGCTTTTGATATTAACTAATTTAGGAAATGTAAATATATTTGTTGATATACATAATATTAAAGCCACGGAAAGCATATCAGAATTATTTCTTCAGAAGTTTAATGAGACGAATGACATTGCTTTGTGGTGTTGTAGACCTCTTTAGTATATTCTAGAAAATGTCTGGGTGCTCATGTCTACCTGTGAATTTTGTCTGTTTCAGAGTCTTTGAAAAATGTTAGTGAATACTTGGTGAAAAATGAGGCTAGCAAAGGCTAAACTTATTTAAATAGTATTAGGAAAATAGTTTTAATCAAGCACATCCCAGAAAGCATATCAGTTTCTCCCAAGGGGTCCTAGATGACAATGTGAGAACCATCGTTTTGTAGTTGGAAAAAGTGCCTTACCACCCATTGTTTTCCTTCTTTTCTGTGGTCCTCTTGCTGGCCCTGGGATGTAAGCTCTGTGTCCATTATTCAGTGTAGGCAAACTGGGATTCTAGGAGGTTTTTGCCTTGAATATTATGAAACCTCCTCAGTTACTGCGGCCGTGGTTTGTAGATGATGGTTTCTGGTGACTCTGCTTCTGTGGTTGTTTCTCCATGTTTAGCTTCTTGTACCTTCTGCTCAAATGTAGAATTCAGGGAGAATGAAGTACATACTTTTCTTTTTATTGCCCCAATTTGACAAAGAAGAGAGGACAGTTGTTGCTAGCTTTGGGTGATTTTTCAAACGGTCTCATAGAAAGTTTTCAGCTGTAGTAGTTTAATGTTTGACTGTCCATTCGTGGCAATAAGTGACATCATTTGACTGTGCTTTTTTTTTGTATATGCTTACATAGGTGACTTAAGGACAGTTTTATTTTCTCACCTTCTTTGTATTCTATTTCACATCCTGGACAAGTAGTGGGCTTGGCAGGATGTCACTGAGCCCCTAATTAGCTCTCACAGACTTTTGTCCTCCATGGAGGTCAAAGCAAGTCTGTCATGCAGGGCTTGAGTTTTCCAATTTTGAAACAGCAGAGGATTGATACTTGCGAAGCATACTGTCTGATTCTTTAATATTCAGTGAGAACAAATTATAAAAATAAAAGAACATCACTAGAAGATCAACAGACCTACAGAATAAAAGCCTTAGTTTTCATCATTCCATGCCTATATAACTGCTCTTAGAAGTTACTAGAAGCATATCTAAATGCTTAACCTCGGTTTTTGCACTGTTCTGTGCTATTTCCTGATTTCTGGGAATATACAGTACATATACTGGCAATGGACCACACTTTAGCAGTGATGGTTTCTTACTGTCTCGATGCCTTTTTAGATAATTCAAATGGAATTCTCTTTTACATCCAGTTTTCCTTCCTCAACCTCAGTTGAAGCTAGATAATTCTTGTTCCTCTCTACTTCTCAAATAGCCATAATACATAGTATTGAACACTGGAAACTGTTGCAAAAGTATCGTGTGCCTATTCAAACTATGAGGTTACAATGGTCCTTTAGTAATACAGAAAGTCTCCCATTCGAATGTAAACTCAAATGACATTGTTCTGAAACTTAGTTTCTCACCTACTAGGATGTGTCTGGCTTGATTGTCTGAGGTGGTAAAATAATGGGAGTGAGTATTAACTCACCAGATGTCTCCTGTTGAGGGGAAGAATGAATGCTTGCTTTTTTTCCCCTTATGTAGTTGTTTCATTGAAGATTTAGACTCAGGGGAGAAATGGAGTGACAGATGTTTAGAAAGGGCAAGCAGTTGAGAAAATGAGGAAGATGGAGAGACAAATAGGCTGGCTTGGCTAGAGGAGGCTCCAGGAGATAAAGGTGTGCAGCTGTCAGCTGGACCTGTGGTGCTCATCATCAGTGCTGGAGTTGGTTCCTTTCTATAGAACTTCACTTATTTCTTTACACCAGACCCAAGGAGGAAAGGATAAGAAAACATGAGGTTCATGGAGGTGAAATATTTGTTCAAGGTCATGAAGTGAGGTCAGTCTCATGCCACAGCCTCTTGGCAAACCCTTCCAGCTTTGCAGTGAATTTGAGAGACTTTAAGTTGAGGCTGAACAGGTCCAGTGAGCAACTTGTAGCTCACCTGGTACACGATCATATTCTGCACTGTCCAAATTGAAGTATTTCTCCAGATAAAGAAGGTGGAAGATGGTAAAGTATCTGTTTCCAGAAACATTTTTTAAGGAAGTCAGAGAGAGGCCAAAAGGGATTTAAGTTTCTCCAGAGAGGAAGTTGAGAAACTCAAGTATAGCAAACCACTAATGCCAGATGTTATTTATCCAAAGGTTTTTTGGCTACATTGCAATACCTTCTGGATCTCTGCTAGTTCTCTGCAATCTTTCCAAAGCTGCCTTGAGCTTTTAAAATATACATACCTGAATTTGAAACCATGATCATTTAATCCAAAATATGCTCTTTAAAATCTAACCATTCTCTAATGATAGTGTAGAAGCACAGAAGGAATCATGCCAAATGACTATTTGAAGTCTTCTTTTCTTCCAAGTGGAAAAAAAAATATTTCTGAGCTGGCAACTATTTCAGCTAGTGTAGGCTGTGTTTTTGCTTTAAAAATCATATTTATCCCTTTCTTACTAGATACACATGGAATGCTTTCTACTTAACAATCTTAATTATTATCCCATAATGGAAAGGACTTTATGATAGCAATCTTTGACTTTTCTACCTAAATGCTAAGAAGAATTTTATGTTGTCCTAGGGTGAAACATAATTTCTTGTTTCTCTGTGAAGGGTAAAGAGATAGATGAGCAGTGGATGAGAATAAGGGCAATTAAAGTTTCCTCTTATAGAAAAGAGCTATTAATTTCCAATCTCATTGAGCTCCTAATTCTTTTCCTTTGTGTTATTTTCAGTAACATTGTGGTTTTAATATCTTCGCTTTTTATTATCATGTTTTTCCGTTTGAGCAGGAATATTTTTGGGTTATTTTTTTTTGTTCCTGAGACTTTCATCAAAGAATTTCTTTGAATTGTTGCCTTTTATTTTTCGATCAGTGTATTTCTGCCATCTATCTTGTCTTCACTAATACAATTGAGGGTGCAAATTATATTCCACCACACTACCTTAATTGATGGAAAACTTTAGAAGGGGATATTTTGTTCCAGTTAATCTATTTTTCTCCTAAATAATGTGTCATGAAGAAGCATTTTTTCCCCCTCTCTTGTTTAATTCTGGCTGTTCAAAATGGTTCTAAAACAATAGCTTAGATTGCCCACCTTCTGAGCACAGCAGAAAATGATTGACTCCTGATGGGTGAGGATCTTGCCTTGCTTGAGTGTGACTCTACTGGATATTGTTCCTCACCTAAATATGTGGCAAATAGCTGACGATGTAATTTGTCAGAAAAATAAGATCTAGTTTCTCACCCCCCACCCCCCCATTAGATAGTAGCATCTTCCCTATCTGCATGTGCTGCAGCTCAGCCTGCCTCCCTTTGGTGCTTCTAATTGCAGGCACATCTTCTGTTGTGCCCATGAAGTGGGGAAGGCATAGTCAGGAAGGGGCTCATCTACTTCTTTGGCTAATCTGTTCATCTAGATTTCCTAGAAGTGGATTTCGTATTGATTTTATTGATTATTCTTGGCTCGATTCCTTATTTGGGTTGATTCCTTACTGATTTTATTATTTTTGCTCAAAAAGTTTCAAACTTGAACTTCATTGTGAATTGATGAGGAGCTCAAAAGTTCCCTCCATAGGATCAGTTGTGATCAACCATGCTGAACCCCCCCTTACTGCCTCTCCACCTGTCTCCCACCAGGACCTGAAGCGTCTCCTCTCAAGTGAGCTCACAGTCTGTAGATGAGCTCAGAAGTGTTTGCAAGACAAGGTCAGCTGAAATGATCCATTCTATTGGTGAAAAGATACTTCTGTCTTGTTTTCTGACTGCTGCTTGCCAAAGTAAAATGAAACCTAAGTTACAGTAGTTCATTTCTCATATGGTAGTCAAGGTGGTCTTGTACTTATGCTAAAGCTAGAACTGTCCCCACTTACAGCAATATGCATGCAGGTGTCATTAATGATCCACAGAACAATGGGAAGACCTTAGAGTCTGATTTTCTTGGGAGAGATTTTTCCCTTCTTACAAAACTAATTTTTACAATCGATTTGCATGTGGAGAAATTCAGAGATCTGTTAGCTCTGTCAGGTTGTTCCTTCTTTCTGGAAGGGATGTGTTCTTTCAGGAAAGATGTGTTCTTTCTGGATGGGATGTGTTCATTCCTAATCCTTCCTAATTTTTGAAATAATGGGTGGGGGTTCTCCCCAGTTATAAACGAAGGGGTGGTGAAGTACCATTCCATCTTGCCTGCTTCTAGATTGGTGGCTTCTGGATTCATGGTGGCTTCAGTACCTTCTCAGAGAGACTGCAGGTGAATTGAGCTCAGAGTCTGATCCAAAAGGTAAATTTACAAGGCAGAGAACACAGTGTACATCTTCCAAAGCACAAAACAGCAACTATTTGGTTTGTCCATTTCTTTGTTACCGAAATGTACTTATCTTACTACAAATCATTTCTGTTTAGTTTCTTAGCTACATGAGAATGCCCTATGATGTTTGGCCCTGAATTATTTTTACTGCATTAAAAACATCATGATAGACTTTTCTTCTTAACAGATTTGAATCATTGTTGATGCTAGGCAAAATGTTGCTGAGAAGATCTCTGGAGTTTATTCATATTGTTTAATGGAACCTGTAGGACTATTGATGAGTAACTTCTATTACCCTGAATCTCATGTTTTAGAAGTACTTTTTTTTTTTTGTCTCTCTGTACTGCCAGCAAGTCCATCCCAATAGCAAGCGATATTTCCATTAAACTAGAAAACCACAGTTACTTAGGCAGTGCAATTGAGGCTTTAAACTTGGTGCACACTAGAAGTAGTAACTTTTAAGATCTGTGATGGGAATTTTGTAATTAATGAATTTTAAATTCTGCCTGATACTACATTTGATTTGGGGAAAGGTTTTAAATTAGGAAAGAGGGATGTGCTATACAAGTTTGGATATGATTGGTATAGGAAAAACTACTAGAAATGTCTAAGAACTTTCTTTTAAATAATGTGATGATTTTATTACATTTCTATTAAATTTCAGATATTCTCCTAGATTGAGAGGTTCATGGTAAAAAAAAGTATGTGACTAAAAATACTCCTGTGCTTCATGAATTCAAGCTCTGTAGCTGAATATTTTTGGTAAGCTTTTTCAGAAAAGTGATTAACTTTACAACAAATATTTGTTGAGTACTTTCTTTGTGTTAGGCCTTGCTGTTAGCTGCAGAATACAAATGAATAAGACTTACAGAGAATACTTCCCCTCACAGGCATATAGTAGGTATGTGTGTGCATGTGTGCGCGCACACACAGATGCACACTATATGCACACACACTACACACATACACATATAAGTATACAAGTATGTGTATATATAAACATACAGCTGTATACATATGTATGCTATCTGGAAACATATATATGTGTCTTTTTGTGTGTGCCAGCCCTGGGGCTTGAACTCAGGGCCTGGATACTGTTCCTAAGAAGCTTCTTTTGTTCAAGGCTAGCTCTACCACTTGAGCCACACGTTACTTCTGGCTTTTTATTTTCAGTAGTTTATTGGAGAGAAGAGTCTCATGGACTTTCCTGCGCTAGCTGGCTTTAAATCCTGATCTCAGCCTCCAGTGTAGATAGGATTACAGGTGTGAGCCACTGGTGCCCGGATTCTTTTTGTATTTTTAAATCAGTGAGCTCATCGCATGATGGTGATTTTAGGACTCTGGCATCAACCACTTTCACTGTCTTGAGCCAGGTTCTTCCCTGGCATAGTTTTCCCTCTTGTTCTCCATGGCAGATATATAGGTTTTTTTTTTCTTTTAGTTTCTTGTGCAGAGGACAAGAATGGATGTTACTATAGTGGCCTAATTAAGGCCTTGTGAATATTGAATTCCGTCCTTTTCTCTTTTCATGTACATAGTTTTTCTTGCTTTTTCTAATGTTTCATTACTTGTTGATGCCTAATGAAATGCATCTTATGAGTTTTACCAATATTATTTCTTTTTCTGTCTTACTGAACAGAATTCTTGTCTTGTTAGGAAAAATTGTCAGTATTGGAACTGGCCATGATAGCAACTGTATATTACACCTTTTCAATTATAAAGTTTAACGAACCTATTGCCCAAAATACTCAGGGAAGAATCTTTTTCCTTTTCTCAGTTTTATGTCAATACATACACCTCTACATATTTTCTGATGTAACACTTTTTACAGAAACTTGCATATATTAAAGCTCAAATATGAACCAAGATTCTTTGAAAAAGACACTATTTAGGAACAGTGTACTCATTTTAATTTATTGTTTTTTTTTAATTTTATTTTATTTGTGAACATACTGTACAGAGGGGTTGCAATTACATGGGCAGGATAATGCGTACATTTCTTACCAAGCATTGCAGCCTAATTTATTGTTTTGTTAAGCCATATACCATGAAACTTGTGGGAAGAGGAGAGGGTCAGGGAGGAAAAGGCAACATCCTTTCTTAGATGAAGGGTTTTGAACTTTAATATAATTTTTAATTTTATTGTAAAGGTGATATACAGAGGGGTTACAGTTACATAAGTAAGGTAATGAGTACATTTCTTTTCCAATAGTGTTACCCCTTCCCTCTTTTGCTGTTGCATTGTCCCACCATTTCCGTAATTCCCCTTTCTTTCCCCAAAGCAGATAAATTTATGTACAAGACAAAGGGTACCAAAACCAGAAACAGTGACCATGGGGAATAACTTTAATTCTGAACCGTGATACTCTTTTCTTTTCTTTTCTTTTTTGTGTCAGTTGTGGGCTGAACTCTGGGCCTGGGAGCTGTCGCTCAGCTCTTTAGCTTGAGGCTAGTGCCCTAGCACTTGAGCCACAGAGCCACGTCCAGCTTTTTTTCTGCTTATGTGGTGCTGAGGAATCGAACCCAGGGCCTCATGCATACGAGGCAAGCGCTACCACTGAGCTAACTTCCAAGTCCCTAAACTGTGATACTTTTACAGACACAAGGAACTGTTACTTTGAGTGAGCAAGTGGCAAACTCATAAAAAATAGATTTGGGCTAAGAGTCTCCATTTTATTTTGACAATGAGATGGTTCTCCATTAAACCCTCTGGTTACTGAGTAATCAAGAGGCATGCTGAAATGTTAGCAGCAGTTCATACAGTTGTTTGTATTTCTAAGGACTATGAAAAGAACAAAACCATATATGGATGTGTGTGTAAACACACATGCATGCTCTTTTGATACTGTATGCAACTATAGCAGAGTCTATAAATTGGGCACAATAATAACTTATTAATGACTAACAAATTACAATTATGGCAATATACTATAATAAAAGTTTCATGACTGTCGCCCTTTTTATGATGATATGAGATGATACAATACCATCATGGGGAGATTGAAGTGAATGATATTGGTGTGTAATTCCCTGCCTGTGGTGGCTGCTCCAAGTACCAGTGAAAGTGAACAGCCATCACCAGTTTCTTGAGTCTGTTTTCCTGGCAGCCTACAACTTGGTCACGTTTGTCCTTGTGACTGTTGCTTCAAAGATTCCAGAGGCCAAGGGAGTTTGTTCCCAATGGAGGTTCTGCCCTTCATTGACTGGAGGTGAATGCCAGCTTCCAGTCCCTTCTGTGGCCCATGGAGGGAGCCTTGTGGTTGTCTGTGTTTGCCGGTTCACAGTTTGCTTTCCCATTTCCCTATCAGTGGCCCTTGGGGTCATGTTGTCTAACTGATTTTCACTTTGCCACACAGTCTGCTTCCAGTGAAATGCAATTTCAACCCTATAGGTAGGAGCTCTCCTCACTCCTATATCATAGAAGAAGAAGCTAAAGTGCAAGAAAGTTCATTCATTTTGCTCTAAGTTGTATACCAGTGCATGGTGGAGCTGATAATGAGCTCGCCGTTATTATGTTATGTAAAGCATTTGTTCCCATCCTGCTCGTTTGTAATTCTTTCCAGAAAGAAATATATTTATACTTATTCATTCAGAATTAAGAAGCAACCATCAGCCCAGGTGGATTATGAATGGTATGTTATTAGTCTGTCCATGCTGAACTTAATGCCACAAGATTGAGTGTGGACCAGAAAACCTGATTTTAATAGGCTTAAAGGAGTTAATAGGTTGTTATTACTAAGATTACTATAATCTTTTCTATATTGAACTTACAGAATAAACATAGTTGCTAATGGACGACTAAGTTTTGTCTCTTTTCCTAGCAATGCTCCAAAGCAAATTCCTGCCTCATCTGGAAACAGGAATCTTCATACTTCTACTCTGGATATAAACTGCCTGCTGTGCTAAAGAGTTGTGCTGGCCGTTCTAAGCTCCCGTCCTGGAGTTCTTTATCTATGATGACTTATAAAGGGGTCTATTAAAAACAAATAAGAGAGGAACAATGGAGGACGTAATCATAATATTCAAAGCATAAATGTGAAGATGGAATTAGGAAAATTGAGGTGATGGGTAGGTTTTGGGAAAGATGAGAGAACATGATGGAATTGGG
This sequence comes from Dipodomys ordii, assembly GCF_000151885.1. NCBI lineage: Eukaryota > Metazoa > Chordata > Mammalia > Rodentia > Heteromyidae > Dipodomys > Dipodomys ordii. The sequence goes on from NW_012267250.1 coordinate 7,368,972, forward strand.
TGATGTTGGTCAAGATGCATTGTACTCAGAAACTGCCATGTCGAGTTGGAAATGCTTTGTACAATACTTAAAGATAATGAAAAAATAAAAAGAATAATGAAAACAAAATACAAGTCTTTTCCCATTTAGAACATCTCTGACAATTTCTACCTAATGAATTTTGGAGCATTTGGTTTTACTTACTGAGAAGAGATTTAATGTATGTGGAGGACAATGCTGATAGTTACAGTAATTGCATTTTTTTTTCTTATAAAGACGGATGTTTTTTGGAAGTGAATGTATTTTCCTCTTATTTGAGTATAGAAGTTGGGAATTCTACCAGACTTAGAAAAAGATGGCTTCAAATTCACAGCCTAACAGAAAGTGTTCCAAGTTTCTATAATAAAAGTGGCTCCACTTATTTGACCATTTGAGATTTTTTCCCATTGTTTCCAGTCCCCTATTAGAGTTTTATAGGTTTCATAGCTTATCTGTTAGGAAAGGGCAACTGCCTGTCAGATGATCCACAGACAGAAATGGGTTGATCAGAAGTGTAAAATGCAACCATATGTTCATGTTTTGGAATCAGTGGGAAATACTTGCACACTGATGTGAAAATGAATTTGCTTCAGAGAAAATGATTTTTTTGGGGGGGGGTCAGTCGTGGGGCTTGAACTCTGGGCTTGGGTGCTGTTCCTGTGCTCTTCAGCTCAAGGTGAGTACTGTATCGCTTGAGCCATAGCACCACTTCTGGTTTTCTGGTGGTTTATTGGAGATAAGAGTCTCATAGACTTTCCTGCCTGGGCTGCTTTGAACCGTGATCCTCAGATCTCAGCCTTATGAGTAGCTAAGATTACAGGCATGAGCCACTGATGCCTGGCTAAAGAAAATGATTTTTGACCATACATAGTCTGTCTCACACAAACAGGCTTGACTTTTCTAGTCTTAGGGTATTTTCTATAGTTCATTTTTCCTTTCAGTTACTGAGTAGGCACCCCTCATTTTGGGAAGTAACTCTCATTAATCCTTCTTTGGCTCAGCATCGTTTTGCTTTCAAGTATTTCGAAGGGGTCACATAAAAGCCTTTTTTTGGGGGGGGGTCCGGTCATGGGGCCTGAACTCTGGGCCTGGGTGCTGTCCCTCAGCTCTTCAGCTCAAGGCTAGCGCTCTACCATTTGAGCCACAGTGCCACTTCCGTCTTTTTTCTTTTTGCTTATGTGGTGATGAGGAATCGAACCCAGGGCCTTGAACATGCAAGGCAAGAGCTCTACCACTGAGCCACCTTCCCATCCCCAAAAGCCTTTTTTTTAATATTGTTTTTGATACTGTTGAGTCATAAGAAGATAAGCAACACTGGGAAGAAGTTAGTCCAATGTGATGTTTCCTATGGGCCTCTTTCAGAGGTGAAGTCCGAAAATGAGATTCATTGTACATGTTTGCATGAAAAAAAATATAGGCGATGTATTAGAATATTTGGGCTACTGTAACAAAATTATATAAACTAGATTCCTTTCTGTTGTAACTTCATATGATAGAAGGAGTGAGGAATCTCTCTTGGGCTCAAGTGTATTTATGATGGTTTCCCTACATAACCAAAGTCTCCACCTCCTAATACCATTGCCTTGGGTGGTAAGATTTCTACACAGGAGTTCAAGGTCACAAACATTTAGTTAAGCTGCACTGATGGGAGATTTATGAGATGGAATAAGAAAACTTGGTTGTGTCAGATGCTCTGAGTGTTAATAGGTACTGGCAGTGATTTGGGAAAGATCCAGATTGCCTCATAAATTGCCAATGTTTCTCAAATGGCAAAGTCTATTGTTTTTTTACAATGTGTAGAAGACATTTTCCAGAATATGACGTATCTTTGTATATTCTCTATACCTTTAATAAATGTGAATTTTTTGTCTCTTCATTTTTCTCCTTTTTAGAATGAAAAATTTCACAGAGCAGTTTGTTAGAGGAAAAAATATTTATCTCTCTCACTGTATTAATTGTCCTAATCTGGATGTAGTTCTTTCATAATGTATTGTAATGCAAAATACATGCCATTTTCTTTCTAGATATATATATATATATATATTTATTATGAAAATACCGTACAGAGGAGTTACAATTACATGGGCAAGATAATGAGTACATTTCTTGTCAAGCATTGTTGCCTCCTCCTTTGTTTCCCCTTCCCATCCCTCCCCATCTCCTCTCCCCCCCACCATCCAAAGTTGGAAAGTTCATTTTTTGACAGAATGACTTCGACTTGTACATCTCATTGTTGCAATGGGTCCACCTGTATCCCTATTTAAACAATTTGTTTTTTCCCTTCCCCTCCACAAATTATAGCAACATCAAATACAGTGAAAGCAGGGGTTATATCGTGGGGGAGGGACATACAAAGCAACAAAGAAATCATCTTATAAATATGTTAGAAGCAATCACAAGAAAGAAATAAACATTTGAGTCCTTATCTTGGGGTTCATTTCACCTAACATCAACTTACCTGACCTTTTCTGCTTGTCTCAGACGTATACTTATCTTGGGGTTCATTTCACCTAACATCAACTTATCTGACCTTTTCTGCTTGTCTCAGACATACACTAGTTATTGCAAATAAGGGAAACATGGGACCTATGTTTCTTTGGGTCTGGATTACTTCACTTAATACAATTTTTTCCAAGTATTTCCATTTCCTAACAAATGGGGCAATGTCAT
>NW_012267250.1:7371709-7382415 GCF_000151885.1 Dipodomys ordii
AAATGGGGCAATGTCATTCTTTCTGATGGAGGCATAGAATTCCATTGTGTATATATACCACATTTTCTTGATCCATTCATCTACTGAGGGGCATTTGAGTTGGTTCCATATCTTAGTTATGGTAAATAATGCTGCAAGAAACATAGTTGTGCTGGTAGCTTTAGTATGATCTTGTTTGTAATCATTTGGGTAAATGCCCAAAATTGGGATTGCTGGGTCATAGGGGAACATGCCATTTTCTATGTAGAGACAGATACTAGTTTTAAATGCAGAATAATAGGCTGTTCTGTCTTTTATCATTTCATGTCTTTTTAAATTAGTTTGGGGATGGTGGTAGAGAATTTGGGGGGAAATTTTTAAAAAAATGGTTTTTTTATTGTAAAAGTACTGTACAAAGGGGTTACTGTTACATGAGCAAGGTAATGAGTACATTTCCTATCAAGCATTGTTACCTCCTCCTTTGTTTTTCACCTACCATTCCTTCCCTCCCACCTCTACAATTACCCCACCCCCTCCGGCTAAAATTGTAAAGTTCGTTTTTCAACATAGTATCTTGTACATCTCATTGTTACAATGGGTCAACCTGAATATTTGGGGGAAATTTTTGAGTTAGTATCTTTGGGAATAGTCTTGAATTTACTTTATTATTTTTTTCTTTTTACTATAAGACCTTCAAAGAATTAACAACATCAACAGATCTCTAAATTTTTTTTTTTTACTTCCTGTCCTCTGTATCTTCTCATTCTACCCACAAAGGGTTGGGCACAGTTCTAGGGAAAAGTTGATTAGCTGAGCATCTGACCACCTCCTCATAAAAATTGTGTGGCTCAACTTCTATGTATTTCAGGATCAGGAGGGGAATGAGTAAGGATGGCAGTTTTCATATAGGAATATTAATTCTTACACTGTTACCACTGGATTGTCCTAAACAGCACTCCTGTTCTATCCTGTGGAATTTTGTTGGCTTTCTGTCACAGAATCTAATTGAAGAAGAATGTAGGGGCACCTGGTCTCTGTAGTTTGTGATTGGTTGCATTTTGGGGAGTTCCGGAGGAGACTGCTCAAGAATTGCTTTGGTGGGAATGTATTCTATTGAGGTTCAAGTTGTTTTGTAGCTGTGGAGGGAGAACTCCTGCCTTTGATCTTGTGTCAGGGGTCTTTTCTAGTTCACACAGTACTGCTGTGGGAAGTGGACTCAGAGGTCTTGCTGTTATAACAGGCATGTAACATAGCACCCTATTTTTCAAAATTATTTTTGTTGGCTTGTGATTATACTTCTGAAGGTGCTTATTTGGAAACCCCACAGCTGTAGAGTCTGTTTATAGCCACTGAGTAGGTACAATTAAGCTGACTGTATTTTATGTGTTGAGGGACAGGCAGGGAATGGAGATATTTGGCTGCTTCTAAGACAGGCCTGCGGGGAGGAATTTTGTAGAAGGACCAACTAGGAGGTAAGCATAAAAAAATTTGGGCAAGTTGTACTGTTTTATACTTTCATTTTGAATTTATTAATCTTAAAATAGCCTTTGGAAATGAGACTTAAAAAACTGGCTTTATTAAATCCATGAGTAAATACTGATTTATAGGTTTATAGTACTTATTTTCTTACAAGTAGACACTTTAAAATGTTGGATTTTATTACGAAAACTCTTAATTGGCTTTTCTTGTGTGTGTGTGTGTGTGTGTGTGTGTGCGTGCACACTTTTTTGAGGGGTCATTTTTAAAGTTATTATTCTGTATTCCAAGAAAATTTGGGAAATAAAGAAGATATATTAGCTGAGCACCCGTGACTCACTCATGCCTATAATCCTAGCTACTCAGGAGGCTGAGATCTAAGGATTGCAGTTCAAAGCCAGCCTGGGCAGGAAAGTCCTTGCGTCTCTTATCTTCAATAAACCACTAGAAAACTGGATGTGGTGCTGTGGCTCAAGTGGTAGGGTGCTCCCCTTGAACTCAGGGACAGTGCCCAGGCCTAGAGTTCAAGCCTCATGACCGACCAAAAAAAAAAAAAAGACATACATTTGACCTTTTGATGAATGTACCTAGTTTTCATATGTATATTTGAAAATATATCACAAATCATATTGAATTATTTTAATTTGTTTTATGACAGTATTGGGGTTTGAATTCAGGCCCTTATTCTCTTCCTTAGATGTTTTGCTCAAGCCTGGCACTCTATCAATTGAATCGTGCCCCACTTCTGACTTTTTACAGGATAATTGGAGATAAGAGCCTCTTACATTGTCTGTCAGGATTGCTTTGAATCTCTATTCATGGACTTTAGCCTCCTGCGTAGTTAGGATTATAGGCATGAGCCACATATTCCCAATACTCAATATGTTAAATTTATCAACTACTTAAAATTACGCCTTACTTCTTTATTTTTAACTGATCTGTTTCTTGTAAGAATTTTCTTATTGGGCTGAGAATGTGGCTTAGTGGTAGAGTGCTTGCCTAGCATGCATAAAGCCCTAGGTTATATTCCTCAGTACCACATAAGCAGAAAAAAAGCCAGAAGTGGTGTTGTAGGTCAAGTGGCAGAGTGTTAGCCTTGAGCAAAAGAAGCTCAGGGACAGTGCCCAGGCCCAGAGTTCAATCCCAGGACAGGGAAATTTTTAAAAAATTATTATTCCTTTAAACTTTTGAAAAATTCAGACAATTTTTTTTCAAATGACTTAACATGTTTGAGTAGGTTGAATTATCCTATCCTATTGCTTTTTCCTTACTATGTATTTTTTAAAAAGATAACATGTCTGTGGGCAGTACTTTTCCTTTTATCTCTTACCATCTGGACTATATTTCTTGAGGAGCAAGTCTCCTGGATCAAGTATTTGAAAATTAGTTATTTTTTGTATAGACTAAATTTGTTTCCAAAATGATTATAGGATCTTCTACTTCTGTCATTGTGAAAGTACACCTCATTGTTGATATTTATGGTATTACTTAATTTCAGGTTTATTGTAATAATGTGAATTATACTGTAGATTCCCCCCACACCTGAGATATACTCTTAAAATTCTCTAGGAAAATAGGCCACTTAAAAAAAGGATGTGTTTCAAGTAGCATTTCTTTTTTTTATTGTAAACATAGTATACAGAGGGGTTATCGTTACATGAGTAAGGCAATGAGTACATTTCCTATTGAGCGTTGTTACCTTCTCCTTTGTTTATCCCCTACCCATCCCTTCTCTCCCAACCTCCCTAACTCCCCCTTCCTCCAAGTTGTAAAGTTCATTTTCAACATAGTGCCTTGTACATCTCATTGTTACAATGGGTAAACCTGTTCTGACACATTGAAGGTCAAGAATTTATCTTCAAGTAATTCTGAAATTAATCCAACCTGATTATTAGGCAGCTTAAAAGGAAGAAAGGTTCATTTGGCCTCATGATTTTAGTTCATAGTCCTGTATTTCGGACCTTTGACAAGGGAATCATCATGGCCTAAACATGTGACAAACCAGGTGTGCTCAACTCATGGTGGCAAAGATACAGGAGAGGGGAAAACAATGGAGGGCCCAAGTTCCCAATATACTTTGTAAGGAGATGCTCCCTAGTGACCCAGCTGACTTTACCAGTCTCTGTTTCTTAAAAGATCCTACCTTCAATGAAACTGTCAACTGGGGACTGAGACTTTAGCTTATGGCCTCTTAGAGGACATTCATTATCCAACTCACAGTGTAGCTTTAGCAAAGTCAAAGATAACTTTGGAGAGTTCTCTGACTGTGTTTCAGATAGGTGCCTCAGAAACAACATAATAGGCCATTGCTACTTCCAGAAAAATAAAATTTCACTATGCTATTAGGGAGACTTAAATGTTTTTGAGTCTGGTGAACAATATAGGCTTAAGACTTGTGAGTTCCCTAAAATTAAGAAGGAAATGTTTCAACTTTCACAAGTAAATAGACAGAAAAAAATCGCATTTATAAGATTATTTCTTTGTTGCTTTGTATGTCCCTCCCCCACAATATAACCCCTGCTTTCACTGTATTTGATGTCAGTATAATTTGTGGAGGGGAAGGGGAAAAACAAGTTGTTTAAATAAGGATACAGGTGGACCTGTAGCAACAATGAGAAGTACAAGTTGTCATGTCACAAACGAACTTTACAACTTTGGTGGGGGGGTGGCTGGGAAGGGATGGGAAGGGGAACAAAGGAGGATGCTACAATGCTTGATAAGAAATGTACTCATTATCTTGCTCATGTAATTGTAACCCCTCTGTACAGTATTTTCACAATAAAAATAAATAAAAATTTAAAAAATGCAGCTGATAGAAACCATTCAAAAAATGAATATGCGTGAATCTATGCAGTATATCAGATTAATTTTAATTGAGATAGAATTTTGCTCCTGGAACTGAAATTCCAGTTCTGGAAATAAGAATAAATGTTTGCACCATAAATATACGTGCACGCTTTTTTTTTTTTTAGAGAAATGGAGGTAACAATATCTGTTACAACTTTTATCCTAGGCCAAAGATTGTAAACTTAAAAATTACTCCTCAAGCATTGTTTCAGATGAAAACCACATTAAAGAGTAGTTTTTTGCCTACTGATGAACAGCGAATTCATGTTAACACACCAAGCACATTGAATGGGCTAGATTATAATCAGATGTTAGATTTAGATCAAGTTTAGCAAAAACAAATGATTCTTTCCTGAGATGAAAATTGATGGTGTGGCTTTTAATACCCATCTTTTTTTTTAACTAAACATCTTGAGAGGAAGGAATCTATATAATTTTATAACAGTAAGATTGTGATTTACCAGCACTAAACTGCTATGTTCAAGAAATAAGAGTTCCCGTAAGTGTTTTCCTAGGACTTGTGAGTGGGAATGCCTTGATTTAGAGTAACTTACTGGGCTGTAGGAAGCCACATTTTTCAGAAGGCTGAAGCTAGACTTTTTAGGATCGTGTGCTTGATCACTTTTGAAGAACTGCCACTGGGGCCTTTGTAGTCATTCCAACACCTGTAGGTCATCAAGTTGATCTTCCTAAGTGAAGAAAAAAGTCCTCCAGTCCCCCTGGACATCTCTTTGCATTTAATACCTCTTCTAATGACTCACAGTATGAGGTTCCACAGGAAGCAGTTCTAGTATTAAAACATGACTATTGGTTAACATCCTTTAGTTAGTTCCACAAAGCAGCTCCTCCAGGTTGTAACGAACAATGCTAAATACTCAGAGCACTGGTATGAATCAATGCTTAGAATAACATATATTGTCAGGTTTAAACCCCTTCCCTGTCTCATCTCTGTTCCTCTGTAGTACTGTAGTGAAGGTAAAATAGGCAGTTGATGATAGTGGGCAACTGTTTAGCGTTAAAATAAGCTGATGACAGAGAGTTTAGAAATAGAAAAGCAGCAAGGTCATCATTTGATTCAGTGGTGTTACAAAGCTTGATACTTGGCATGAAAATTACTTGGTATGTTTGTAAAATGCAGATTCCTGGGCTTCTACAAATACTAAGATTCTTCAGGATCAGTGAGAGGGGCTCAAGCCTCTGATTTTTCTTAGCTCCTCTACTTTAGTATGCCATAAAGTGGCTATGCTTACGAAGCAGCACAGTCTCATTTTTAGCAAGTTAAGAGTATTTAATGATAAAAAGTGAATATGTGATATAGTTTAACTTAGGAGTAACTTAAAGAGATAGAAAAGGCCGCAGAGTAATTATTCATTTGGTAGACACATTTGTGGACACAAAGTCTATGGATTGTATGCTGGCAGAGGTGGAATTCTCTTTGCAGTTGACAACTGATCTCCCATAATAATTCTTACTAGGAATGGGAGCCAAAAATTATAAAGGAAACAATGGAAAAGTCGACACTTTGGTACTCATTCAATAATTACTTAAGTAATTTTAGTTCTTAATTTGTAAATAATTTAGTGCTTAGGAAGTAACCACTTAGAAGCAATAAAATGTATCACCATTATTAGTAGGCCTGTGCCAAAATATTTATCTATTTTTTTTGAATTTGTGAGGATCATCTGCTCATTGTCTTTCCATATGTTTGACCCTTTTCTACTTTAGCTTTCTGGTTGGCTTCTGCATTGTCAGGAAAATTTCAAAGCAATAAGGTGTCTCTAGTTTGTCACCCCCCTTGGCATCTACTTAATGTCACTGTCATTACCTGATATTCCTGGACCAGGCCTCCAGGACTCCTGAGACATGCTGTTTTGAGGGGTACAGTGCTGAGCTGACATCTTCTCTTAGTTGTTATTTCATAGTTGGTTGTATATTTAGAGCACTTGAACTGTAACTGTGGTTACATCTTTATATAGCATGACTGAGCATTGTTTCACCTTATATTCAGATGATATAGTTGGAATGGTATACGGTTTAGTCTGAGATGCCATAACAGAGTATCATAGATTGTAAACAACAGAAATTTATTCCTTACAATTAAAGAGTTGGGAAAGTCATTTTACACAATAGGATTTCAAAATACAACTTTTTTGTGGAAACATTTAGGCTTAAACACAATCTTAGGTTCAATTATTACACTTACCTTTTTAATTCTTGATTGTATTAGTACTGAGCTAAAATAGGATAGAATATTAAAAGCAACCATTTCTTTAAAATACAGTAAACCTTCCTTTTTCCTTAGTTGGTTGCATCTGCTTTTGACCATGCATAGTCAGAAATAATACCATCAAAAGAAATATCAAAGGGGGAACCCTGTGAGAGAATGAGGGAGGGGGTGACACTGTTCAAAAAGAAATGTACTCATTACCTGATTTACGTGACTTATGTAACCCCTCTGTATATCATCTTTACAATAAAAAAATGTCAAAAACACTTTAAATTTCCATGCACACATTACTAAGGTCATCTGAGGAAGTGTTTACTGATGCTCAGTTAATCCCTCATTGTTGTCAGTTGTGTTTAAATTGTGTGTAATCTACTGCTGCTCATAACTTGATGAAAATACACTCCCTCACATCAGATGGTGCTTCAAAAGCAAGGAAAAAGTTAAGGTCCCTAAGAAACATAAAGTGGACATTTTAGATTTGTTGAAAGGAATTATATTGTGTAGTGGATGTTGGGAAATTGGATGGTGATATGGAAAAAAAAGAATCAAGCATCTACATCCCAGTATTGAACTCTGTGTATCCTGAGCATGTGTGGTTTTTTTCTTAACAGTGTCATCCTTGGAACCATATATCCATGGATACCAAGGGTCTGCTGCAGTCTAAGAAACTCATAAAGAAATCACTCTGCCCTTTCTCACGCATCATGCTCTGCTTCTTAGATGCAACCATTGGTAATTTGTACTCTGCCTTCTTGTATTATTCCTCCATTTTCTACATAGTCTATATTTATTATTTTCTCCTACTTATTACCTTTAGACATTTTTATTATACTCATTTATAAAAGAAAATGTATATTTTTGCCTTTTCTCCTCAAGTTTTGTTAAATATTTGGTATTTATATAATCTATCCTGTTATTGTTTCTTGAAATATGAAACAAGAGATATATGTTTCATTTCCTTTTTCATTAGGATTGTTTTTTCTAGGCTTGGAAATTGCCTTATTGATTTTTGGGGGATTTAATATTTTATATGCCTATCACAGATTCTTTCTGTACTCTCCAATCTTCTCAGTACAGTTTCCCAAACAGAGTGTATTAGGAAACTATTTTTCTTCTAAATCTTGCCTGACAACAGCAAAAGTCTGTTATCTTTCTCCATCCTTAACCAGTTGTCTTCTGGGCTGGCTGCAAAGCTATCATCTTCAGACTTTCTTGCATCCTGGGAACCTCCCCTATTCCCTTTATTTTTATTTTTAATTTATTTTTATTGTAGAGGAGATATACAGATGGGTTTACAGTTACATGCGTCAGGTAATGAATACAATTATTTTTGAACCATGTATCCCCTTCCCTCTCTCCCAGTTTTTCCCTTCTGTTGCCATCCACAAGATGTATAGTTTCTTTTCTACATACTGTCTAGAGATTACCAGTTGTATTTGTTCACACTTTGTTCCACTTTTTCTGTGCCCCCTTTCCCCCCCAAAGACAGGTTAACTAACAAGACCAAAGGAAAACAAAAACAGCAGCAACAGCAACCAAAAAAAATCTTTTGCTTCCTTTTCTTTGAATTCCTTTTGTAAGATATTATTTGACATGATTATATGCACATAGCTACTGAGGTTTTGTGAGCTGCTCCCATGCATAGCCTCCTTAGGCCTCACTGTGTGAATCCTAAAGACCTGTATAGTTTATCATGTACCAGTGTAATTTTTTTAATCATTCATTGTGTTTACTTGTAGATTTTTTTTTTTTGGTTGTGGGCTTGAAATCTGGGCCTGGGCACTGTCCCTCAGCTCTTCAGCTCAAAGCTAGCACTCTACCACTTGAGCCATAGCACCACTTTCAGTTTTCTGGTCGTTTATTGGAGATAAGAGTCTCACAGACTTTCCTGCCCAGGTTGGCTTTGAACTGTGATACTTAGATCTCAGCATCCTGAGTAGCTAGGATTACAGACGTGAGCCACCAGTGCCTGGCTTACTTGTAGATTTATAGACACATTGTAGAACCACAAATGAGAGAAACCATACAACCTGTTTTTCTTTGGATCTGGCTAACTTCACTTAAGTCTTGCCATTTCCTTACAAATGGTCCAATATCATTCTGATGTCTGAATAGAATTCCATGTATATCACATTTTCTTGATCCATTTGTCCACTGAGGGACATCTGGGCTGATTCCATGTCATGGCTATAGTAAACAATGCTACAATGAACATGGTTTTGCTGGTGCTTTAGTGTAGCCTGGTTTGTGATTAGTTGAATAAAGACGGACTTGCAGAGTCATAGAGAAGTTCCATGCGTAGTCCTTTGAGGAACCTCCATATTGCCTTACAGAGTGTTTGAACAAGTTTACATTCCCATCAGTGGTGTAACAGAGTTCCCATTTGGCCACATCTCCACCAGCATTTGTTGTTAGTTTTCTTGATAATGGCCGTTCTAACTGGGATGAGATAGAATCTCAATGTTGTTTTAATTTGCATTTCTTTTGTGCACAGAGAAGTTGAACATTTCTTCTTTATTGGGTTTCTGAGTGTTTGAGGGTTTATTTATTGAGGATTTAATTTTTTTTCTTTTTAAAATTTTCTTTTTTTTTAAAATATTTTTTATTGTAAAGATACTGTGCAGAGGGGTTATAGTTACATGGGCAAGGTAATGAGTCCATTTCCTATTGAGCATTGTTACCCCCTCCTTTGTTTTTCCCCTACCATCCCTTTCCTCTCTACCTCCTCACCTCCTCCTCCCTCAAAGTTGTCAAGTTCGTTTTCAGTATAGTGTCTTGTACATCTCATTGTTACAATGGGTGATCCTATATCCATAACCCCTGTTTTCACTGTATTTGATTCCAGTGCTTTGCATCTTGTATATACATTTTTCTAATTTGGGGAGGGGAAGGGACATAACAAAATGTGGAGCTCCAAGTATATTTTTTGAGCTCCAAGTATATTTTAGGTATGAGGCCCTTTTCTGATGTGTAGCTGGTAAAAAATCGTCTTCCATTTTGTGGGTTTTCTATATAGCTTACTAGCTATGTCCCTTGTTGTGCAGAACGCTCTTCAGTTAGATGCAATCCCATTTATCCAGTCTTTCTTTGATTTGTTGTGATCTTAGGAAGTTTCTACCTGTGCCTAGGAGACTTAGTATCTCCCCTACCCCTTCCTGTAATGTTTTCACAGTATCTGGCCTTAAATTGAGATCTTTGATCCATTTAGAATTGGTTCTTGTGCAGGGTGATATATGAGGATCTAGCTTCAGCTTTCTGCACAATTGGGTAGCCAATTTTGCTAACATCATTTGTTGAAGAGGCTGTCTTTCTTCCAATCTGTGTTTTTGGCTCCCTTATTGAATATTAGTGGCTACATATTTGTAGGCTTATTTCTTCCATTCTGCTCCATTGTTCCTCAGGACTATTCTTGAGCCAGCACAAACCTGTTTTTATTACTGTGACTTGGTAATGGAGTTTGATATTGATGTTCTTCTTGCACTGTTCTTCCCGCTAAGAATTTGCTACTTGGGATATTTTGTTATTCCATATGAATTTTAGGATTGCTTTCTCTATGTCTTTGAAGATTTTGATGGGTCTTGCATTGAGTTTGTAAGCTGCTCTGGGCAGTACTGCCATTTTTCGATGTTATTTCTTCCTATCTAGGAGCATGGGAGGTTTTTCCATTTCTTCCACTTCTTTTTTCAGATTTAAAAAATTTTTACGATAAAAGTCCTTACATCTTTGCTTATGTTAATTCCTAGTTATTTTTGTTGTTGTTGTTGTTGAGGTAATTACAAATGGAGTTGCTTTTATGATTTCAGTCTCAATCTTTTCATTGTTGGCGTACAGAAAAGCTACTGATTTTTGTGGGTTGAATTTATACCCTGCTACTTTGCCAAAGGTCCAGATCAACTCAAGTTAGCTTGGGGGAGGAATTCATCCCCAAAACCAGATGGGGACCCATCAAAGAAAAAGAACTATAGACGCATCTCATTGATAAACATTGATGCAAAACTTCTCAATACAATTCTGGCCAGTTGGGTCTGGGAAGGTGGCTCAGTGGTAGAGGCTTGCCTTGCATGCATGAGGCCTTGGGCTCAATTCCTCATCACCACATAAGCAAAAAGAAAAAAGCCAGAAGTGGCGCTGTGGCTCAAGTGGTAGAGCGCTAGCCTTGAGCTGAAGAGCTGAGGGA
>NW_012267250.1:7382505-7395866 GCF_000151885.1 Dipodomys ordii
CCCCAATTCTGGCCAATTGAATTCAACAGCTAACGAAAAGAAATCATATGCTATGATCAAATGGTATTCATTCCAAGGATGCAAAACTGGCTCAATATATGCAAGTCAATTAATGTAATTCAATACGTCAGCAGAAGCAAGGACAAGAACCACATGATAATCTTAATAGATGCAGAAAAAGCATTTGACAAGATTCATTACCCCTTTATGATAAAAGTTCTGGAGAAGTGGGCTGGGAAGGTGGCTCAGTGGTAGAGCGCTTGCCTTGTATACATGAGGCCCTGGGTTCGATTCCTCAGCACCACATAAGCAAAAAGAAAAAAAGCCGGAAGTGGCGCTGTGGCTCAATGGTAGAGCGCTAGCCTTGAGCTGAAGAGCTGAGGAACAGCGCCCAGGCCCAGAGTTCAGGCCCCATGACTGGATCAAGAAAAAAAAAAATTTCTGGAGAAGCTAGGAATCTGTGGAACATTCCTCAATATAAAAAGGCTATCTATGACAAAACTACATCCAGCTTTAAGCTTAATGGTGAAAAGCTAAAACCATTTCCTCTAAAATCAGGAACCAGACAAGGATGTCCTCTCTCTCCATTCCTCTTGATCATAGTCCTGGACTTCCTAGCAAGAGTCATTAGGCAAGAGAAGAACATAAAGGGATCCAAATAGGTAAAGATGAAATGTAAAGCTATCCCATCACCTTTCTTGTTTTCCAGTTTCTTATATGAAGGCAAGTCTCTGGGCTTATTTAATCATTTTAGCTTACAAACTCTACTTATATAAAATAGGAGGGAAGTGATTTTTATTTTATTTTTTCACAATTTTGCATGCTTGGAAATCTTACCATATCATTCTGTACACTTGAGAGTTTAGTAAAAGTAAAAAGATTTTGGTTGCAAGTAATTTTCCCTTAGAATTTAAGGCTTTGTGCCTTCGTCATATAGCTTCGTCTGGCTCTGAGAGTTCTGATGCCATTCTAATTGCCAATGACTGTTTTTGTCTCTCTGTAAGGTTTTAAGATATTTTTTATTCCAGATGTTGCAAAATTTCAAAAGGCCTTGATTTGAATATGTTGTCATTCAGCTAGAAATATAATTAGCTTTACTAATATGGCCACATAGTACCTTTTACTTCTGGAAACTTTCTAGTCTATTTCTTTTTTTTTTTTTTTTTTTAAAAAGCTGGTCTACATTTCATCTATTTTCATTTCATCTCACGAGAAATTCATTCAGCTAGTTTTACACTTTTGCATTGACCTTTTTTTTTTACTGTTTTTTAAATTTTATTTTATTGTAAAGATGCTGTACAGAGGGGTTGTCAAACATTGTTACCACTGCCTTTGTTTTATTCTTACTATCCCTCCCCCTGCCTCTTCCCCCCACCCCTCCCCCCGAAGTTGTAAAGATCATTTCCAACATAGTGTCTTCTGAGTCTCATTGTTGCAGTCGGTCATCCTGTGTCCTTGTTATTCCCCTTCCCCTCCCCAAATAAGATAAATGTATATACAAGATGCAGGGCACCAAACTCAAATACAGTGACAACAGGGGAAGAAACATAGAGGGAAAAATATACAAAAGAAATGAAAAAAATCACATAGAACATTAAAAACAACAACAACAAAAACTTCTTGTACTTGAAATGAACCTTGGGGTTCATTTCATTTAGCATCATCTTATGTTATCCTATGTAATATATTTTGAGATATTCTGTTTATCTAATAAGATTATCCTAGACATATACTAGTTATTTCAAATTAGGGAAACCGTGGACCTGTATTTCTTTGGGTCTGGCTTAACATCACTTAGGTTGATTTTTTTCCAAGTCTTTCTATTTCCTAAAAAATGGGGTGGTATCATTCATTCCGATTGAAGCATAGAATTTCATTATATGCACACATACACACACACACATACATATATACATATACACACATCACATTTTCTTGATCCATTCATCTATTGAGAGGTTGGTTCCATATCTTAGCTATGGTGAATAATTGCATTGATCTTTAAAAGATATATATTTAAAATTTTATGTATGTCTTCTTTTCCTTGAAGAATTTTCTTTAAAAATCTACTTCTTGGATAGAATTCTATTTTGTTATATTAAATTTTTTATATTAAAATTTTGAAGAGAGTACATTACAGTTTTTCTCTTCTGATAATAGTAAGTTAAAACTTCTTTTAAAAACTTATTGTATTGTAAAGATGCTGTACAGAGAGGTCTGGAGGGGATGTGGCCAAAAGGGAACAGTATTGCACTGTTGGTGGGGGTGAAAACTTATTCAACCACTGTATGGAGCAGTATGGAGGTTCTTTCCCTAGAACCCAGCAAATCCACTTCTGGGCATTTACCCAAATGATCACAAACAAGACCATACTAAAGCTACCAGCACAACTATGTTTATCGCGGCATTATACACTACAGCTAACATACAGAACCAACCCATATGCCCCTCAGTAGATGAATGAACACACACAGACACACACACACACACAGACACACACACACACACACAGAGTAATTCTATAGCTCCATCAGAAAGAATTACACTGCCCCATTTGTTAGAGAATGGAAAGACTTGGAAAAAATCATATTAAGTGAAGTAAGAAAACTGTTGCATCCTCCCTTCCTCCCCAAATTTCTACCACATCTTTCTTTATCTTTCCCCCTGGACTCCTTTCCTCCTCCCTTTCCTCTTCTTCTTCTCTTCCTCTTTCCATTTTCTTTGCTCCTCCCTGTTGTTTTGTTTTGCTATTTCATATTTGAGAGATAGAGTGAGTGAGTGAGAGAGAGAGAGAAAGAAAGAGAGAGAGAGAAAGAGAGAGAGTGTGTGAGTGTACCACCCCATTTCCTTTGGTGTAGCTTGCCGATTTGTGGTCTTCACTAACAAAGAAATGGCCTTGTATAGTGATATATTTCAAGACAAGTAACTGCTGGGTATTCATCGTTGGCAGTGTTAGTCCCCACAGCTAAGGCTTATAGTAGATATGGGTCTGAATGTCTGCATGATACATTAGTACTGGACGGCCCAGAGCCAATTTTAGTTCTAAGTTGTAATTTTGCTTGCATTGACTGTGCTTCATTCTTGAGTAAGTTTAAACCACTGGCAGGGTGTGAGGAAGCAGTGTAGATTTGTGCTTTGAAGCAGTACCTTCCTAATAGAGGAATTCTACACCAATAGTTGCTAGTTGACATAGAAGTCTTTTTGAACATGTTCTGGCCTCTAGATACCATATATCTTGCATTACCAACTCCTCTTCTTCTGCCATATCATGATGACAACAATCTCAACCAAACCCCACAGATTTCCACATAATCCTCTGAGCACTGGTTCTGTGGTGAAACATCAGTGATGATTTATATTTACTTGGTCATCTCAGACAACTTGTACATCGTGGCTTCTTCTAGGGACATAGGCTAGCTCTGGTGCGCTGAAGCATTTGAAAAAGGAAGTCAGAGTTTGAAGGCAGGTACACATAGTACTCCCAGCATTCTCTCAGCCCAGAATTCCCTTTCACTACACCCATCTGTCTTTTTTTTTTTATTGTGAGAATACCGTACAGAGGAGTTACAATTACATGGGCAAAATAACGAGTACATTTCTTATCAAGCATTATTGCCTCCTTGTTGTTTCCCCTTCTCACATTAAACAATGAACCCAAACACTTCCCAGCATGTTATTTTCCTTGAGTTTCTGTAGTGTATTATCAATGAGCATCTTCAAGTGTTGTTTTTTTTTAATCACTTGACTGTTTTTTTTTTGAGGTCAAGGTTGAGGTCTCCCATTTATTAAATGATTGTAGGTATTTACTTGTGCATATCACAGGCGAAAACAGTTTTAGGGAGGCTGACAATTACAAACCTAGAGTTCAACCCAGGTTTTTTTTTTTTTTGGCCAATTCAGGGACTTGAACTCAGGGCCTAGGCACTGTCCCCGAGCTTCTTTTTGTTAGCACTCTACCAGTTGAGCCATAGGCCACTTCTGGCTTTTTCTGTTTGTGTGGTACTGAGGAATCGAACCCAGGGCTTCATGCATGCTAGGCGAGCATTCTACCGTCAAGCCACATTCCCAGTCCTGAACCCAGTTTCCTGACTTCAGTGTGCCTCAGGTGCTTCATAAGTTTTGTATAAACAAACTAGGATAATAAGAGTGTGTCCATGTAAAGGTGAATAGGACTATTCATAGGAAAGTAAGCATGTCTTTTTCTTTGCCTGCCCCAACCCCCCATTTTGTGGCAGACTGCCTTTCTGCATATAACCTGAACTTCAAACATGCCTGGAACACATTTGTTTCAGATTTAAAACAAGTTGGCTTGTGCCACTGCCATGTTATTACAAACACACAAGAAATATAAACTTCATTCCATTAAATAGCCATCCACATAAACTCTTAAATAGTTTCATGGCTTTCAGTTGAGCCAAAGCTGGATATTAAGGAAATGACTATTAATGTTACATATTTTATTCAAATCTTTCTAATTCTTTAACCTTCCCACCACCCCCAAAAGTACCAATAAGTCTTTTTCTTCCTCTCAAAATGTCCTCAGGATGTTAAGACAGATTACAGCTTTGATTTCAAGTCACTGATTCCTACTATTTGGAAGTGTTCTTTGTTTTCAAGTTTCTCATAGCCCGTGGCTATGCTCTCTACTTGAATCTTTTCAGATCTCCTTGGAAAACAGCAGAGTAAGTTATTCCCTATGGCTGCACTGTACAATGGAAATATAATGTGAGCCATCTATGTGATTTTAAGTTTTATTATTGCATTAAGATGAGTGGAAATGAAACAGGTTGAGATTAGTTTTAATAGTGTATCTTCATTTAACCTTGTTTAGGAAAGTAGATCATTTCAACAGACAGTAAAAAAATCAATAAGATTTCTACTTTTTCTCCATTAAGTCTTAAAAATACAGTGTGTGTGTGTGTGTGTGTGTGTGTGTGTGTGTATCATAATGGCATTTCTGAACTTTCAGACAAGCTGCATTTCAAGTACTCACTAACCACATGTGCTGTGGTATTAGATGGCATAGCTTTATAGGAAGGTTTGTGTAATTTTACTGTGGTATTCATAATTCTGTAGGTATTCATAATTCTGTCAAACAATTACAGGCTATGAATATCACTTAACTTTTGATAAAGCTAGACTAGTATTGAAATTTTAAAAATAAACTGGTATTTTATAAATACTCAAAGTACTAAATGATGCTTAACAATTTCTTATGTAGGAAATAGTCTGGAAGGAAGCTTTTATGCATGTCCAAAGTTGCTGTCAATTAAATAACTCTGAAATTCCATTGTTAAATGTTTTAGCATCATTAGTCCATAGGGAAATCCTCATTGTCAGGCTAGCAAATAAGTCTGAATGAACTTTTAATGCAGAAGGAGTTCAAGTTAAAAGTTGCTTGCAGCAGTGACTAATGTAATGTTCTCAGATTTTTGTGAATGTCTGCTTTCCTACATTTGACAGCAACAGACACATTCTGAAACTAAAACCTGATAGATTAGAGAGAATTCTGGTCCTTGATCATTTGCTGCTGTGCCCTGAGTGTGGCAGGGATATCGCTATCTTAGATAGAGTCCAGCATGGAACATTGACAGGACTTTACTGCTTCGAGAGTGTTGACATGTGAAGAAAATCCACCGCAGTCTGTGTTTTGGGAAGTATCTGCAAAACCCTGTTCTTATAACAAATCAGAGTTCCTCCCCCAATCCCTGTGATTTTTTTCTTTTTATTTCTTTTTAAAAAAATTTGTTAAGCTATTTAGTGGGAATTATAATTTTAAAAACAGCTTCAGGTATAATTTTAGATTATAGTATAGTTGGTAGATGACCCATGTTTATGGCTTAAGTCACAGTGGGTAATCTATCTCTTTCCTTTCAGATTCTTAGCCATGTGATAAGTTTATTAGAATGTGATACATTTATAAGGTACTGTCTGTTCCATGTCTCTATTGATCCTGACCTTAAGTGACAGTGACCTTCTTTTAAGAAATGTTTTAAACTGGAAATACATGCATACAGCATGAACTTTTATCTTTTTGGTTCATATGTCTTGTTTCTATCTTCTTTCAAGTTTGGTTGCAAACCACAGAGCTTCTCCAAATTTTGGGTTTGTTTGCTATTTTCACCTATAAGATTTCTTATTATAGGTATAAGTTGTTGAACTTTCTTCACTGAGAGCTATACAGCATCAGTGTTGCAAGCTAGAGGTTCTAGGTTAGTCAGGCTTTTGCCTATATCTGGAGTGCTGTCATTGACTGTCTAGTACCAACTCTAATAGGTAGCTTACATTCATTATGGTTTTTGTATGTTTGTCAGCTTGCCTTACACATGTGGGCTGAAAATGATGCATAGATAAGCTAGTGTTGGTAATGACTTCACTCCTTCTTTAATAGGAAAGAGGATTTGAAAATGATTTTGTCTGTTTTCCTAATTAGAAAGCAAATGATAACAAAGTTATACTAACGCTACCAGCACAACTATGTTTGTCACAGCATTATTCACCATAGCTAAGATATGGAACTAACCCAGATGCCCCTCAGTAGATGAATGGATCAAGAAAATGTGGTGTGTGTGTGTGTGTGTGTGTGTGTGTATGTAATTCTGTGTTTCCATCAGAAAGAATTACACAGCCCCATTTGTTAGAAAATGGAAAGACTTGAAAAATAATATTAAGTGAAGTAAGCCAGACCCAAAGAAGTATAGGTCCCATGATTTCCCTCATTTGCAATAATTAGTATACATCTAGGATAATTTTATCAAATGAGCAGAAAAGCTCAACAGCTGTGTACATATGACCATATAAGATGATGCTAAATGAAAGGAAGATAGGGACACAGAGGTCTTTCTTTGTTGTGGTGGTTTTTAATGCACTTAGTGATTTTTTTTGTTTGCTTTGTATGTTCTTCCCCTTATGGTATATCTCCTGTTGTCACTGTATTTGACTTTGGTACCCTGCATCTTTTATATACATTTATCTAATTTTGGGAGGGGAAAGGGAATAACAAAATGCTGAAACAGGAAACACAGGATGACCCATTGCAACAATGATACCCACAAGACACTATGTTGGAGATGAACTTTACTACTTCAGAGGGGGAGGAGTAAGGGAGTTTGGGGAGGGAAGGGATAGTGGAAGAAAAACAAAGGAGGGGATAATATTGCTCGACAAGAAATGTACTCATTCATTACCTTACTCATGTGACTATATCCCCTCTGTATAGCATCTTTATAATAAAATAAAATTTTAAAAATGCAACCTCCTTAAAGTATGTTTATGTTTGCATTTGAGCATGCATATATATGCTTCATTTTTTTTTTACAGAAGTAACATTGTGTACCTTCTATTTTATACTAAAAAACTCACTTCACTATTGCTCCTTTTTTTGTTTTGTTTTGGCTTTAACTTAGGGTTTTTAACTTGGGTCCTCACACTGGCCAGGCAGGGGTTCTGCCTCTTGAGTTTGGCCCCCAATCCTTCACTTTCAGTTTGGATTTTTTTCTGATAGGGTCTCATGGTTTTGCCTAGGGCTGGCCTTGGCCTGTGAATCTCTTACGCATGTGTCCCATGTGGCTGACTTTCAGACTATAAGCCACACCATCTGTGACTTAAGACGAGATCTTGCTAACTTTTTGCTAGGCTAGCTTCAAGGCAGATTCTACTGATCTCTTCCTCCTGCATAGTCATCATTGCCTATTGAGCCAGGGAAGTCTAACTGTAAAAATAAAACAAAAGTAAAGTAGAAAACTATCCTTAATTCAGCTAATGTTAGCATTTAAGTTGTCTTTATTTTTTTGTCTTTAAAAAAAACTTTTCTCAGTAGACCCACATAATTTTTTTCAGGCAGTGGGTTTGATTTATTTACAGTGAGCTCTTGGACTTACAGAAATCTACAAGTGTAGTATGTGTAGTGATATGCATTGTTCAGATGGCTCTTGCCACTGCTGGAATTTAAAACTAAATGCAAACTTAATGAGAAGTGGAAGAAACTTTAAGGAATGGTTCTCAGAGCTTTGTACTCCAGTCCAAAGTGCAGGATATAGTTCACCAACATCAATATTTCTCTAGAAGTATAGAACTGCATCTTGTACAACATTTCCTGATTCTCCTTTTAGTAGAACTGGCCAAGTTTTCAGGGAAGTTTTCTGGAAACGGTTACTATACATACATGTAGCTCAGAAGTAGCAGCAAATGGATTACATTGATAAAAATAAATAAATGTTTTACATTTTGGGTAATGTATTTTATGGGAGAATTAGGCTACCTGAATAGTTGCAGTTAATCTGTTAGGTGGATTAAAGATCCAGCAGCTCTCTTAGTTGCAAATATGCTGTCACTGTGTCTAAAACAGAGTGATGTTCAGAATCTATGGACTTGATGTTATTTCTCAGGTGCTGTTTATAATTTGAACTTTTTTCTTGCTCAAATTCTATAAGAAAGAAAATGTGATGTTTTTTTTGGGGGGGTCAGGTGTGTGTGTGTGTGTGTGTGTGTGTGTGTGTGTGTGTGTGTGTGTGTGTTACTGGAGATTAAATTTAGCATCTTCAGCTTGTTAGGCAGTTGCTCAACCCCTCCAGCCCTGTTCCTAGATGCATCAAGGTAATTTTTAAAGATACTGTATGCTATGTTTTAAATATGAAGTATTTCATCTTTGTGTTTTAGATTCACATAGCATCAAATATTACAACTGAAAAGCATCTCACAATGAAAAATACATTTAACCAGAAGTTTCCATGTGCCTTAGAATTTAAAAGGAAACTTCTCTCCCTGACTTTTAATTCAGAGCTGAATAGTCTTTTTTTTCCCGCCTGGGGGAGCTGAGGTTGACTGTAATGTTTTACACCTGTTTCAACTTTTGCCGTTTTTATTGGCAGTAAGATTGGCCATCCTATATTTCTTGTGAAGCAAAAATATGAAATAAAATATGGCAAGGCACTGGAGAAGTTATAATAAACATAAAAATGAATTGTTCAGTTTAAAGCATGAAATGCCTTACCTGTAGATTTGGATAGCTATGTTTCAGTACAATTGGAAAAGTAATTTATTCTTGCAGCTCTCTCTCAGGAAAATAAAGGCAATTACTTTCAGTGGCAGGAATAACCCATAGCTTTTTACATTCAAGTGAATATATTCTGGGACACTGGCAGTCAGATTGAAAGGGACAATAAAAAAAAAAAAAACCTGCTACATCATTGTGTGTGTTCACGTGATTGTGGAATAATAAAGATCTGGAGTCTTAGCATACAGATTAGCAAGACTCAATAGAACCATTTTGCCACAAAATCCAATCAGATTTCAGTGGCTGAGAGATGCCATGATATATGCAGTTTGACTTATTTTAAAGCCAGCATTTTGCCGTCTAAACATAATGAAAAAGAAGTGATTTGGGTCAAGATATTACCAGGCCTCATATTTCTTCCCTCCATTGGTCTCCCTAGAAGAACTCTTATTCTTATGATAGTTGTTCAACTTTATTGTTGGTTTACAGTAAAATGACTACCCTTTTTAGTGCTTTGTGGAGAACAAGAATAGCTAACTTAAATATATAAGCAGTTTAATTTGGATATTGTTGCAATATGTTGGAGAGTTGACAGTAAAATAGAATTTTAATATTGGCTTTATCTCCCTAGCTGGGATGCTTTGAATTTGATTCAGGTTAGGGCTTTAAGTTGAATGAAGGAAGGAACTTGTCTAGTACTATTCATTACTCAGAGCCCAAGTATTTGTGGACTAAAACAGTGGAACACATGCTCTCCTTTCTTTACCAGATCTTTAAATTAACATTTAAAATATCTTAAGTTTATGTTGATCTCAAAGCCACCATAATCCCCATTTGGAAGAATTTATATTTTCACACTGAGGAATTTACAGTGAATTTGAGAATTAGAATAAGAATCACATTTGGGTGCAGAAAGATCCCTATTTAAGGAAAGAGAAGTCTCTTGGCTTCTCTTGTTGCTTTCCTTGACTGGCTTCTATTTGGCTTGACAGCTATCCCTCTTGGAGTCAGACTCTTTCAAGATACCGGGCAACTGGGGAAGAAGGATATTTTCTTGGAATTGCAATGACTGGGCCTAAACAGTCATAGCTGACATCAGAGTCAGTAATCAAACCAAGAACTGAGGAACCAGGGGACTGAGGATCTTGGAAAATAGACATAGCAGTACTTAAAAAAATACATTAAGCTCAGATCTGGAGTTTCTTGTACAGTAGTTCCTCCTATACTGATTTGAGTTTATTACGGTTTGAGTTCAACTACAGAAATTGTCCCCTTCATATACATCCTGAAATTGAAAGGCTCATTCTCTGGGGTCTTGTTAGAGATTTGATGGATAGGGAGTTAAGGAGTGTCTTGAAGTTGTGACATTATGAATTCGTTGTGAGCCAAATACTTATTCTGAAGGAAGTTTCTGCAGTAGAATGTAACTGTGTCATGAAACTTTAACTGTCAAATTGAGTTCTTGTGAGGAAAAGGAGATATCATCCATTTTATATACAGTAGACTATGGAAGGCATTTATAGGGTACTATTTATATTTAAAATTAATATTCAAATACAGTAACCTTTTAAATAATCTTACATGAAGTTTGCTGTTGGCTGTGGCCTTCACCATTATTACTAATTTCTGTGTTACTTTGTTTTTCTCTATGCATATATGAATGAAATAAATTAAAATGTAAACTGTGCCAACTAAAATCCAAGTAGATTATGTAGTTACTATAGTATGAAACTGAACCACCTCAGAAGTAGGTCATGTTGGATGAGCCTCCTCCTGACAAGACAGCCTTGTGCCTGGGATCTGTTATGCCTAAGAAGTTCATGGAGCTCTTTGTCAATTACTTTGACCATTACATCTATTCATAGGTTCCTTCATTATGAAAGAGTAACTTTCATCATAGTGTGGAAATGGATATTTCTCAGTCTTCCGGAGTCTTTAATCTAGGGATGTGCAATACTGATGGGAATCAGTATTTTATTTTCAACTTGGCAGTCCCTGATGAAGCACACGGAACTTTGGGACTTCAGGGATGGCATCATGTTTACCTTTGTATTCTTTGACCTGAGGGTCAAGGGTTTTATTGGATGCATAAATTAAAAAAGAAAGAATTTTAACGCTATGCATTTTTGCTTACAGCTGCAGCTGAAGGAAAAGGCAGGAGCGGGGAAGACTTTTTCCAAAAGGTAGGTTGCTCTTTACTCTTGTCTTGGAGATAGATAGGTCGAGGTTGACTTCCTTGCCTCAGCAGCAACACTAGATGTCCCTGAGTGCCCCCTTTCTACAGAAAGAAGGGTAGATTTCAGTCACTTAGCTGGAAATAGTGTGAGCAAAGGGGAGGAATGTGGTATGGGACTTGACCTTTCCAACTAGGCTCCTTCTGGACAAGCCTAATGAAGGGTTTGTTTGAAAGTGAGAAGGCAGTTTTACTGTAAGGTGTGTTTTTCCCCCCACTGAAACCATACAGGGTTGTCCTGATTATGTGCGTTTACCACTCTTGATCTCTCCTCCTTTTCCAACGTGTTTGACCTGGGAGGTGGAAAGGATCCATTACAGCTTTTCTTATTTCCTGTAAGCATGACTATGGCAGGGTAGCATAATCCTTGAAAGGTGTCTCTTGAGAACATGTTTACTCATGCTTGGTCACCGTGCCCATTCTGTCCCTGCTGCCCCCTGAAAGTTCTGATCTTCTGTAAGGCTAGTTGGGCCAGTCATATGTAGCCAGGGGAACTAGCAGCTGGAACTGATTGAAAAAGCTTACGAGAAATGATGAAGGGTACTTGGACTCTAGACCTGTTTCCTAAAATTCACGTTTTATACAAAGAAAGAAGCCCTTCCTTTTGAAAAGACCGACTTGTGCTCTTCCAGTCACAGAAGATATCAGGAGAGGCTGGGGCTGCAGAGGGATAAGCAGCCCTTGTCTATGAGGTTAGCAAGGGCTCTTGATGTTTTCAGAAAGACAGAAGTTAAGCACATAAAGAACTGAAAGGACATTCTAGGCAAATAAACATGATGTTTGAAGGCTCTGATGTGGATGAATTTATATGGCAGTGTACTTCAGACATTTGGCAGTTCTGTGACAGGTGAGGAGTTCATTCATTGTCCTATGTGAGATATGCCATCTTGCGTGATAAAGAGCCTTCCTTCCATAGGGAACTCTTTCCTAAAGGAATTTAAACTTTACAAATTTTAGCAATGCTGTGCTGACAGGATAGAATGTGCCAGTTTTCTATCATTATTTTACGTGCATGTAGTTGAATTTCAGATACTATGGTTGAGCCTTCAGTATGGCATTAATGGACATTGGTTACTATCCAAATTCTACCCAATACTTGGTGTTTAATTGGATCAGGCTTGCCAACAAAAGACAAGGCAAGAGAAGACAAATAGTGGAATCCCAGATTTGCATCTGGTTGGCTGGGATGGTATAAATAGATGCTCTCTGTAGAACAGTTTCAAAACTTCATTGTTCTTTAACTCTTAGATAAATGTAAAAAGCAGACTCCCTTGCTTTGTGCATTTCAGACAATCTAAAAGCTGAACCCGAACCTGATATATATTGTAATAAAGCAGTTTCATTCTTAGAAGATTTGCTAATATTTATCACCCTTTGTGGAGCCATATATACATTCCAGTGGTTTAAATGAAAACACATGTTGGAATCTAGAAACACATGTGCATCCCACAAACCCTGAGTTGGAACTGCAGATTTCATCCTTGGTTCCAGGTTAGTGAGGTCTCTGTAAGTGAGAGTAATTTTTATCTCTTCATTTTCTTCTTTGGTGCAATAGAAAGTGTCTTCTTGATAAATAGGGGTCAGTATAGCATTTGCATATTCATCCTGGAACAAAAACTTAATAAAATTCCAGCAGAGTAATGTTCAGTGTTTTCACTGGACTGATGTAGATACTGTGGTTCATCTACCATAGAATGAAGTAATGGAGAAGAGTGGAATTGTCCTCCAGGAATTTTCTTCTAGTCACATGCCTTCCCTTTTCACATAGTGGAAACATGTAAGGGAATATTGCACATTCACATTTTGAGAAACATTTGAGAAAAAATCTCATCATGACTGGTGTTTATCAGCATCTTTGAAGAAATGTTTTTTTCCTAGAGTAATGCATGTATGAAGAACCTGTGTGCTTATTTGTATCTTTTTGTTCTGATTCTTGGATGAATATGTCAAACAAAAATTAGAATTTGTCTGTAGGATTGGGGATTGGCTCAAGAGGCCCTGGTTTCAATCCCCACTACCTCAGTCTGTATGTGTGTGTGGGGGGGTGGGCGGGGGGCACACTTCCATGTAGTTGAGTTCCAAGTTCATATGCATTTTTTTTTTTTTGGTCCGGTTGTGGGCCCTGAACTCTGG
>NW_012267250.1:7397076-7533240 GCF_000151885.1 Dipodomys ordii
AAAAAAATTTAGAGAAAAAAACCCCACTTTCCACCAAAAGCCACTGTCTTCTAGGAAGGAAATGTTGAAGTGATTGTCTTTATGTGGCATACTTTGAAATTTTTTATATTAGTGTATTAGGGTAATCATATCACAAACTGGGTAGCTAAACCACAAGCAACTTATTGTCCTACAGTTGTGGAGTCTAGGAGTTCAAGGTGCCAACAAAGTCGGGTTCCTTGAAGGACTGTTAGAAACTATTCCATGCCTTCCCTCTTGATTATATACAAATGATGTTTGCTGTTTTGATGGTCTTTGGCTTATAGAATCATCAACCAGATCTCTGCCTTCATCTTCATATGACATTTTGCCGGTCTGTGTATCTGTGTCCAAATTCTCCCTTTTTATACAGATACCAGCCACATGGCATTGGGGGCCATTCTACTCTGGTCTAGTCTTACCTTACTACATTTACAATGAACCTATGTCAAAATGTAGGCACATTTTGTGATCCTAGTGGTCAGTACTTCAACATAAAATTTTAGAGGAATAGTCCTATATGATTGTGTGTGTGTGTGTGTGTGTGTGTGTGTGTGTGTGTGTGTGTGTGTGTGTTACAGGCACAAAGTCCTTCAGTGATTGTATATTTCATACTTGGCTCTATGCTTCAGAAAAGGTGGCATGAATGCAGTTTTTTTTTTTTATCAGTATTCTCCATTCTCTGTCCACTTCTAATGGTAACATAATTGAAACACATGGAAATGATCTTCTGGATTCTTTTGTTTTTTTTGGGCAGTTGTTCATGGCTTACTCACTGTCTGTCCTGTTTCCTTTTAATCACTTCTTTTTTTCTTTCCTCTTGTGAAAATGATTATGTTCAGATCTTGGAGGGGAAAATGTGTTATAGTACATAAGGTGGGGATGGGTACAGTGATTTTATTACAAGTGTGACTCACCAAAGCAAAATGCTTTAAGATTTTGTTGTCCCCATGGCTGAAGAAGACAAAATCCAGTCAGCATTGTCCAGGTTTTTCTTCTGCATTGGACTGTTTTCAGCATTTCCCCCCAAAGTACACATCATATATTTTAACAAAAGGATATTTTATATTCTTAAACATAAACTGGATGTTTCTTTGGAAAACTGACCTAAAAAGCTATACTTTGTTACAAGGCTAACAGTAAATCTGTTTGGTGGCTTATGTGATATATTTCTATCACCCTTAAAATCTAGGCAAATAGATTACATTATAGGTTTAGAAACTGGAAAGTAGCAAGTGTTGCTTGCTGGGAAAAGTTTCTATAAGGGAAGTTGGACTGCCCCTGTGTCTTGAAATAAGTACATAAGGTGGTCTTAGATGGGGTCAACTTGAATCTTTTATTTGAGGGGAAGTACAGATGATAAAATTATGTGTATTTTTTCCACTGGGCATTATTTTTCATGTATTGAGTGAATCATGTTCCTATAGTAATAGTACTTTTTTGTTTAATTATTTAAAAGTAGATTCTGTTAGCTAGATCTAAAATGCAACTGGACATGATAACTTCTATAAGACTATAGACATTCACACACAATTAGATTAAAGGCAGTACCCTAATGGGAGGAACCCAAAGGTGTAACTCCTCTGAACATTTAAAATACTATTTATTGAAATGAATTCCAGAAATGGAAACACGTTTTCTTTCTTATTTCTTTTTGGTAGTGTCATTTGTTTTAGCTTTTTTTCTCCCTCCCTTCCTGCCTGCCTTCCTTCCTTCCTTCCTTCCTTCCTTCCTTCCTTCCTTCCTCTCTCTCTCTCTCTCTCTCTTTCTTTCTTTCTCTCTCTCTCTCTCTCTCTTTCTTTCGTCTTTTTGGAGGAAAGGCAGAAAGACAGTGAGGAAGGGTGAAGAAATGAAGTCATGGTATTCAGTACATACACTATGTGAAAAATGAACTTGGTAACTAGGGATGGGAGGGAGATACTGGGAAAAAGTGAAGGAAGGGGTGATGCACTCATCACCTGACTTATGAAATGGTAACCCTACTGTGCAACATCCTAATAATAACAATAAAATTCAATATAAAATGTATATTAGCCAGGCACCAATGGCTCACACCTCTAATTCTAGCCACTCAGGAGGCTGAGATCTGAGAATCATGGTTTGAAGCCAGCACAGAAAGGAAAGTCTATGAGACACATATCTACTAAACTACCAAAAAATTAGAGCTATGGCTCAAGTGGTAGAGTGCCAGTCTTGAGCAAAAGTGATCAGGGACAGCATTTAGGGCCTGAGTTCAAGTCCCACAATTGACAAAAAAGTATATTAAAATTTAAAAGTAAATTAAAAATTAAAAGCATTTAAAATTATGTTAAAAGTTAACTATAGCCCATGAATGTACATTTTTTAACATTGACTATGTTCAACATAAAAAATAAAAGTGGATTTAACTAAAAATAGGGTATTTTTTAAAGCTTTAATGTATTTGTTTCAATTGGTAATACTTTTAATGGTTTGCAATTCACATTTACAAAAGGATACACAGCAAAGAATGTTTGATGTTATGGTGGTTTTGGAAGTTTTGTTGAGAAAGGTCTTTAGTGTTGCAGTGTTGGTCCCAAAGATGATTGCACCAATAGCTGTTATTACTAATGGACACTTAGTTCTGATAGCTAACATGCAAAAATGGACCATGTGGCTACCTAACTGTCTCAGTAGCAATCACTGGCCATTCACAATGCTTGGAATAAAGGAATCTCTCAGCACCAAGGTTGTCTGATCATTTTCTATAAAGCTGTTATGGCCTAATTTTGTATAAAGCTGTTATGGCCTAATTTTGTATCCAATGATATGTTGTGCTGTCCATCCAGTCTATTAGATAAAGTTCAGTAAGAAAAGATTAAGACAAGGACAAATTCACCATTTATTCTCCTCTGAGTTCTGTCCTCATGTGTTGAGTCACTGTTCTGCCAGCAAGTTGAAGAGGCACCTGCCTGGAGTTCCACCCTGATGATGTGTTCTCAGCTTTTATTTTGTGGTAGATAGTTCATGCAGCAACTTTATAAAAATACCCCATTTCCTGTTTCAGAAAGAAAGCAATGTCACTAAGAATCTTTTAAAGTTTTAATGGTTAGAACCTAATTGCAAGTAAGAGTTTTTTAAGTAAATAATAATCATTTTAAATCAACATCTCATGATAGGTTTGTCATTATTGATGGCAGTGAATTCTCTGCATGAAACCAAACCCACAGCATTGGTTAAATAGAAAATCAAATCAAATTAATAAAAAATGGATTTTTTAAAGAAGTGTCTTAACACAGG
Source organism: Dipodomys ordii (assembly GCF_000151885.1). Lineage (NCBI taxonomy): Eukaryota > Metazoa > Chordata > Mammalia > Rodentia > Heteromyidae > Dipodomys > Dipodomys ordii. Next base: position 7,400,353 of record NW_012267250.1, read on the forward strand.
ACTGGATTATTGACTTGCGGTGTTAAGTTACCATGGACAGGCTTAGTGAAGGTTTTTGGTGATGTTAGTCTTTAGAGGTTTATAACATTGTAAAATGCATTCTCCATATGGATTAAATGTCTACTTTAACATTGCTGTTGTCAGCACTACCCTTAATTGAAAGATCTTGACATATAAGCTGGCTTCTGTATTTCTGGTTGATAATAAAATCCCCAAACTACTCCCACATTGTGAAGATGAATGAAAGTTACACCAATAAACTGATAATTTGCCAATTAAACATTTTTGTGTAGATAAGAAACAGTTTATGGCATTAGTAATAATAAGAGATTAAAACTGATGAGTTTTAATCACTGGATCTTTGCATTTGTTCCCATAGTTTCTTGAGTGTATACGCTGTTATGTGTTTTCATGTCATGTGATTCAAATTGTTTTTATATATTAGGCATAGATCAAATTTAGTTTTAAAATATACATAGAACATTCTCAGAGATGTGTCTGAGGATCAAAGTGTAAAGATAGCTATTATATAAGTATTATAATAAAGTAACCTAAGTGTTCATGTGGCAATGTTATAATAATTAGACAGTCTAAGTGCTCAAAACATAATGATTTAAATATAATATGTTGGATCATTAACTGTGTTGGCATTAAAAACCATGCATCTTTGGGTAAATATTTAAAGACTTGTAAATTGCTTACCATATATAAATACAAAACTCAGTAATGAATGTATGTAAATATGTTGGCCCAAATTTTGTTATAGACATGTGTACCAAAATGTTAAGAGTGGCTCCCTTAGTGGTGAGATTATGGTTGGTTTTAAGATTTTTTAAGTGTTATTACTACTACTACTATTTGAATTACTGTTATTATTACTATTACTGAGATAAGTGTCTCACTGTGTTAGCTAAGCTGGTCTCAAATTCCTGGGCCTAAGCAATCCTCAGCTCATCAAACAAATGTGGCTACAGATATGAGTTACCACACGTAGCTAAGTTTTTCAAATTCATGACAACTATTTTCATGTGGATAAAAGCAGATGATAATAGCTAAAGTGAGTTGAGATTACCCATGAATTCATTAATTTGTTTAAATAAATGGGCTCCTTTTTTTAAAAAAAGGAAGTCTGAGAAGTCAGTTCTGACCAATTACCAGAGTGCCTTCTATATTACTATAACAATAATAAAGATTAAACCAGTCTCATGTATTTTACACAATAGGTCATTTTTAATGCATTGCTATAAAGTTTGAAAATTTTCTTCCTGTATTTAGTTTTGGGATGTCATTTGGAGGTATAAAATTTTTGGAGATTAAAAAAATGTCTACACCCTTTTCTTCTTACTAAAAATACTTTCTTACCTATCATTTGAGTTCCCAGACCACTTACCATTCTGTTTACTTTCAGTGACAAAAATCATTGCCCCATTTGAAACATGCTAACACATGTGGACACAGTAGTTTGAGTAGAGCCTAACCAGTGAGAAAGTTCAGTTGAAAGTTCCAGTTTCTGCTGCCTAGGGCTCTCCATTAGAGTTGTAGTGTATTAGAGGGGCTACCAGAAGGCGAGGCGGATTCATACAATATAACCATAAGTAGTATGGTTTCACAGTCTTGCCTGTTAGCTTTAAATTGTTGGATTTCAAACTCATATTAATCACTGTCACTACGATATTTGCAACTCTGATAATTATTTTACATTTTTATTCTGCGTGGGAGACTTGAGTCATGATTTGTTGTCATTCCATGTTTTTTTTTTTCATGTTTAAGTCTTTTGTTAATTTTTTTAAAGATGACTTCTGTTTCCGACTAACACATAGATTTGTGGTTCTGCGGATTCTCACCTTTGCTTTTGCCTCTGAATGATCCTTTTCTGTTTATGTACATTGTGTTTTTTGTGGCCTTCTATTACAGTTTCTACTTCATTGGTGGAAGAGGATTTTGCTGTTGGGTCTTCTGGCCACAATTGATGTGGGCAGCAAAGCCAGGTAGAGAACCTTCTGTCACCGGATGGTCAGAGAAGGCCATGACCTGTGTGACAGCATGGACAACTCAGCTGAGCTAGATGTCTCTGGTAGATTAGAGAAGCAAAACCCTGGCCTGAGTAGAAGTGGGAGATGTTTGTGAGGTAGGATGAGGTAATGTCATATAAAAGAGAGATAAGAGTGAAGAAGCTGGTAGGAGCAGGAACCCATTTCCAGAGGAGAATGTGGGGGAAAAATAGAGAAAACAGATAGAGAGAAACCAGGCCAAGTTTGTGATGGTTCTCAATTTCTGATTTGCTGGAGTCTTCTCCCCACTGATGTAGTTGGAACACTGTGAGGCCTAAACCAGAATCAGCTGGAGATGTATAAATGATTTTTCTAGAGATTTAAATAATGGCATAGATGTGTACATGCAACTCCTTTGAAGAAAGAATAATTCCACATTTTAAAAATGTGGAATTTAATTTTTATGTATTTTTTATTATAAAGATACTATGCAGAAGGGTTATAGTTAACATGATTAAGGTAATGAGTACATTTTCTATGGAGCATTGTTATTACCCCCCTCCTTAGTTTTTCCCCTACTATCCCTTCCCTTCCTACCTCTCCAACTCCCTCCCCACCCCAAGTTTTAAAGTTCATTTTCAACATAGTATCTTGTACGTCTCATTGTTACAGTGGGTATCCTTGTTTCACCACTTGTTATTTCCCGTCTTCTCCCCAAATTAGAAAAATGTATATACAAGATGCAGGGCACCAGAATCAAATACAGTAACAACAGGGCTTATAGCATGGAGGAAGAACATACAAAAGAATCACATAGTATATTATAAGTACATTAAAAATAACAGCAACAAAGCAAAAAACTCTTGTGTCCATATCTTGGAGTTCATTTCGCTTAGCATCGTCTTATATGGTTATATGTATATAGCTTTTGACCTTTTCTGCTTGTCTACACATTTAACTTAATTTTTGAGATACAAGTCTTGCTTTGTTGCCTAGACTGGTCTTAAACTTGGAGCTCAAACAGTCTAAATGCCTTGACCTACTGAGGATGAAGTTATATTTTTAAGGGTGAACGAACAATCTTCTTAAAGTGCATGTAAGATATCTCCCCTAAGTCTGTCATTTAAAATATGCAAACAGCTTTATAGTTAGACTAAATTCTGCCAGTGTATTATGAGTTGTCTGTATAAACATACATTCTGTCTAAGAATCATACTTTGTTACTATCGATGTTACTGGAGTTTGAACTCAGGGACTTGTGTTTGCAAGAAAGATGTTTACCACTTGAGTCAATTCAGTGGCCTAGTTTTACATTGATTGTTTCTGAGGTAAAAATCTCACATTATGCTCAGGATGGTCTGAATTATGATCCTCTTATTTGTGCTTTTCTGTGTCTTTGGGGTAACAAGTGCAAGCCTCCATGGCCAGCCATTGGTGAAGATAGAGCCCCCTTTTAGTAGAGTGGTTGGCTTTGAATGCCATTCTTGGAGATCTGCTCCCCATAGCTAAGCTAAGACTATAAGCTAGAACCATAGTGCCCAACCTAAGAATTATCTTCGCGTTCAAAATATATTTCTTTTGTCTTGTCATTTGTTAGTGTAAGTCAAGGAATAAGAAGATAATTGTTATTATGATGGTACGTGGGAAAAACAAATACTGTCTTTATTTTCCAAAAAGCTTTTGAAGGGTCTATTATCTCACAGGTCAGGATTTCTTCTTTCCTGACCACTGTTATTGATATTGTTTTATTCAGTATATTGTTTTTGTGGAAGTTTGTAGCTGGCCCACTTGCAAAGAGGTCAGTACAGCATAGAAGTATTTTCTGTTTTCCTTAATAGTTAAGAAGAACACTTTGTTACTTCATGCTTCACTAAGTAACTTGATCTTTGAGTTGAATTATTAAATACCCTCAATGTAACTCTCTCATTTTGTGTGTTTAGCAGTTGTGGCTTGTTCTAAGCTGTCTCTGTTGTAGTTCTTAAATTTTTTTAAAAAAACTTTTGAATATAAATCCCTTCCCAACAAGAATGGTCTTTTGGAATTTTATAACAGTGGAAAAATAAATTTCATTCCCTCTTTCATTTCTTAGTCTTTTTTTTTTTTTTTTTACAAAAGGAAATTGGTATTATTTACAAGTATATGTCTTTTCCCTACTTTGCACTGGTTACTTTTGTCACCCAGTCTTTTTTTTTTGCTTCCTATTTGTCAAGTGTTGATAAGTTGGGGGAATGAGTGGATTTAGAGGGTCACAAAAGCAAGTAGAGCCACAATTAGAAAAGCTTCGATTTCAACCTTGGGCCTCTTTCTTGAATTCATCAGCTATCACTTTTTTAGAAAGCAAATTAGAAAAGCTTCAACCTCATCTCCCTGCTTACTCTGGAATTACTGGAACCCTGAGTTCTTTGTGGGAAAAAGAAAACTTTAATCTCAATTGGTTTGGATTTGTTCGCAATTACAATTGCTTCTTGTTACATACCCTCCTCCCCCCTCCAACTCCTGGAATGTGCAGAAAATGTGCAGATTCACAAGTCAGTAGGAGGTGCTGTTTGAGAAGCTTGTGCCCTGTTCTTATCCCTGGGTTTGGAGAGCCTTTGCTTTACTTGGCCTCAGCCAGTTTGTTAAGAGGAATGTATTAGTAAACTTGAGGAAGTGGTGTTTTTTAGTGCTGAATGGGGATATGGATATGCATTTCTTACTCTAGTATCACTTCGTTATTCTAATCATCTGTCAACAATATTACCTGATTCCTCATCATCTGAAAACCCACAGACTCCTCTTCCTGGGGAAATAAGAGAGAAGAGGTACATTTAATGTTCCAAGGGCTTCAATCTGAACGAACAAGATGCTTATAGGGAACAGTGACAGCAAGATACTGTGTCAATACAGGATCTGAGACAAGAAAAGGTGGCCCTGTGGATGCTGGAATGTGGACAGGGACACTGTATGGGGCCTTTTAAGTGCGCCTGTTTGACAGGCCTTTCTAATAGAGAAAATGCAGAGAATGGGTTTTCTCTACACTGAGGAATCAAGGCTTCCCTCAAAAGAGTGTATTTGAGTACACTTTGGAGAGATGAGTCTAAAAGAAGTGTAATTGGTATGCTGAGTAGGATTAGGGAAGGCTTTGTGGAAGAGTTTCTGAGATGCAAGGGCTTAGAATAGGTTAGGATGTTCTAGACGTGGACTCCCTGTCCTGAATGTCTTCATGGTGTCAGGTGAAGATATTTCCATCAGGAAGAAAGGAATGTCTTTGCAGAGGAGAGTGAGAGGTGGGGATCAGAAAACCTGGTGTGTATGTATGCATATGTGTGTGTGTGTGTGTGTGTGTAAAAATAACATTTTAATTAAGCTAATTGTTTATTATCTTTTTAAAAAGTATCTTTTTAAATGAAAATATAAGAGGATATATCCTAAAAAAAAAGGAATTTAAAAACTGGAAAAGTGCTAGATTCATTGATCCTGATTGAACATTTTCTTGCAGTGGTAGGGATGGAATTCAGGGCCTTAGACATGTTAATGAAGCACTTTATCACTGAACTTTAGCCTAGCCCAGACTTTCTTCTATTTTGCTGGGTTAAGCAGTGTGTTGCGGCTACTGTCCTAGAAGATAAATGCATTCTCAGCGAGATTAAACTCTGACCAGATTTTGAAGCATGGGTTTTCCACTAGTGCCATACCTTTATTGTATTTTGGACAGCACAAGCGCCAAGTTCAGAATGATAGCTACTAAATAGCTCCCATTATTTAACTAAGTACTGAACCTTCTACACTATGCAGTTTTAAGAAATGTACTTTCTGGGAAAAATGTTGAAAGCTTTGGCTTTTATTAAAGTTTATTTCTGGCTGTGTTTTATGGAAATTGAACTGAAACTTCTGAGAAATGGATACAAATGATTTAATTTGGCAAATGATAGAAAATTTGGTTCTATTTGGGTAAAATTAAAGGGTCCCTTAAAGAATCATTGGCTACAAATTAAGCATAGTCTAGTATTAGCATTAAACCACCAGTATAATTATAAACAAGTACGGAGAAGCTGGTGTATAGTATTATATGAAGAACAAATAGAGCCATGCATTAAATTTTCAGGGCCAGGTTTTCTAGTTGAATTTTAAACTAGGATTTATGTTACCTTCTCTCTTTCTTTGGTTTCACCACTAACCATTTTAGCAAAAATAAACTCCAGTTGGGTGCTGGTGGCTCATACCTTTGTAATCCTAGCTGCTCAGGAGGCTGAGATCTAAGGATCGTGATTCTAAGCCAGGCTGAGCAGGAAAGTCCCTGAGATTCTATCTCCAATAAACTACTCAGAAAAAAAAAGCTGGAAATGGCACTATGGCTCAATGGTAGAGTGCTATCCTTGAGAAAAAGAAGCTCAGGGGCAGAGCACAGGCCCAGAGTTCAAGCCTCAGGACTGGCAAACAAAACAAAACAAAACAAAAAAACCCTCCAGAGCAATTTTCTTAATTTAGGACAATGCTTGTACGAGAAAGTTGAAAATATTGATGCCTGAACTGAAGATTCAGATTTAATTGTCCTGACAATTTTTTAAGAATTCATCAGATGACTTTAATAATCAGAAAGGTTAGGAAACTACTGACAATGAGGTATGGGTAAGTGCAGAAAGAAATTACATGTTCATATTGATTTCTAGTGCTGATATTATTAAAGGAATTATACAGGTTTTTTAAATTTACTTCTCATACATTTGGGCATTACAGGCTTACTTTACAGCTCCATTCTTCTAGAACTAAATATTTCATGATTTCCAAGAAGGCATATTGTGAAACATGAGTTCATCACTATTTGAAGAATTGTATGAAAAAAATATCATGGGTAGATGAGTTAGAGAAATGCTGCCACATACTGTCTACCAAGTTTGTTTCTACAAAAATGCTTGACACCTTTATTTTTTTTGAGTTTATTACTGAAACATATATTGTCATTTCCAGTGTTTTTTGATGGTATTTTTTTTTCTTGCTAGGAACTTCAGTGTATGGAGTTGAACAGTCAGTAAATCCTTCGGAAATTCATTCCAACCAATCTGTGTTAGGTGTTTAGGGCTGGGTTTGAGATAGGATATAGTGGGGGGACCCATCTTGAACTAGAAATTCTCATGACAAGGAGTGAGACTATTTCATAAAGCCCAACAGTTAACCATTTTATATTCACACTTAGGATTTCTTTGACAGCTCTGCATTGTCTCTCAAGTAAAGCTTCATTTCCTTTCGTGGCATCAGTCATTCATAGGAAATTTGACTCCTTCCTACTTACTTAACGTTGTCTCATATTGTTTTTATCCCAATCCTCATTGTATCATTCAGTACTATATCCAAGTCATTTTTTATTTTAATGGCTGTAGGAAAAACATCATCCCCAACTGGAAAGTGTCTTCTCATCTTGATATTTGATACTCTTCACAAGTTGTATTGCTCAAAGTCTATGGTTTTGTGTAGTCTTCTGAATTGGTCCAGCTTATGTGAATGTCTCCCCGCTCCCCTTTTTTGCTTTATATATCACATTTTCTTTTCTGTATCATTTTGGGTTTTCTTAAAAAGTTAATTTTCTTATGTTTTTGTTCTTTTGAGTTGATATACTAATAGTCCAACTAGCTTTTAAACTCTTGATTGGAGGATTTAAGTATTTGTTCTGTGTGTTTGCGTAGGGCTAAGGAACTTTGTAGAATAGTGATATTGTAGACTGAAGGGGAAGGTAGAATTTCCTGGTTTAGTATACAAACAAGGAAAACGTGACCTACTATTGAAGTTGTCATATCATATGACTAAAACACAATTCACACTTTCGATTGCTGTACTGAAAATTCACATTGAAAAAAGGTGTGTATACTATTTGAAGAAAAAAAGTTCATGTCTGTCTCATTATTGAGAAATTACAGTATATAAAATATGGTTACGTAATCAAATCACCAAGAGTGTTGCCTTGCCTTCTCTCCTACTTCTCTTTCCCTCTTCCCCCCAAAAAAAGATGCTAGGGAGGTTCTTCAGGAGCCCTTGGGTTAGACATTCCCAGGAAGGAGGATTTTATAATATACATTTCTCCATATACTTTGCTGTCTCCTCCTTCTGTTCTCTTCGCCCCACTGATTCATGCCATGCTGTCATTTTATATCAATCCAAAGTGAATCAAATACAAGATGTCATTAGTATAAACACTGCTTAAATAGGAGCCATGAGCTCTGCCCTTCCAGCGTAGTCACTAGCTGCAAAATCATGGGTAAGTCATCTGGCAGCTGAGCTTCAGTTCTTGCAAGAATGGGATGTGTCCTCACAGAACGAGTATTGTTAATACCAGCTAATTTACATGTGAAGATAGGCTTTTTAAACAGTAAATCATTGAACAAACTTGAGGGGAGATTTGCTTCCTTAGAGAAGACCCTTCCATTCCAGGGTTTGAGGCTGTAGGCTGTAGTATAGGGAAAGGCTCCCTGTCTCTAGCTTCTGTATGGTTGAAACCAAACAGTTCATTAACATTTTTGGCACTTGTCTCCATTTAGAGTGGAGTGGTTGTAACATTTACTAGGAGATACTACTTTCTAGAGTCTTACATGGAAAAATGTTTTATTCATTGATTGTTATTTTTAATTATTTTCTGTTTTTGCAATCCTTGAGATTGAACCCAAGGCTTTGCCCCTGCTGGGAAAATGCTCTATCACTGTGCTACATCCCCAGCCCTGCTGTTTGTTCAATTAAAATGTTTCTATATTTAAAATTTTACTCCCCGTTAGAGACTTTTTTCTTTTTTCTAAGATGTTGGTGGTCAGTAAATTCTCAAATAATAGGATATTACTTGTTTATATAATGATTGTTTTTTTTGAAATATTGTTCATCTTTTATTATGAAACATAATCAAAGATTGATAGGCTAAGCTGGATGAGAATGATCAGGACAAACTGGATTTCATTTGGATGCAAAGGGATTTTAATTTTGCTTGGCAGAGTGGAATGTAAAGGAAATCCAAGCAAATTTTTGTTTTAGGAGCTGCCAGTATCTCTGAGGTTCAGGGAGGATTTTGCATCTCATTCACAAGAATTTTCCATATTGGTTCTGATAGGCATTATCTTCCTTCTGGGCATGTGATTTACTTTCAGATTGTGGCTTCACAGCTCCTCTGATGAGATAAAATGTCTTTGAGATTTCTTGATTTATTCTGCTTCTGTAAGCCATTGGCACAGAGACTGGGGACTGTGTATTGTCCTTTTGAAAGCTTTCCCCAAGTACCAGGTTTAGGGTGCCATGTTGTACCTCTGCAAGGATACACTTGTCCCCACAGGTTGCTGGCTGTGAGTGCAGGTCCTTTCTCCAGATTAGAGACCAATGGTAAAGCTGACAAGTCAGTTAACGCCTGATGGACCAGAGAGTAGTGAGTAACCAGGGAAGATACTAAACTGGGACTAGTGAGGTGAAGCACACTTGGGAACATGGAGGAAGTTTACAGGCAAGAAGATAAAGAGACGCATGTCGAAAACTCGAATGAAGAGTCTTGATAGGATGTAGTGGAGAGAAGAAAGGAATAATACAAAAGAATCAAGGATGATCTCCAAGTTTCTCATATGACAATAGCAGACAAAATCATCTAGTTACTAGATGCTAGCAGGAATTGAATATAATTTTAGCGAATGTGTTGACTTTGAAGTTGAGGTAAACAGTAGGGCTGAAAATAGTGACTTATTAGGAACTAACTTGCATTCTAGAGATTGTGAATGGTTCATGGAGAATTGCCTGGGAACCAGAATTTTTCTTACTCGTCTCTTTAATATAAACGTGCTTTAATAACAGACATGCTTTATGGCAGGTAATTATGGAATTAAAAAGGCTGTTTGAAAAAAAGCTAAAAATGTCAGCTAAGAAATGTAGAGCTATGTGCATTTCTTTTGAAATATGGATCTAAATTGGAATAACTCAAGCTCCAGCTTCAGGAAGAAAGACACATTTATTTGATTGCCTTTTTCATGTTCTTCTGTCTGAGGCTCCTTTCTCCCAATTTTATTCTCCTCTGTGTTTTGGTCTGTGTGCCTCCAATATGTAGGCTGATGTCTCTGGACAAATATTCGTCAACATGTGAGTCACCCAGAGTTCACAGACTTGAAAGTCTCTTTATTCCAAAGGGCCCATGTGTCATATCAGCTTTCTCTGGGTTTTGCTCATGGGGAAATGAGGAAGGATGCCCAGCAGTGACTTGTACCAATGTAGCTGTGGTTGTTTGTTGTGAAAGGGGGTAGGATGGGGAGACAGCAAAGAGGGCAGCCCCAAAGCTGGGTGTCTCCTCATCAAGGGAAGGTGAAAACATATGGTCTCCAGTGCCCTGAAATCTTTCTTTTTTCTGTCTTCCTCTTTCCTTTTCTTCTGCCCTCCCTCCCTTCTTTCTCTTCTTTCACCTAACAAATAAAAATTGGGTAGATTTATGGTGTATACCATGACATTCTGATACATGTATACTGTGTAGAGTGACTATAGCAAGCTAGTTGACATGCAATATCCCACAAGTATATTTTTTTTTCCTGTGGCCGAACACCTTTTTCAAGTATAGAATACCTTGTTACTAACTAGTGTCTGCATGATATACAATAGATAACAACTTATTCCTTCTATTGGAATAAAAGGAAATTATGTTTTTTTAATGTACAAAAGTAAGATGCTTTCCCTTCTCATAAGCGTTCCCATCAACCAGATATGGGTTTTTGAAGGTCCTAGAGTGTGTTTCGTTCATGGGAGACTTTTGTAGCAGTTTTACTTTTCCAGCCTTCCAAATAAATTAGGGGGATGGGACAATCTCATTGATGAGCTTGCATGAAAAGTAATCCAAATTAATCTTTTGGAAGCCCATGTGATGATGAGAAATAGGGTGAGGTACTACAACAAAGTGTTCATGATATGCTCCAACAGTGAACTAGTTCACGGCAAGTTCTTGTTCACCAAAGTTCAGACAGGACAGAAATCATTACTTTTCATTAGGGCAGCATTATTTGGTACTCCATTTTCGTGTGGAAGCATTGTCTAGTAAGTTAAGCAGTGTGTTTTAGATTTGGAAAAATAATCAAGAGACTGTACTATAGTTTCTGTTTTGGCTTTACATCACGTACCAATATATGCTTGGTGACAATATTCTTTGTAGTGGCAACATTCCTTATAGAGAGAAAAACATTCTCTGTGGATTTATTTACTGCTTGGGTGCTAGAAAGTGCTGGTTGTGTAAAAAGAAATCAAAGCAATTATAGACTTCCTAATGCAAATGTTTCCTTACAAAGAGACAAGGGTTCTTTGAAATATAGTTTATCATTTATATTCAAGGAAGATATTGTAGCTTTTGAGGTGTGACAAGTGAAATTAGATTTTAAAGAAATTACAGACTTTCTTGCCATCTTCTGATATCTTAAATCTGTGAGACTGAAGGTGATTGCGTGTACGTAAACTTTTGTTCAATATTATGATGGTTGTTGTAGCCATGAAACAAAAAGGCACTCTCTACCATATTTGACAGATGAATGACTAATATAGCAAAATGACTCACTAAACTAGATATGATGGTGCATACCTTTAATCTTATAGATACAGAGACAGCTAGCCTGGGCAAACAAGAGTAATTCTAAACAAACAGACATGGAGTTGAGTTCAGACCTGTAATCCCAGCTACTGGAAGACATAAGTAGAAAGATTATGGTTCAAAACAGGCCCCATATAAAAATGAGAGATCTTGTTTAAAATATAACTAAATCACAAAAGGTTTGGAGGAATGGCTCAAGTGGTAGAAAATTTGATCCAGCAGATACAAATTCTGACCAAAGAAGAATTACTCATTAAAAAGCTTGTTTTTTTTTTTTTTTGAGTCCTTCAATGTAGGCCAGGTACAAAGAATACAAGATGAGGACTCTAACTTTATAGAACTAACAGAAATTTGTCCAAAGGATATAGACAAAACACAAGGAAATAAAATGATTAGTTTATAGTATATCTACGAAAGAAATCATGAGGATAGACCTAATAAATGGATGAACCTGTCAACAGAGGAACTCTTCAACTTTTTGTAGAAAAAAGGGCTACATAAATTTTAATCATTTACTTTGAACAGATTAAAAGCTTTTCTAAAGTATTTCAGTTTAAAATTCTTTGGTCTCCTACTTAGACACCTTTAAGAAACCTTGCCCACTACAGATATAATTGAATTTATTTTGATTGACCTTATTGGAAATCTTTCGTACTTTTTCCAAAAACAATAATACATTCCGTTGAGCAGAGCTGCAGCAGGAATAATGAAGCATCTTATTTGATGTATTATTCCAGTACCTATGATGTCAAGCTGCAGATCATTTCTTTTTATAGAGCTGAACAAAGCCAGGAGAAGGATTTATTCTAAATTGAAACTGTCTGACACCCAAGAGTATGATTTGGCAAAGCATGGCCACCTGATGGCTGCTTTTCATTACTTTCTCTGCATTGGATAGACTGAGTTTAGTTTGCCTTTCAAATTTGGGCAACACTTGGGTTGTGGTTTTGTTGTGCTCTTTCTCTATGTGGGAACTTTTCTAGGACTTGTAGCTTTGGGGACAGATGTTTCTCTTTCTGAAACTAGGCATGGCTTGGCATCCTCTAGGTGGATTGGTTTTCTTCTGTGTTACTGAACATGTCCAAGAAGCTTCAACAGCTGAATAAAATGCTGAGATATCACAAGCAAGCCGAGTCAGAAACAGATGAACACACTTGTGTCTTTCTGCTGTGTCAGAAGTTATTGGAGTAGTCCATAGTCTACATGAATTTTGTTGGCTTACTTTACAAAGTGCTACTGAGTTCACTTAATGGCTATGAGCAATTGGCAACACAGGTTCTTTTACTCCAGTTTTAATTACTAATTCTAACCCTCAGATCACAAACATGTAATTGTACTTTACACCATAAATGGGTTACAGAATGGCTGATGTAAATATTTAAAGAGGCTTCCGGGTTCCGAGGGGCTGATAGAGAACAAGGAAAAGACTCTTCAGGGATCCTTATGGGCTACAGACACAAGTGTTGAAGCTACAGAGCTGTCAGTTGCAAGGTCTGGGTTGCTGGAAGTTTTGAGTTCAATTTGAAATGGGCTGTCTGTCACAGGCAGGAGAAACGATGCTTAAACTAGAGCTGGGGGCAGTGGCCGAGATGTTTCTCTTTGGCAATTTCCCTGGATAAGGTTTGTGATAGGTAGCCACGTGATGGATCAGCATGCATGCCAGGTCTCAAGTCTAGAAGAATTTCTCTTTTTATAGTTACATTTGACATGGCTGATAAGTTCATGCATCTGGTGTTTCATATGAACTGATAATATTTATGGTGTAATTGTTTATTGGTTCCGATAGATGATCAGTTTGCACCCCTAGTATGCTGGCAGTTGCTATACTTGCTTCTCTAGACAAATGCAGCTGGCCCTGTTGCATACCTGCAATCTCACAGATGCAGTACAGTTTAAATAGGAGAGTTAGAGTAAAGGCTATCCCCAAGCAGAAGTGCTAGGCCCTATTTGAAAAATAACTAGCAAAAAAGGGCTTGAGTGTCACAGTACCTGCCTCACATGCAGGAGGCCCTGAGTTCAAACCCTAGTTCTTACAAAAAAAAAAAGGGTAGATTCATTCTATGTTGGCACTTCTGGTCAAAATGGAGTAGCTTAGGTCAAACTGTTGATTTGTAAAATGGCTCAAGTCAAGGTTAGGTCCGGTCTTAAAGCTGGTGTCCTGTGTAATTTTAGAGTAAACCACCGCTGGGCTGCTGTCCTCAGTACAGGCTGAACCAGGAGGAAGGAGCCCTGGCAGTCACTGGGTCCGCTGAATGACAAGACAGGCTCTGCCCTTTGGAGTAGAATGATCAGCTCCACAGCGGCTTTGTATCCTGGAGTATGGAAACTGCCCAGAAGAAGGAGCCGAGTTTCTGCCTTGTATAGCTCTCAGCCTGCTTTTCCCAAAATGTTATTCAGTCCATGTGTGCTGTATTTCAGCCTGTAGAATAAGATTGGTTGGAGAAGAGGAGGCCACAGAGATGAGTTCTAGGCTGGCATTATTCCTGGATTGTCACGGAATTTTTTCTGTAATGATTTCCTGGTGATGGGAGAACATTCGCATAGCTATCCATGCCTTTGTGTCCAGCTGTGCAGTCATCTCTGGAATGGTTCTACGTTTCCTTGGGCTTGGGCTGCCTAGGTCTTCCCAGTCTGTCTACCTGTTGTCCTGGGCCACCTGGAACGTGTGGTTGGCTGCATAGTCCATTATTCCATTACACAAAGAAACCAGTCTGTGCTCACCCCTGACACATGGGTCATCCCTCTTAATTCTATTGTACCTTAAAGCCTATTAGGTGTTATTTACTAATGGGCTTGTAACCTAGGTTTCTGGCATTGCCTTTTTTGAATTAGTATGCATTTATGATGTAAAGGGGTTTCACTGTGCTATTTCCACACATATACACAGTGCACTTTGTACATATTCAATCTTCCACCATGTCTTATTCTCTCTCTCTTCCTTCCTTTATTTAAACAGCATTTGGTGGCTTTCCCTATGCTGTATGTTACACACACATATTACAACAGCATTTGCAAAACATATCCAATATATACAAGGAACTCAAAAAATCAACTCCTTCCAAGACTAACAAGCCCATTAACAAATGGGCAATGGAGCTAAAGAGAGATTTAATCAGAAGAAGTAGTTAGAATAGCAAACAAAAACATGAGGAAAGGCTCAATATCCTTGGCCCAAAAAGAAATGCAAAGCAAAAGAACTTTGAGATTCCATCTCCAGTTAGCTTAACACCATCAAAAATTCAAACAACAAATGTTGGTAGGGACATGGGGGAAAAGGAACCACAATGCACTGTGGGTGGGAATGTAAATAGTGATATCGCTCTTGGGCATCCACCTAGAATGTTACAACTCAGTTACATGTTGGTAAAGACACTTGCACATCCATGTTCAGTGCTTCACTCTTCACAATAGCTAAATTATGGAAACAGCCTAGATGCCCTAGAGTAGATAAGTGGATCCAAAAAAAAATGTGGTACATGTACACAATGGAATTTTACTCATCCATTAGAAAGCACCTAGAACAAATCAAATTAAGTGAGGTGACCCAGACTCAGACAAATGATGTATGTTTTCTCTCTAGATCTAAAATACATCTGTGCATTTCACACACAGTTAGACCAAGGGAGGATACCAGTTTGGGAGGAACCCAAAAGTGTAACTCTCCTGAACATATAAAATACTATTTATTGAAACGAATTCCAGAAAACAGAAGCATGGGTTATTTATGTTGTTGTTTTTGGTAGTGTTGTTGTTGGTGTGTGCATTCCTTTTTTTTAATTTTTATTTTATTTTATTTGTGAAGATACTGTACAGAGGGGTTACAATTACATGGGCAGGATAATGCGTACATTTCTTACCAAGCATTGCAGCCTCCTCCTTTTGTTTACCCTTCACATCCCTAATCTTTCTCCTTCCCCCCCTTTCTCCCCCCCCCCCCCCACGGCACCAACATTGTAAAGCTCATTTTGGACATGACAACTTGTACTTCTCATTGTTGCAACAGGTCTACCTGTATCTTTAAACAACTGGTTTTTCCCCATCTCCTCCTCAAGTTATACTGACATCAAATATAGTGAAAGCAGGGGTTATACTGTGGGGGAGGGACATACAAAGCAACAAAGAGATAATCTTATAAATGCATTAGAAACACATGCATGAAAGAAAAAAACATTAAGATACATATCTAAGGGTTCATTTTCCTGACATCACATTATCTGACCTTTTCCGCTTGACTCATATATATACTAGATATTGCAAATAAGGGAAACCATGGGACCTATGTTTCTTTGGGCCTGGCTTACTTCACTTAATATAATTTTTTCCAAGTTTTTCCATTTCCTAACAAATGGGGCAATGTCATTCTTTCTGATGGAGGCATAGAATTCCATTGTGTATATATACCACATTTTCTTGATCCATTCATCTACTGAGAGGCCCAGCAATCCCACTTTTGGGCATTTACCCAAATGTTTACAAACAAGACCACACTAAAGCTACCAGCACAACAATTTTTATTGCAGCATTATTTACCATAGCTAAGATATGGAACCAATCCAGATGCCCCTCAGTAGATGTGTGCTTTCCTTTTCTTTTTCTTTTTTCTGCTTTTTAGTGGGGACAAAGGGAGGGTATAGAAAGGGAAAGAGAAAGAATGAATAAATGCAATCATGCTATTCAGTACAGATACACTGTGTGAAAAATGAACTATGCAACTTGTGGGCAGGGATGAGAGAAGGAAGTGAAAGAAGAGGTGACGTTGTTCAAAAGAGGAATAGTTGTGAGATGGTAACCCCTTTGTACAATACTTTAACAATAACAATGAAAATTAGGTGTATATGTATGTATGTGTGAACACACACAGAAGTTGGAACATGCCCATTGGCTTTGGGAGGAGAGAAAAATATTGTCCATTTCAGGACAGCTGCCTGTGTGCAAGAGCATTTGGCTACACATAGTGATAAGAAGTACCTTCCTCTGATTACAGAACTCTTCACTATCTTCTTCCTTTATGTGTAATTTTGTCAAGCTTCCCAAATATTTCCTGAAGCAGTTTCCTCCCTAGTTGTCTATGACCATCTGTCCATTAAAGACATTTTTAGTGACCTCCAAGCCTGACCTTAGCTGAGTTTGGTTCACTCACAACATTCTTATAGTTTTAGGGTGGATTCCAATGGCAGAATGATCATTTTTATCTTACTTTATCTCTTATCCAAAAAAAAAAAAAGTTGGGTTAACAATTTCACACAAAGAAATTCAGATGGAAACCAAATACATAAAGAAAATTCTACAAAGGGAAAATGTGAGAGAATAATTTGAGGTGAGGAATGAGGATTACCTACAACACTAATCAGAATATGAGCTTCCTCTATGAGAGTCACCAGAAAGGAAAATCACAATGCCAGAGAGCAAAAATGAATTAGTGGATATGGAAGATCACAGGATTTATTGCTGTAGGGATCTGGGGAAAGCTGCTGTTAATTTCTAAAGGAGACTGTCATCTGTGTCTAGTGGAATATGTCTTCTAAGACAACTGTGCCACTAAAAATACGGTTATTTCTTGTCATGTCTGAGTGCAGGAAATAATTTAGTTGTGTTTTCCTTATTATGTGCTACTATGACAAAGCACTTCTACAAAGGGGAGACATTTAGAATATTTAAGATGAGTGATAAAACTAGGAGACAATCTCCATAGTTCTCCCAGCTGAGTAAGATAGGACTTATCTAGCTTGTGTTGTTATGTTTTATTCTTATGACTAATTTGGATAACACAATTAATATAACACATTACTATTTCCAGGCAGTTACCATGTCTCAAGTATAAAACCAAGTCGTTTGTGGCAAAAAAGGGCTTTACGTTTTTTGCATATACCCCTTAGCTTTATTCCTATTTTAGAGAGAGACACTGGCTTGAAGAACTTGTTTGAAGTCAGGGTTGCATGGCTACTACTGCTGTGAAAGTGGCACTGATTCCTCTACCTGAGACCAAGTTGTTGTATAAGGAAGATCCCAAGGGAGTACAGCCTTTTGTCCTTTGCCTGTCAAGTATGCAGCACAGAAATAGACTCTCATCCACTCCCGTCCTGGGAAGCCTCTTGTTTTTGTTAGCACCATGTGTGTTACGTACATGCCATGTTTGTGGCATTCCTCAGTTGGCTCACTTTAAGATTGTGTGGAGTTTTATAAAGCCAGATTATAACATGTCTTTTCTTGTTTTTTTTTTTTTTTTTTTGGGTCCTATTGTGGGGCCTGAACTCTGGGCCTGGGCGCTGTCTCTCAGCTCTTCAGCTCAAGGCTAGCGCTCTACCACTTGAGCCACAACGCCACTTCCGGCTTTTTTTCTTTTTGCTTATGTGGTGCTGAGGAATCGAACCCAGGGCCTCAGGCATGCAAGGCAAGCGTTCTACCACTAAGCCAACCTCCCAGCCCCTCTTGCTTTGACTTTTAAATAGTCTTAAGCTTTGAGAACATAATTGCATTTAATTTAGTTAGTTATAAGGAAGGGAAGTCTGATAAAAAAAGAAAAAGAAGTTAAGTTTCCATCTGATAATATTTCTATTCCTTTTGAGTAGAAATTTGAGCAATGTATAGATTATTGCATATCACTTTGATCATTTAGTGTATGTTCAGAAATATTATTAATGTGCCTGTATTTTAAGCCAGAGATAAGGTCACAATTAAAGGTCAGTTCTTAACAATAAAAGTTCATCAAATAGCATTATATTTACATTCTAAAGTATTTAGATTTTTTATGAATGAACTTGTTTTAAATGGACAGAAAAAAACAGTGGCTCTGTTTTCCCTCCCTCTCTTCTTCCTGTAGCTTTACTATATCTGTTGTACCTAAAATCAAAGCAGGGAAGCTAATGAACCTTTTCTTTTAAAGAAGGACCATATTGTCATTTTGGCTGGTATTTACTTTTCCAGTATGAAGTTCACAAATTTCCAATAAGTTGCTAGGCAAACTTCAACAAACACAAAAGATCTTACCAAGCAATCAACCTGGCTGGTTTCTCAATTTAAATTTTGTGTCCTGGCTCAAAATGTTGTAAACTCTATTATTGTTTGAACTTGGAATACAGAATGCATTTGCCAGCTGTCTCATTGGCATTCTGAAGCATTTATGAAGTTGAATTTTCTTCCTCAAGAGGCCAGCACACTGACTTTAAGCAAGGGCATGCAAGCCAAGATTTCAGGCCAGATCATTTGGACTTCTCCGAGATGAAGAGAAACAGTAGAAAGAAAACGATTGCCTTGTGCCAGTGGAGGTTGTCTTGCTATTTGCTGCCTGGCTAATCACTGGACCTTCTTACTGACTGTGTGTGTACTGAATCTTTCTCTTTTCTTAGATGCTCAGTTTTGGCCAGTTTTTCAGTAACTTTTCTAGGTGAATTTGGAGCAGTGCCAGAGAAATGGACAAACTATTGTTCCTTTGGAATAGCCATTAGATGTGTAAAAACTGTGTTTATTTTTAAAAGAACAGTTTACTCCAAATCTGTATATTTTCAATTTTCTGTTGTATGTTAGTTCCTTTGTTTGGTTTTGCGTTGTCTCTCCAAGCCAGGTTCTCCTAAGAACAGTAATATGACATTTATTAATAAGTGAGAAATGTAGACTAACTCTGAATGGTGATATTTCAAAAAGCCATCACCTTTCAAAGGTGTCTATCATATTAAGTGAAATTTCTATAAATAGAGCATTTCTTCCAGTATTGCCAAATAAGTAAATGTATACATTTGGGATAGAATTAAGAATGTGAAATTTGCCAGGCATTGGTGGCTCGTGCCTGTAATCCTAGCTACTCAGGAGGCTGAGATCCTCAGATCTCAGTTTGAAGCCAGCCTGGTCAGAAACATCCCTTTGAGAACATCCCCAAAATGAATTAGTTTATTTTTTATTTTGTTAATATATTTTATTGTAAAGATACTGTACAGAGGGTTACAGTTACATGAGTATGATAGTGAGTACATTTCTTATCAAGCATTGTTACCCCCTCCATTGTTTTCCCCCTACTATCCTTTCCTTCCCACCTCCCCAACTCCTCCACACCATATCCTTGTTTAAGCATTTTGTTATTTCCCTTCCCTCTCCAAATTAGAAAAATGTATATGCAAGATGCAGGGCACTGGGATAAAGTACAGTCACAACAGGGGGTTATACCATGGGGAAGAACATACAAAAGAAACAAAAAAATCACATAGTACATTAAAAACAACAGCAACAAAGAAAAAATCTCTTGTGTCCTGATCTTGCTTAGCATCAATGAGACTCTTATCTCCAATTAACCAGTCAAAAACTGAAAGTGGCGCTGTGGCTCAAGTGGTAGAGTGCTAGTCTTGAGTACAAAGAGGCTCAGGGACAAGTGCTTAGGCCCTGAGTTCAAGCCCCACAACTGACCAAAAGAAAAATGTGAAATTTATCCTGATCTGTCATAGTGAATAACCTGTCATAGTGAATATAGGTTAAAATTCTCAATAATAAATACATAGTTTTACCTTGCTTTCTAGTATAACCAGCAGTCATCCTTTTAAAAAGGTTTTAGTAGCTTGGTATTGTGATGCATGTCTGTAATCTTAAATTCAGGAGGCTAAGGGAGGAGGTTTGAGTATGAGGCCCTGCACTAGACAGTGAAAGAAAACAAACAAGAGTTATCTGTCTGGATATTCACTGAATAGAAATCAGGCTGTAGCATTAACACTAATGATTTCCATCAAGTATAGACTCTTGCCATTAACCTTGTTTCTACAGTGTCATGGGTCTAGAATGTTTTGGTCCATTATAGAATGGTATCTATGTGCCAATGGCATTGAACTTCTTAGGAAATTCACAGCAATGACCGGAGGAACAATGCAACAAGTAGTTAGTGTAATCTTGCATGCTCTTGAATTTCTACTTTTCATTAAATACCATAGCATGTTTTAGAAAGTTTATATGCTACTTTAAAATACAACAAAAATTATATTTCAGGGACTGGGAATGTTTCTCAGTGGTAGAGGGCTTGCCTTGCAAGCATGAGGTCCTGGGTTTGATTCCTCAGCATTACATAAGCAGAAAAAGCCAGAAGTGGCGCTGTGGCTCACGTAGTATAACACTTGCCTTGAGCTAAAGAGCTGAGGGACAACGCCCGGGCCCAGAGTTCAGGCCTCACGGCTGACAAAAGAAAAATTATTTCATAGGTTAATATTCTATTTAAAAGTATTTCATAGGTTAATATTCTATTTGGAAAAGTAGCTTCTTCCTCCCTTCTTTTTTCTTCAGTAAAAATGGCATACACCAGGTAAAATACAAATACAGAAAACACACCGCAGAAGATAATTTTCTCCCCACACAGTACATGGATTTTGAAACACCTCCTTACTTAGCTTCCTATGATCAATTCATACAAATTTCATTTGTTATTAACTTTATTAGCTAGTCTCTTCAGTTTCTTTCTAGCTATCATCTTTTCTTATTAACAAATATAGTTTCAAAAATCCTATTTTGCAACCATGAAATTACTTACTCACTATCACATTAAAGATGTGAAAAATACTTTATTCCACAAGAAAAATCGTATCAGACATTGGCTATTTCTGTAGAAGAACCATGGTAAAGGGACTATGCTAAATTCCTGCTATAATAATTTTAGTTCAAAATGCATTGAATGCACATATGAATGTCAAAAATCCCTTTGATGGTTCACAGAGTCAGAAATCCCTGGCCCAGAAATTTAGAAAAGCATGAATATAGTTCATGGTTTTCAGAAACCATTTAATATCATAGATTACTAGTTGTCTGGAATATAAAAAAATTGTAGTAGGTACAGGATCAAAAAATAAAGGAATGTTTTTTTCCCCTCAGGCTAACTTTCTCCATTTCTGATAACTGTGGTATTCACTTTGGGCATGGTAGCATTACAAACACATACATACACACACACACACACCTTTTTCAAGTCACAGACCCTCTGTGGCTCCTCCCAGTTTCTATTTGTGCTAGGGTTCACAGGTTGATCCTGAACTACTACTAAGGATCCAAGGAGGGCTCTCTTCTGCTGGGCCTTCATAATTTGTGTGTGTGTGTGTGTGTGTGTGTGTGTGTGTGTGTGTATGTGTATGTACATGAAACTAGCTAAAGTTTACTGCAGCTCCCTTTGGCATTTAATTTGAACAGAGTCAAAGAGACAAGTGATAAGCATTGCCATGATCTATTGATTTGTAAGTGTTATAAATTACTCCGAGTATCTATTGCCTTCAGTAATATTTTTTCTAGATCTCTCAACTTCCTCCCAAGATTTATGATTTATGATATGCTGTTTTCTTTTCAATGTGATCTAGTGTTTTCATGCTTTACAATTTAAAAAGATTTTTTTTTTTTAGGAAACATACCTGCACACACACACACACCCCACAAAAACTCTATGAATAAAATGGCCATTTTGTTTTTTCCGTTAAGTCAATGGATCGTAAGCAAGGGCAATGTGTCAGTGATTCGTGGGGGACCCTCTTCTGTAATAGAGTGTGGCAGAAGCCATCTGCTGAGGGAAGATGTGGTGCTTTGCAACTTTGGATGCTCAGAGTCTGTAAAAATGTTTCCACAACTGTGCTTTCTGTGCTGTGGATATCCAGTCAGTGATCCCGCAACATTTTTTAAAAATTTGCTTACTCATTGTAAATGTATTTTCTTCTATCTTGCTTCTCCAGAGAAATGGAGGGACAAATCCAAGCTCAAATAAAATGTTTCTTATACACAGAACTTTATTCAATGATGTTTACATGGCTTTTGGACACTGGTCCCTCTGCCATAGACTTAGTTTATTACTGTAGATATATTTTATGCCATGTTTGCTCCCCACCCACCCTTACACACTAGATCTTAGAGTTAAGCCTCAGAACATTGTATTGAGGTACAGAATGATTGTCTTGTGGCAAATGCTCACCATTGTCTGAGCCTTGAATCTCTCTCTTATGAGGACTCTTAACTACCATCCTCAATCTCTCTCCTCTTTTTCTTTTGAAAAAGTTACATATTGTCACAGGATTTGAGTAGGACTTGACCTGTGACCCAGTAATTGGCAACAAGGGCTCAGAGTAGAGGATAATGTGATCTGAACTTTCTGATGAGAGTTTAGGAAATGCTACCAATGTGAAGTCATGTATTTCTCTGCATATTTACTAAAAAGAGGCAGAAAATTATGTTATTAGCTGCAGTTACTACCACAAACCATGCTGCTTCCCTACATACTTCCTTCTCAGTAAGACTAAAGAGGAAGGAAAAAAGAGGTCATCAGGGATGCAGGCTGGTTACATGTCTGAGACCAGTGCATCACATCGGGTTGCAGAATGGTTGAAGTGACAGATTTGTCAGTGTGCCCATTGCCTATTTGAGGCTGAAGAGGGAATTAAGGAGAAACTCTCCCATAGTTTAGCAAGTGAGTATCACTGGGTTGGAACTTTCTGAGAACCCAGCCATGAAGCCTACCTGTAAGGTGAGTAGGTCTTAGCCAATAGACACCATCAGATGTTCTGCTCCGGTCAGAGGCATGGAGATAGGGAGGGGACATTGGGTTTTGATAGGGTAGGCATGCATGTCAGGGTAGACAAAGGGAACTCTCACCATTGTCTTTCAAAAACCCATAGACTCCCTATAGGAGAGCTGTACTATAGACCTTTTCATAGTATAGAGACCAATGGACCCATTAACCTTAGTTAGAGAAATTTTGGGAGCAGTTAAGAGAAATACATCGATATACAGGCAAAAAGGAGAAGTTTGCTTTTGAATCCATCCTTTCTTCCTTCTAACAGCTAATCTCTGTTGGGACTCTGTGGGCTTTCCTTGTGTTAAATCATTGATTTTTCCCAACAACCCTATGATGTGTAGGTACTCTTATTGTTCTCATTCATTTATCAGAGAGGCTCAGTACTTTAGATTGGATCCAGGTGATCTGTCTTCTAAAACAATAGTGTCCTACCCAGATCAATTACCCAAGATTGAAAGAAATTGCATTCAAAGCTTGAAATGCATTTTGCATCTTGACCTGCCTACATAAAAATAATCAAGTGAAGAAAGTTGCATGAAATGGCACTAACATATATGTAATTGATTATTCAAAGAATTTTTTCTGTTTTATTAATAAATACAAGTCACTACCTACTAAATATGTGATCTAGAAGATATTTGATGGGAGGAAACCAGTACCCCATTCGGAGTGTGCATTCCTCCTTACCCCCATGCTACTCTCCGTTTCCTGAACTTTAAGTCCTGTTGATCATAGAAAATAGGTTAGTTTTGAGTTAGAGTTAATTGATTATAAGAGTGGAGTGTTGGACTTCATTGGACTAAATTTCAAATACTGGGAGTGACTATACTATGTCGACTCTTAGTGCTAGGATATCGGAAAGGAATTCTAGATAGCGCAAGTGAAACAAATGATGGTGGAGTTCACATTCCTAATGCCACAGAATAGTGATTCCTTTGCAAGATGTCAATATAATTTTCAACTATTAGGGCAATGGGAGGGGCTTGTAATCCATTATGCTGGTTAGGCATGGGACCTTGGCCCCACTCACCTTATTTGTGCTTGAAGGGGAACTGTTGGTATTCTCACCCCAGACCTCAAGTTGTTTTGTGTTACTAACTCAGAGTGGGCCAAGTCAGGCTTGTTTATTATTACATTTACTACTATAGCACATCACATTCATTCATTCTTCCTTGGTTTATAATTTCTTTTCAGTAAAACTCAGCCTCCTCATACTTTTTTTTTAAAATAAGCTTTTAAAGTTAACCTGGAATTCCCATTGTTAAATGAATAAACACATGTTAAGATGAAAAGATGTCTCAGGAAAAGAAGAAACCAATTGCAGTTCTTGAAAAGTTACAAGTCATACAAACATGAATGGAAAACTTCTCTCAAGAGTATGTTGAATCGTGGTTTCTACAGAGAAAAAAAAAGTCACTGGGCTCTCTCCTCCCCATCCCCAACTTACAGATTCTTTTCAGAGGTGATGAGGAATGAGGAATGCCTGCTTTGACTATTTTCCAAGCTAGAATGATTGTGACCAGGCTGTAATCTTCATGACCTTAATTGCCAATTTGTCTGGAAGTTGGAGTGAAGCCAGATTCTTCTCTTAGGGTAATTTTGGCCCTCTTCACATATACCTCTTCCGTACAGTGGGGTGGTTGTCTGACTTTTCTCTATTTGGCACTAGGCCATCTGGTTGTATTGAGAGACAGAGAAGAAAAAGGCCCATCACGTGCCAGCACTGTGGAGGACTTCATGCATAGCATCACAGACAGGACTCTTCATAGGGAAACACTGGGGAAATTGCTTTCAGATTCCAATACCAGCAAGTTCTGTATTTCCACCCTGAAAAAGTGGCTGACTTAGCTTATAGACAATGTGAGTCTTGTCCAACGGGGAGTTCTCTCTTTGCTTGATGGAGACGAGTCCAGTTTTCGGCCTAGAAGATGCTCTTCCAAACTCTGTGTTCCAATGCTACTCTTGGGTTTATTATTCTCCTTTCCTCATTTTCCTTAGAGAATTCTCTGTGTTCTCTAATAGATGTTTATTTTGTATTTTTTTTTTGTATCCTCCAGCTACATGAGTTACATACCTCTAGAGTGCTTTTGCCAAGGAAATACAGCCTGTGTCTTTAGGGCCCCAGCCTTCTTTATTTGCTGCCTAAAATTGTGAAAATAAGTTATGGTCCCAATTTAAAGAGGAGGCTTAGGACTATATAGCTTTTCTACAGATTTTGAACATCTTGCAAGATTTTGCAAGGATAGCCCTGACAAAGATAATAGTGAAATTCTTGAGATAAAAGGATTAAAATGATTGAAAGGTCTTGTTACTTTTTCAACATAATGAATTGGTTTTAGAGGAAGGAACCATCCCAATGGCCATCTTAAAATTTAGTACAGAATTGAGACAGAAACCACATTTAAAATCTATACTGAATAGTGTCCTCAGAACAAGGCACTTAAAAGAAATGAAAGCTATTAGAAGACTGAAGTTTTTTTTTTTAACCTCCATGATTTAAATAATGATGTTTTGATGTCATTATACTGGCTTAACATCTGTTTTCTGGAATAAAGAAAGAGCATCCCTGCTGAAGAATGCAAAGACAAGTGTATTGAATAGTAGTTCAGAATAGAAAGAGGAGTGGGAATTGTCCATATTGGCCTTTCCTCAACTCTTCACCTAACTGTAAACTTGAAGGAACTAAATGAAATGAACATAATGATTCTGCAACTCTTAAAATTCTGTCATTTTCCAAATGTGGCTAAAGTGGAATCTCTAAAAGACAATTTGCCATCACTATTTAACATAGGTAGTTTTGAAGCCTTTAGTAGTTGCAATGTAAACATGTTAGTCCACACTGTCTCTGGGCATATTGACTGGGTCTCCATAACCAGTTTTTGGGTGTTTTGCTTATAAACCTGACCAAATGACAATAATTTATAGTAAAGTAAAGCCAAAATCATTAATACGTACACACACATATGTGTGATTATGGTGGTGGTTAGGCCTACACAGTCATCATCTTGGTATGCTCATAGATATTTACTGAATGTTTATTATTTTGCCTTTGGACTTTTATAACATTAACTCCATGGTCAATTATAGTTGGTTACCTCATGTTGGAATTAATTTAAAAATTTAATATGTATAATAATTTTATTATATATAAATTAAAAATTACATGGATATGAAATTTTAAGGTTGCCAGGATCTTTAAAGCACTTAACTACCTTGTTAAATATTTTTGTTTCATAATTTTTGGGGAGATACATATACAATATTCTTGACTCTCTGGAGGATGTTGTTTGATTTTGATCATTTGTTTATTTCAGAACTTCTAATAATATCTTATATGTACAAAAGAGAAAAATAAGTGCTGCTCCTAGTACATAGTTGGCACTTGGTAAATTTCTTTTCTTCCTCTTCTCAAATTGGTCTTTGATATAGGTAGAAAGGTGCAGAATTATAGATGTTACCTCTATGGGGCTGGACAGAGTCTTTCCATGTGACAAACACTGGAATATATTGGCCAGTAATTGCAAAACAAGGTTTTTAACTACAAAATTAAAAAGCATGTGGAAACAGATGAACGCATAGTTATTGTCTTAGAGGTAAACATTGATTATGTTTTGGAAGTAAAGTGAGAATATAATCATTAAAAGACAAGTCATTTTCTGAAATGGGGAGCACATTTGGTCAGTGTGAATCATTTTGATGGCTTGTGCTGTGGTTGGTAGCTGGCATCGTTCACAAAAGAGGATGTATTTTCACTAAGCTGGACAAAAGCAATACCCTGCATTTGGCCAAGTAACCAGAAATAGTTTGGGCAGTTGTGGAGTTGTCTCCAAAATTCCAGGGCTGTTGCATCATCTTGGTTTGTTTTCAGTTCTTTTTGAAACTGAGTGCTACTAAACAGACAGATAATCACAGCCACACTAGAACTGTACACACCAAATGCAGTCACAGAAATTTAGTATCCTCTCAGTAAGGCATCAGACTGTACCCATCTTCTGAAGACTGGCTTTATTTCTATGAAAATGAGCTCAGCATTTCTTCAAAATGTGTGAGGTGTGAATTCAAAATAAACATGCAATACTGCTGAAATATGTTTTTCATTAGCCACCTGCTCAATCCACTTGCCTTTGCATTCTTCAGCAGAGATGCTCTTTCTTTGTTCCAAAAAAATGCATGTTTAGCAGGTATAAATGATGATATCAAAACATCATTATTTAAATCATGGAGTTTTTTAAAAAATAAGTTCAGTCTTCTAATAGTTTTTATTTCTTTTAAGTGCCTTGTTCTGAGGACACAATTCTGTCACTTCAGGTTTTCACAGCCAGCTGGAAGAATGGAAATAAACAACACTTAAGTACTCTGCCAAAACTACTTCCAACCTTTAGTACATTGCAGATGCTTAATTTCATCTGGGGATAAAGATATTTAATCTTTATACTGTTGCCTTCATGACTTACAAGATTGGACACTTACTGTTGGTTTTGATATGTAGCTAGATTGGAACTCAAAGAAGTTTCAGCTGGCCTCAAGCTTGAGATGAGCCTTTCCTCAAACTTTAGATCATCTTGCTGGAATCACACCTAGGTGAACATGTGTTACGAGATAGGCAGAGACCTGTCCTGGATGTCTGATCACTATAAATCAGCTCCACCTTCTGTACCAGTCATACTCCAAGGTGTTTTAGCACCTCCATCTATGCCAAGTGCTTTTGTGAAAATGAGCTGCTGGGTGCTTCTTAAATGTAGCTTAGAGAGCCTTTCTCTCTACTTGAATGCGCTGTTTCTGTCTCTGTTCTTACCATTGCTGCTTTATTCTAGAAAGATAAACTTGACTGCTGTTTTTTTTTTTTTTCATGAGGTGTTTCTTAAGTAGTTGGCTGGAAATCACTGCTGTCCTTTCAAGTGTACTGTGTTGTAAAACTTCACGAAGACTTTGCTTACATGCAGTACTGCATTGCAATACAATTAGATGTACTTGATCCAGATAAAGGCAGACATTACTGGTTTTTTTTTTGGGGGGTGCAATCAGGAGAAATGCGCATTGTGATATTCCTCAGCAAGAAGTCAGTATTTGAAGAATGAACATTCTCTTGACTCACTCAGCACCTATATACATGAGCAAAGTGATTATGGAGAAGTGTGGGAGTACTCTGGTGTCTAGGAAGTTCTCATAGCGTAGGCTGGTTTCCTGAAAGTAAAATGGTTGTGTTAATTTAATTTTTGGCGTGGTTAATATGCTTGTAGGGTTTAGTTTCAAATAATGCTTAACAAGAAGTCAGACTTTCCTTCACTGTGAGAAGATATCTGAATAAACAACTTAAGGAATGAAGGATTTATTTTGGCTCCTGGCTTCAGAGGTTCAGTCCATCATGGTAAGGAAAGCATGCTGGAGCAGAAGCAGTGGCCTTTGTGGTAGACAGGATGCTGGAGTGGGAGAAGGAGGGAGAGAGAGAGGGGGGAAAGAGGGAAGCAAGAGAGGAGAGGAAGGCATAGAACAGAAAGGCAAAGAGAGGAGAGGGGAGAGAAGAGTGGAAAGAAAGGGAATGCTTGCCCTAGCTAGCTGCCTTCTTGTCTTCAGGGTAGGTCCACCCTGTTTAGTTACTCTTCTCTGGAAATGCTTTCACAGAGACACTCAGAGCTGTGTTTACTCATTACCCAGGCACTTCTCAATCCCATTAAGTTGACAGTCAAGATTAAATGTCAGTCTCCTTATCGGGGTTAAAAAGTTTAGTAAATTTTGGGAAACTAATAAGCATTGAGAAGCTAAATAGTTGCTCTTTCTTGTCATTAATATTTTACTTAAAATAATTTAATGCTTTTTCTGCTCACAGTGTAAACCTTTCATTTGTGTTGTATCTACTACTTAAAATAGTTTATAGCTTTCCGGGGTTGTCTTCTTAAAATACAATTCGCAATATATAGAATTTGTCATGTGTGTGAACAGGTGAGGCTTGCAGATGTAATTCCCACAGCAATTTCCACCATTTATTTAGAAAACATTGCATGATGTAGAATGTTAATAAATTGGTGGCCTCCACTTCAGATTTCCTATGAGTGTAAATGCTGGTTCTCAGTTCTTACTTCTAAATAATAAATTGTTCTCAGGGGTAGCCTTTTCCAGTTACCATTTTGCTGAATTTTCTTCCTTTATCAGTGTGTTGTAGACTTTTTCAGGCATGATGCCCTATTTCCCCTAAATAGCATATGATGTTACTCTCCAAAAGAAGGGTACTCTCTCTCATTAGTATATATTTCATTTGGTTATAATCTATGGCTTTCTTCTTCCTGTCCCTCTGCTTCTGTGTACTGCTCCTCTGCACCTGTCTTCCTGGCTTATCAGGATCCCTCATCAGATAACTCAAGATACTGCCTAAATGGAAAATCCACTGTATTTAACACATGACACACATTGCCTTGTTAAATATGAACAGAGAGTTTAAGAAAGATAATTTTTGTTAATCAGCTTCTACTTGAACCTTTATGCATTTCTCAAGTGGAATAGAGGTTGGTTCTTATGATTTTTGAGGCTGTAGTGATGTGTTTATACCTGGATTTTGTTCTGTTTGCATCTCCTCTGTGCTAGTACAGTGGTTCTAGCAAAGGATACATTGGTAAGATCCGGTGCTTTCAGTGCTTCTTTTAAGTTTTGCACAGGAGGCATTCTTCACCGTGCATGTATGAATTCTAAAAGTACTGAGCTGGGACTTTGATTTCAGTCTCTGAAGTTCTCTCATGCCTGTCCTGATTTCTGCTTCTTCACTGAACTGAGACTAATATCAAGTCCATCTCCTGTGCATTCTGTCCATTGTTTAGAAATAGTACTTGGAAGAAGTTAAGTATCTTCTAGCTTAACTCTCTCTGCATTAAAAAACTAGATGGAGAGGTGGTAGAGAGCCACTGGCCTAGATTATAATAACCAAAGCACCAAACCAGATTATAGTCAGGAGACTCCTACCAGTGATCTGAAGCTAAATTTTATCCCTGTGTGATTCATGATGACTAAGAATCTTCATCTGTTTTTCATTTTCTGGTGAGTGTTAAATTGGTTGCTATTATGGACAACATTTAGGTTTAAACAATTAAAATGAAGGTATAGAGTTACCTACGTAGTCTCTGTTCAGGTTTGCTCATGTGTTGGCACAAATTCATCCTGCAAAGGTCACGTAGCACAAGCTTACATTAGATTGTATCTTGCTGTAGTGAAAAATAGCTGCAGTCATTGGAGGATAACTGAGTACCTAAAGTAAAATTTCCCTTACTTAAAAAATCAGATTAAATATTATTGAATTTATACTAATTTTAAATGTGATACAATTTATATTTTAAAAAATATGAGGTTTTATATTCATTTCACTGAAGATTTAATTATACAACCTTAAGACATGATACAGTTTTAAAAGAGGAAGTAAAAAATCAAAAGCATGATAATTAGTATATAGTTTGAAAAAATGGGAAAAATATGGAAAACTATACTTTTAAACTCTATGAATAGTCATATTTTAGGATGTAGAATTTATTACAAATCAGGACTAAATTACTCATTTCTTATGTTTGAAATTTTCATTCTTTGTTTACTCTGTAAAGGGGTGCTTTGGCAGCTCCATTGTTTTAAATACTTTGAGTGGTACCTTTATTCAAGATATTGGAAGAAGACATTAGTGAGGGTGGAACTGGTCTCCTTTCCAAGCCCAAATACCCTCAACATAGATCCCAGAAATACTCTCCTAGAAGGGTGTCCATGTCTCAGTGGCTGATGTAGAAACATTAGGATCATGTTAAAGTACAAATTTTATAGTTTTTTCCCCTAAAATTATCTGCAGTAATTACATTATCTAATAATACTTCATTGACAAATAGGTATTTAATTTTAATTATCTGAAAATAATCCTTATAAAAGAGTTTTATGTGTTGCCTCTAATTGATAAGGATGGAAGTTTAATAAGACTTTAAAGTGGGAGTAATTGTATTTTCCTTTTGTGCTTGCGTTAGAAATATAAGTTCATTAGTTAAATAAGTCTCAATAGCAACTACCTGTACTTAAGGATGAACAAATTTCAGTCTCGATGTTGGGGAAGGTCTTTGTGTGTATGTGTGTGCATGCATGCTGGTACTGGGGCTTGAATCCAGGGATTGGACACTGTCTATGAGCTTTTTGTTCAAGGCTAGTACTCTACCACTTGAGCCACAACTCTATTTCTGGGTTTTTAGTGTTTAATTGGAGATGAATTTCTCATATACTTCCCTGCCTATGCTGGCTTCAAATTGTGATAAGCTCTTCTTCAAAAGTGAAAATATGCATCCCAAATACTAGATGATTTGAAAAGAAACTCAATCATTCTTATGTGTTACAAGAAGGCAAGACTAGTCATGACTTTTACAGCATTCTGTGCCTCTGGGTCTTTGTCTATGTAAACACAGTAAAAAAAAGTCACTTCATTTATTTATTTATTATTGTAAAGATGATGGATAGAGGGGTTATAGTTACCTAAGTCAGGTAATGAGTACATCCTTTTTGTACAGTGTTACCTCTTCCCTCATTTTCTCCCTCATTTTTCTCTTCTGATCCTCTTGTCCCCACAAGTTACATAATTCATTTTCAACAGTGTCTAGTGAGTATCATTGCTGCATTTGTCCCACCATTTCTGTGCTGCCCCTTACCTTCCCCCAAAAACAGCAAGAAAGAAGAAGAAGAAGAAAAAAACAAAAGCAATATAACAAAAGCTTCTTGTTTCCATTTCTTGGAGTTCATTACAATAAGCATCATTTTATATGATCATATGCACATAGTTGTTGAGCCTTTGTGATTCTCTCCTACGAATATCCTCCTTTGGTCTCACTGTGTAAGTGTGTAGAGTCCTGTTTAATTTATTATGCCAAGTTTAATTTTTTTAACCATCCAATGTGTTTACTTGTAGATTTATAGACACATTCTAGATTTAATAAATCAGGGAAACCATGCAACCTATGTTTCTTTGGATCTGGCTTACCTCACTTAATATGATTTGTTTTCCCAAGTCTTTCCATTTCCTTATAAATGGGGCAGTGTCATTCTTTCTGGTGAAGGTATAGAATTCCATTTTATATATATATATATATATATATATATATATATATATATATATATATATATATATATATATACCACGTTTTCTTGATTTATTCATACACCGAGGGGCATCTGAGTTGATTCCCTATCTTGGCTATGATAAACAATTCTGCAGTGAACATGGTTGTGCTGGTAGCTTTAGTGTGGCCTTGTTTGTGGTCATTGGATAAATGCCCAGGAATGGAATTGCTGGGTCATAGGGAAGCTCTATGTTTAGTCTTTTAAAGAACCTCTATACTTCTTTCCAAGTTTACATTCCTATCAGCAGTGTAATAGAGTTCCCTTTTGGCCACATCCCACCAGCATCTGTTGTTGTTAGTTTTTTTGATAATGGCCATTTTAGTTGGGATGAGGTGAAATCTTAATGTGGTTTTGATTTGCATTTCTTTTATGGCCAGAAATATTGAACATTTTTTCATGTGTCTACTGGCTATTCTTACTGCTTCTTCTGAGAAGTCTCTAAGTCTTTATCTCATTTATTAATGGAGTTGTTTCTTTGAGGGTTTAATTTTTAAGCTCTAAGTATTTTATATATGAGGCCTTTGTCTGATGCATAGCTAGTAAAAATCTTCTTCCATTTTGTGTGCTTTCTATTCATCTTGTTAATTATATCCCTCACCATGTAAAAATTCTTCAGTTTGATGCAGTTCTATTTATCCAGCCCTTCTTTGATTTGTTGTGTGTCTGGGTCTTTCTTAAGAAAGTTTTGACCTATGCCAGGGAGCCCTAGTTTTTCCCTTATCCCTTCCTGTAATATTTTCATGGTTTCTGGCCTTATGTTGAGGTCTTTGATCTATTTGGAATTGAAAAATCACTTTATTGATAACATAATGTATCAGTTTCAATGGTTCGGCCTAAAATGTGCTTAAGAAACTCTCATAAGAAAATATTATTGTGTAACAGTCTGGTAAGTAGATGGAAAAAGTATCCAGAGTTCTGAGCATCATTCAGCTGCATATAGCAAACTCACATTGAATGGGTTTGTTATTTTCAATTTTAGCTTTTTGAAAGTGAGAACTCACACAATTAATATTTTTCTTGCACAGTCTCTTGAATAGTGCTTTCTACACTGTTGGCACTCAGAATTTGCTCACCAAATAAAAGATGTCATTTTAATTTGTAGTTGGTCTTGAAAATTCAATTAAAGTGTTTTATTCAAAATAATTTTATTAATCCCAAATATTACCCTGAGAACAATGATGTATATTTTCTCCCTAAAGATTTACCTTTTAATGGAAGATACAATCAATGGAAGTGTACAATATCTAGTCTTTTGTTTCCATTTTTCCTAGAAAAGAATCATGTGAGACTCATCTAGGTTTTCGTGTGTATCAGTAGTTCAAGTGTTATTGCTTCTTGCTGGTAGTCTATTGCATAAATGTATAATATTTTTAAAAATTGCCAATAAATGGTTATGTGAATAATTTATAGTTTATGGCTTTTATGAATGTAGATAATGTAAAGACCACAGACAAGTCTTTGTATGGATATAGACTTTCATTTTTGTTGGGTGAATGCTTTGGAGTAGAATTGCTTGTAGTAGAACACAGTTTGAACACCCTTCATCTGATTATCTGTAACCTAAAATGTTCTGTAACTTTCAGAAAATTTGAGATCTTGTTGCATTACAGATTAAGGATGCTCAACTGGTTAAGAATGTACAAATAGCACCAAAATCTGAAAAAGTTTTGGTTCCAATTATGTCAGTTAAGGATACTCAGCCTCTTAACCATAAACAGTTTCTTCTTTTCCTTCAGTTCCATAAGGTATGGAAGTGTGTCAATATTGTCAATAATGGAAATGAAATTGTAATTTGTTTTTGTTATAGTTACCTGCTGCTGCTATATTGAGCTTAATGAGAAGTCTGGGGATTAGAGAAGTTTTTTTCTTGTTCCTGACTCACCCTCAGATTTTTAGCCAGCTGTACACCTGTGCAATAGGGCTATATGTGTTCTGTGCTCTGCTGCGCCTTGTTATGCAGAATAGCGTTCATAATGAGAAGAGGGAAGACTGGAGTTTTCTCTTCCCTCAGCCTCAGTTTTTGTTGCTGAGACCAGGAAGTTTTGTGAGGTGTCCTTCTCCTCTGAAATCTGTGTGATCAATTTTGATAGTATCTTTTGTATTCAAAGTATTTTTGATAATTTCTTTTGCATCTTTAAATACAAATATTTTATAGTCTGTATTATATGGTATTATAATTTCTGTGTTATTTTGATGATCCTGGTGGTCTTTGCCTGTTACTTTTGTTTTTGTGTTACTGTGGATGAGACTCAGGGTTATGTACCTAGTAAACAAGCACTCTACTTCAGCCTCACCAGTTTCTGGCTTGTTTTATCTTTCTTTGGTATCATTTCCATTCTTAAAGTAATTCTTACCAGTCATGGGCTTTAACTCCCTGCCAGCGTACTGTCCCTAGTGCTCTACCTCTTGAGCAACAGTGCCACTTCTGGCTTTTTCTCAGTAGTTTATTGGAGATAAAAAACCAAATCGTTTAACTAGGGATACAGGTGGACCCATTGCAACAATGAGATGTACAAGTTGTTATGTCGAAAAACGAACTTTACAATGTTGGTGGGGGCAGAGGGGGTGTATGGGAAGGGATGGGAAGGGGAAACAAAGAGGAGGCAACAATGCTTGAAAAGAAATGTACTCGTTATCTTGCCCATATAATTGTAACTCCTCTGTACGGTATTCTCACAATTAAAAAAAAAAAAAGAATCTCACAGATACCCAGTGTTGGTGGCTCAAGCCTGTAATCCTAGCTACTCAGGAGGCTGAGATCCAAGGATCACGGTTCAAAGCCAGCCAGAGCAGGAAAGTCTGTGAGACTCTTATCTCCAATTGATCTCAGAAAAAAAAAGTCTCACAGATGTTTTTCTGCCCAGGATGGCTTTGAACCCTTATCCTCAGATCTCAGCCTCCTGAGTTGCTAGAATTACAAGTGTAAGCCATTGGTGCCTGGCTCAAAGGAACTTTTTTTTTTTTTTACTTTCAAAATATATTTTACTCAACATTTTATAGTATTATTTGCTTAAGTGGCTTTATGTGAATGTACAGTTCATCTTCTTGCTAAAAACACAAGTTACCTATGTTACTTTCTTATAACTCCAGTGTAGCAGTTGAATATATTATGTCATAATTAAATGCTTATTTTTCTCTCATCAAAATTTTAATTCTGATAGTTGACTGATTGTGACATTTTAGTTTTTAAACTTTCAGTGAGGTACATAGAAGGCATAAGGAGATCTTGTGTAGACTTTTGATTCAAGTACACGTAACTGGAAATACAGGATCAGTATTTATTAGCTGTGTGGTCCTGGGCACATTACCAAATTTTAAGCTACTCTCTTCACCCATTAAATGGAGTAGTAAAGCTTATTTTTTAAAACTAAACACACCATTAAACAAAGCAATCTGCATAAAGCCTCCCATCTAACTTTGTAACCTACAGGCAAGTGGTTATTACTATTGGCTTTCTCTCTCAGTTATGCAATAAATTATCTAACATGTACCTGTTTCTCTCTAAGAGGAGCTTTAAAATAGTAAAATTAGCCATTTGTTCTGTTGAACTTGTTCTATTTATTTATTTTTCTTTTAAAAACTTTATTGTAAAGGTGATGTACAGAGGGATTAAAGTCACATAAATCAGGTAATGACTTTTTAACAATGTCACTGCTTCCCTCATTTTCTCCCAGTTTTCCTCTCCTGGCTCCCCCACCCAAGTTGTATAGTTCATTTCCAACATGTTTAGTGAGTATCACTGTTGCATTAGTTCACACTTTGTCCCACCATTTTTGTTTTTCCCTTTCCCTCCCCAAATCAGATAAACTTATATACAAGACAAAGGTACAGAAATCAATAACAGAAGAAAACAAAAGAAAGAAAAAGAAGAAAGAACCTTACACAGTACAGTAAAAGACCTCTTCTTTCCATTTCTTGGAGGTGATTTTGATAAGCGTGATTTTATACTATCATATGCACATAGCCATGGAGTCCTTGTTAAATTCTTTTCATAAGTGTACATATTGAACATGACAGCTTACTCTGACTTTTCAATAATGACCCAGTCAAGAGCCATTCACAATTAGTCATATTCTATAGAAAGTCAGTGACACATATCAGTGTCCAGGAATATGAAGATGATTATTTACCAAATAAGAATTATTATTTTTTCTGAATTATTTCTAACTAACTGATAAGCATTTTGTACTTTGGATTTATAAACAGTAAATCACTTGCTTTTCTTCTTGGCTTTCTAATATTTTAAAAGCTAGCTCATAAAAATATTTAATTGTACTCTAAATATATAATTTCTCAGTAGCTATTAAAGATACGTTCTTTCAGTGCAGACTTTGGAGGGAACTTCATGAAGATAGGTCTCATTTGATATCTGAAATCATGAAAAAATGTCAAAACATGGGAGATGTGTATATACCATTACAATCTAAATTTAGGAAGATGTTTTCACTTCTCTGTTCAGGATTTTTTCCCCTTCAAAATCAGATGTGATCTCTAGTACAAAAACAAAACTTTCAAGTACTTTTTTTTTTTTTTTGCCGGGGGTGGGTGATTTCTACTTTTTTGTGGAATGAGTAGACAAGAGTGAAATTGGATCAAGGCAAGCAAGACAGGATAGAGTGGTAGAGATGCCTGAATACCCATCCTTGGCCTCTGAAAGATTAAATTTGCCTTTTAATGTAATTTAAATGTTTAGTTGAGCTTTTTTTATTTTGCCTCTGAGGAAATGGAATGTCAGAGAGGTGACTCATGTCTGTAAAAACATACACTACTACTTAAGGGAAAGCCAAGAAGGAGGATGTTCTTGACTCACAGCTCTGTGATCCTAAGTAAGTTCTTGTATCTTTTCAAACTTCGTTTTCAAGTCCTAAAGAGGGTCTTGCCTGATGGTTCTGCAGATGAAGGGGCACTGATGTTTAGAAGTTACGCAGTCCCCCTACCAGGTGCTCAGTAAATGGTATTTTATTTCTCTTTGTCTCATCTTGGCTTGCTGTTACATTCTTTTTTAACATAATAAATTAAAAAATTATCAGGAAAGAGTTTGTATAGGATCATGTATTTCATGGACTTCTACACTTTTAAGAAAATGTACACCCCGCAGGCTAAATGTAAAACTTAAAAAAGTTTTTGGAAGAACTTTTCCTGTATCATCTTAGCTAGGAGATAAAAGAAGGCTTTACTTTTCCTTTTGGTGCATTTTTGCCTTAGGCTGTGTGTCCCAACTTACACAGTAATTAGTTTTGCAAACTTTTCTTCTCTTTTTCTTTAGTAAATTCCTTTTCTGTGAGCTTTTGATCCTCACAGGATGACCTTATAAAATAAAGGGAAAATATGCATAAAGCTTAATTCTTACACTTTCCACTCATTTTTTTCCCCAGATGAATTCACAGCTTTCTGAATCTCACCTTTGTGTTTAACTTTGATTGAAAAGAATCTCATACTTTTACTTTGGCCCAACAACCTGTATCACAATGATTACATATGAACTGTACTATATTGTTTGCTCTTTAGAGAACAAGTATCTCAAGGACAGATGGCAGTAGTATAATCTGATACAGTGAGTAACTAGAAATGCTTGTATTTAGGAATATGTTTTTTGATGACATTAGTTTCAGTGTTTCTTCACCATGTTTCTTTACCATGAAGATTGCTTGTTTTGAGCCATTTACAGGTTTCTAGAACTTAGAAACTTGTGAAACATGGAATCACATTCTAAAACCCAAGGTTTTAGAAGAATCAAGGAACTGAGGTTGAGACTAATGCTAAACTCACTTAATCTTGGCCCCAACAGTGCTGCTCTTAAGGCTGAATGATACCTAGGTGTTTATTGAAGAGATTAGCAACCTTTATTTTGGAAACAAAAAGGGTTGCAGATAGTCATGTGTATTTTTAAAGACTGGATTGACAGTACCTATAGTTAGGAAAAGTACCTTTCTTAAAATGTTCTAGGCTCTCTCTCTCTCTCTCTTTATACACACACACACACACACACACACACACACACACACACACATATAATATATATGTAAATTAAGAATGAACTGGGCACTGGTGACTTATACCTGTAATCCTAGCTACTCAGGAGACTGTGAGCTGAGGATTGCAGTTCAGAGCCAGCCCAGGCAGGAATGTCAGTGAGACTCTTATCTCCAATTAATCACCAGAAAACTAGAAGTGGCACTGTGACTCAAGTGGTATAGTGCTAGCCTTGAGCTGAAGATCAGAGACTGCGCCTAGGCCCAGAGTTCAATGGCCGACCAAAATTTAAAAAATAGAATGAAACCTTTTACCTGAAAATGTAGTGTCCCAAGTAGTCCAGGAGTATAGGCAGTTAACACTTAGGTTACTAAATGGAAACTAAAAAAAAAAAATGAAGTAATTTTCTTAGTAAGGCTTGAATAAATAAGAGTTGAAATGGAACATTTTAATTGGTAGGTGGATTTGAAAATTTAGTTTATGCATTTTAAAGTTTGGATTTTCTCTGAAGATTAATTTTTAGTAAAAATTTAACTAAGCCTTTCATAATGTGTGATTACTAAGTTTTGCAAAGAAAATCTGGGAGTCATTAAGTAAAAATTTGTGTGTGACAGTGAAAATGGAAAATTAATGCTATCAACAATGTTCCTAGAGAAATATTTAAAATACATTTAATGAGTCACCTCATATTTCATTTAAAATGTCAGTGATAGGATCTACTTATTAAGTTGGCTGCAAAGAGCTCTTAGGGTATAAAAGTACTAAAGTTAAATCTCTTAAAAATGCTACATAATTCACAATGGGCCATTATTTTTTTACTGTATTAGCTAGTACTTCTATTTTTTTAATTAAGTGGTTTCATTTATTAAAATGTATCAAAATATTTTTATTTACACACTTTTCAAATTATATGTATTTTGTATATTATATAGTAACAATATCATCTATAATATAGACTATAATATATAAAAATATATAAAATATAGTCTATATTATATAATATGTAATATATATAATATATTATACAACATATTATGCATTGTATACTATTATTAGTAATTATAATTAATATTTATTAACTATACATCATTTATATTTTATATATAATATAGCATATATATGTATATTATCTGTATGCATATAATACATATATTTTATATATCAGGATTTGACAGCAGTTCTGAATGGCCTTTAAAATGGTAGTATCCTTTGAAATTGTGACACAGATCTGTTACTCATTAGCATTTGTGGCTTCACAGCAAAAATGATAGTGTGGAGGCAAGGAGCAGGGCAGGGGGGGGGTGCTTCCTGTACACCATTGTGAAGTGCTTGTTTAGGAAGTTGCTTAAGGAAATGCAGTTTTGAATATTTCCTTCTAGCATTTTATTCTGAAAATCTAGAAAACTTGAGAAGAATGTGCAGGAAATACCAGATGCCTCTCTCTAAATCTTACTTTTTAACAATTGCTTTAGCACATATGACTCCATTTATCCATCCTATCTATTTACTAATCTAATTTAGTTTTTAATGCATGGAAGTGTCAGTTTACTTCACCCCAAACTATAGTTGTGGGTCTTTGAGTGTGTTACTTACCTACTTTAAAATGTATCTAGCTGTCTCTCCTCAGTCTTAAAGCAGATTCTTATTTCTAGCTTGCCAAGTTCTGTGTGATTGGACTCACAGTCACCTTTCCTTCTTCCTATCTTTCTCTTCACAGGTTTTGGGTGTCCCTCATGCACCCCACTTAAGGCTTATCTTCCTCTGCCTTATGTCAGTCTCTCTGTGTGAGTCATTTCCATTTCTACATAGTTATTTTTCCAATGTCTCCAATACTAAAAACAGACAATATAATCCTTCTTATGTTTCATTCAGGATTAGAATTGTCTACAGAAACAGAAGAAATTAGTTTAAACAAGAAAACTTTTCATGAAAAATTATCTTCAACAGTAATTCAGGTCTAGGGAGACAGCTGTGCTTTCCGAAGGCTTGAATGGCTCTGGCTTTTTCCACTGTCGCAGTTTTCTGTACCTCCGCATGGTTCTCACCTTCATAATCTTAGTAGTGTCTTTAGATATCATAGTCTTGACTTGACTGACTTATCTGGGCACCACTGAGTTACCTGGCCACATGTCACTCAAGGAAGACAGGGTGTTTTTAAGTATCTGTGTACCCACATAACAATTAGGATTCTAACTGGAAGACAGAGGGTGTTGAGATAGAAGCTACTAGCAACTTCCACACTTTCCTTGACATTCCACTCCAGCCGTTGTCCTGTTTCTCTGCATGGTAGAGTATAAGTTCTTGAAAAAAAACTTTACTCATGATCATTATACTTCCTCAAATCTCATTCTTTCAACTCTTATACACATCCATCTTCCTCTCATCATTTCACAACTGGAAGCATACTTTAATATCGTTATCTTAAGGTATACTCATGAGTAGGAATCAGCCAGGGGTTATTCGGTTTTCTTCTATGACCTCATTGTTGTCTACCACTATTCTAGAATCATATTTCCCTCTAGATTTTAGCACCTTCTGTTCTAGCAAATATCTAAATATTAGACTTTCTCAAGATCTGTATATTCATATTTTGAGAATGTATGCATAATAGGAAATTTCCGTTTTGGTCGTTTAAAATTTTACAATTAAGAAGCATTTAGTGGATTCATACTGCTGAGCAACCATTGCTCCCACCAGTCTCCAGAACGTTATTATTATCACTGGAAGTGCACTGAACAACAGCTACTCATTAGCTCATTCTCTAGGCCCTGGCACCCACCATTCTTTCTGTCTCCATGTACTCTCAAGCTTTGATTTGCATCTAACTTTTAGGAACTTCTGTTTCATCTTTATTTCTTCTCTAGGTCAGAAGCTTAATTTCCAGGACCCTTAAGATTATCTATTTCCAGACTTATAATTCCAATTTAGGTACTTTCCTTACTATGCTCATTTCATTTCACATATCCACCTCCATGTAAATCTATTCCCATGCTTTATAAGGTTTTAAATATAACTTACCTAAAATTTAACATTTGTTTATTCTCTACTTTTCCTTTTGATCTTTGTTATAGCAGCAGGTAGCCAGTTATTTAAAGCAGAGACGTAATTTATAAGTGGATAGCTCCTGTTTCTTACCTCTTTACAATCAAATTGATCCCTCCTCTCATCAGGTCTTTCATGAGAGTCTGTCTACATTCTCTTTACTTCATCTCTGCCATCTGAAGTCTGTTCTAGGCAAATTATTTCTTGCCTGGACCTTGGCAATATAATGCCTTTGTGACACAACTCCTTACTATCAACCCTTTTCCCTTGCAATGTGATTTTTGAGATGAAAGGAAAAGTTTATGTTCTTCAAGATGAATGTTCTTTCTTTTTTTCTTAGTGCTCGTACAATGAAAGCCAAACATTTTCTCATGGCTCTGAAAGGTTTGCATGACTTGGCCTTTATATCCCTCTCCACTTTCCCTGTTATTCCTCTCTCCTACCTTTCTGACCTCTCTCAGTTCCTTTAACATTCTGCTCCATCTTGGCTCAGGGCCTTCGTCCTGTATCATAATCTCTATCTCAGTGTTATTTCTACTCTACTCTTTTTAACATCCTTCAGGTGCTGGCTTCAGTGACCCTTCCTTGGAGAGATCATCCCACCCAATGTCAAGAACAACGATTCATTGTTCTAAGAACATCCTGTTCTAGTTTAGTGCCCTTCCATTTTTTTCATACACAATTTTACTTTTCATTATTATTCCCTTGTTTGTTCATGCAGTAGATTTACTTAATTTTATTTCTTTGTTTTCCACAATAGATTGTTGATGTGATTGGAGATTATTTAAATTCTATTCATTGATAAATACCCACACTGCAATGAATCCATTTTTTTGAATGATTGAATGCTATCTCCTTTACTGTCATATCAATGTTACTCTCTTTGATGTAGCCATACTTCATATTGCATCTCTCACATCAGGATGGCCTTCTATGATGAGTAGACCGCATAAGCCTTTCTGTGAGCAGGTATGAAGCCTTTTTGTGAGCTGGTATTGCACTGTATGCTTCCTTCATGAAACATGTGATTCTTTGTAATCATACAACATGAACTTGTCCCAGTTTGCTCCAGATTGTACTTACCCCATCCCCGTAGACATTTTGGAGGAGGGTTTCTGTTCCCATTTTTGTATAGATATCCTTGAGAGATTTAATGCTGTCATCAATTTGGTTTACTTTTATTGAGTGAATGTCCATTCAGTTCATTTATTCTAGTAAGCAGACTCTTCAAACAAATCATTTGTTTACTATGAAGCCTTTGAGGTAGAGCTCTGTGAGTCTTGCATTGGCTCTGCTTGTGGAGAGCCAAGTGCTATGTCACTGGAAGGTCCTTTAGTAATTGTTTCCTCTCTTACCTATTCATGTTATGTCTTTCCTCATTGACATTTAATTACCCAGGTGCTAGATTTTAAACATTTTTTTTCTTTTCTTTCTTTCTTTCTTTTTTTTTTTTTTGTCGGTCATGGGGCTTGAACTCTGGGCCTGAGAGCTATCCCTCAGCTCTTGAGCTCAAGGCGTATGCTCTACCACTTGAACCACAGCTCCACTTCTGGTTTTCTGAGTGGTTTATTGGAGATAAGAGTCTCACGGAGTTTCCTGCCTGGGCTGGCTTTGAACCGTGATCCTCAGATCTCAGCCTCCTCAGTAGCTAGGATTACAGGCATGAGCCACTGATGCCTGGCTCTAAAAATTTTTAAATGAACAAAATATAGTTGCTGACTATCAGAAGCCCAACGCATTGATGGGAATCAGAAAATATATAAGCAGTGGTTTTCATAGTGCAGTTTATATTTGAAAGCAGGTTTTGAGGGTTAGGTAGGAGTTCCCTTAACTTTTGAAGCTAATTAGCTAAGTTTTTCTTAGCTAATTTCTTAGAAATTCCCTGTAAGTGATCCATGGTGGCCTATGAAAGGCAGTCCTCCTTTGGCACCATGCTGTGGGACCAGAAAAGTGAAATTGCAAGACACTCATACTAAGTGGTTAATTTATTAAGCTATGAACTTTAAATATTTTTGTCAAGACACTACACATTGAACTGAAAAGGGAAAATAATGCTTATTTAGCACACTGTTACAAG
The DNA here is from genome assembly GCF_000151885.1 of Dipodomys ordii. Classification (NCBI taxonomy): domain Eukaryota; kingdom Metazoa; phylum Chordata; class Mammalia; order Rodentia; family Heteromyidae; genus Dipodomys; species Dipodomys ordii. The sequence goes on from NW_012267250.1 coordinate 7,443,630, forward strand.
TATTAAGAATTAACTGGCTTTATTACTTTGTTAAGAAAAAAAGGTTTTGAGAACAGCAGAAACAGTGCTAAGTCTCCCTTGTATTATTTATAGATAGTATAGAGCATCGTTTCCATGCTTAGGGAATTGCTGTACTCAGGAATATGGATTGATGTCCAGTATTTCATCCTTAATGTCTTCAGAGTTGTGAAGTCTTACGCCGTACCCCCCCCCCCACCAGGCATCACCTCCTTTGGGACATCTTCATCTTTTTATTTGTCACCACTACCTTCCTTGTTTATGCTAGTAAATGTGTCATCACTGAGTTCCTCTGGCTGTGCACACAGAGTCTTTGAAGTGTTGGCAGTGTCAGCATCCCCAACAGCAGCTCTTTCTTCTATACTCGTTAACATCTGATTCAAATTTCACTTTCAGACTAGTCCTTTTCAATTTCTCTGCTGCTCTCAGGTTGTCAGCCAATTTCCTCTCTTGGTTACCTATTTTTGTAAAATGTCACTTGGTTTCATCACTGGAAAACTAGGAGTCATCACAGCTACACTCAGTGGGCCATCTGGACCCGTGGGTTCCGAATCTGGATTCAACCAATTGCACACTGAAAATATTTTTTTAAGTTGCATCTGTATTGAACACATACAGGTTTTAAATTGTTGTTATTCCTTAAATAATACTGCAATATTTACATAGCACTTATGTTGTATTCAGTATTATAAATAACCTAGAGATGATTGAAAGGAAAAAGAAGGCTGTGTGTAGATATGACATTTTATTTATGGAAGTTGAGCATCCTTGCATTTTGATATCTGTGAAAGACCTGGAGGCTGTTCCTCATGGATATCAAGGGATGCTTTACTTGCTTTGCTGTCTGTACAGATAAATAAGTAGGTAAATGTGCAGCACATTCACAGACTTTGAAAGACACAATGTGATTAGTTACTAACTAATACAAATGAGCATTCTAATTTACATAGTGAGTTGTGTACCAAAAAGCTAGCAGTGGCATTTGTATTTGATAGCAGTAAGTTTTGTATACCATATTAATGGAATAAAATTGTGCTATTGGCAACTAGTTTTCTTTTAAAAGCTATGGTAATGAAAATCTGTTCTTATCAAACTGTATAAAACAAAGACTATTTATATTTTCAGTGAATTTTTCTCAGCCTTTGTTAAACTCATTAGCCATATCTCTGACAGTTTAGAGTATTTCCCACACATCTCATATTTGTTTGGAGGTGGGGCGAGAATACTTTCTTGATTTGAGAATCATCCTGGGCTCATCTCTGTGTCACACCATCATAAATAAAGAAGATGTTGAGGATAGCCATTCTTTTGTTCAGTTTCTTTAGTAATTCATGGCAGTACTCTTGAGTTTGAGTTTTAAGAATCAATACCCCATAATTGTGTGATACCTTCCACTTTCTTCATAAGCCGAAGGAAAGATATGGCCTAAATTCTGGCTAGATTTTGATGTATACCTTGCCTATCTAAATTCTAATTTCCTTCTGAAGATTCCTCTTGATTGTTACCTTCATTGGGTTGAAAAGCACCTTGGAGATTTAGTAAAGCTCAGCCTTGACTGTGTCTGTGGGGGCTTTTTCAGAGAGGATTAACTAAATGGAACACATCCACTCTAAATATGGGCAGTGTTATCCCATATGCTGGGGGCCCAGAAAGACTAAAAGATAAAAAAGGAGAAAGCCCAGGAGTGCAGGCAGTTAATATTATCTCTCTTTCCTGTCCACCATGAGTAGTTCTGCCACTTGTCCCCACCACTACAATATTCCATCTCACCAGGGCCCCAGAATCAATGTTACTATGGACCCAAAACTCAGAAACCATGAGCTAAAGTAAATAATTCCTCATTTAAGTCATTTTCTCATGCATTTTGGTCACAGTTATGGAAAGCTAGCATTCCAGACCTGTTATGTAAGCTTCTCATAAGCAATTTACTAGATTAGTATGAAGAATAAAGAAGGAATATATATATATATAATATATATTCATATGTATATAATATATATAAATATATAATATATATAATATATGTAAATATTAGGTAAGTGTGAAGAATTGTTATGATGATGATGAATAACTGAATGTGGTTCAGGAGGGAGCTTTCTTGAATTTAAATGAATGTAACAGAACCCTCTAATTTCTCAGCAAAATAAACATTTCTATCTTTTAGACATTTTTGTGAGTTCGCTACTTTCCCATCTCTAGTTAGTTGACTGTTTTCTCCCCTTATAGTGAGATATAACAAAAAGACTAGTCAATTACTATATGAAGAACCTTAAACATCCACTTCTATAAGGGTGGATACTATTTTTCTGTGGATATAAGGAAAACAACATTCTTAAGCTAGTCTTTTAGACAAGTAGACTGCAGATGGCTCCCAGCTGATAGTCATTTTGAAGGATAAATTTTCAATAGTGTAGAGCATAAATGTCAAGTTAGAGTTTAGCATTCCTTTCCCTGGTCCAAGAACATGTATTTCAAGTAAAGTCAGCATAAATAGTCTTGTCTTAGATTGATCTGAAATACTGATTATTTACCTGTGGACTTTTCAGTTTATGTCTGGGTTGAAAAATTTGGTGGAATAAGCCTGTTAGTAGAATGTTGCTGGTTTGGCAAAGATTCCTCCATCTGTAAGCTATTACCCTGTAATTGCTGCAAACCTGCAGCATGTGTATTTTAGTGAATATCAGTACCTATGCTCTATTTCCACATGGCAAGTGAATCTGAAATTTCTTTGAGCTGGAATAAATGTGTTATCATAAGAGCACTGAAGAGTATAAATGAAAATTATTTTAATTATACACGAACTACTTATGGAATTTGATTAGATTTTACTTGCTTATTTTAACTTGAGTAGCTTACTTTGGAATACTGAAGTTACTTGAAGAATTCAGTGTAAATCTTTAAAGTTTTAAAATATAGCTGACAAAACTTTCATCCAGTTAGAAAATTTAAATTCCAGATTATGCTAACACTACCATTGCTATTTATTTATTGAATAAATAATTAGAAAGTTAAGATGACTAGCTTCCAAAGGTGTTACTTATTTGTACCATGATCTCCACATTTTTTTAATAATGAGAAAATAACCTTGTTTTTGACAGTAAAGAAATTTTGAACTGAGGGTCTTGTGCTTCTGAGCCATGTTCTTAAGCCTTTTTCCTTCCTTCCTCCTTCCATTTCTCCTTCCCTCCTTTCATGTTTTGATCAGATTTCACATTTTTGTTCAGAGTTGGCCTTTTTATACCTGGGATTAGAGATGTGAACCACCCTACCCAGTTTATTTATTGAGATATAGGCCTTGCTAACTTTTTCTCTGAATTGGCCTCAAACAGCATTTTTTATGATTTCAACTTCCAGAGTAGCTGAGACTGAAGGCATGAGCCACTACATGTGGTAAAAATAATTTACAGATGAACTATAAAAATATATATTCTTTTGACAGCAATCAATTTTGGTTGCTTTGAATGTTAAAAAAAATGGTATTCTTGGGTGAAATCCTTGTGGCTATTCCTCAAATCTGCTACTACCATACAAACTGAGATATATCCCTGTTTTTGATTTTCTGTAAGTAATGGGCACAGTAAGCATAACAGAAGAAATTTTGAAGTTACTTATTTGGTAGTTACATTTCAGATGAAGTCCTCTAACTAAAACTCTCCTCTCTGCTCCTGACATCCAGGATTGTGTCTGATACTGGAGAGTAGATATTAATCATCAAGCAGATGATTAGTAGAACAGAGAAGAGATTTTTTTCCCCTAATGGGTACATCCAGAATTTAGATCTGGCATACTTGAAATACCATAACATATAGCATCCAGGATTCAGTCTTTATAATGTTTGAGGTTTGATTTTGTATTTGTAGAAGATAATTCAAACAATCATGCTTGTTCTTCTGAGTTTTGGTTTGGGGAAGATAGTTATAGGGAGACAATAAGATTTTAAGTTTCCAGCTGGAATTACCTTTGGGATTGTTTTTCTAAGATAGAACGCCATCATTTTCTGCTCAGAGGCTTTGGGCTTTTCATGTTTCTACATTTCCTAGCCTCAATGACATGGTGGTATTTATAGTTTTCTGTCAGGAAGGACTAGTCATTTTAGTGTGTTTTCGAACTTTGAGATCAAATTCCACACAGTTAAAGGGCACCCACATCCCTTCTGGATTGTGGAGATGGTTATAATTATGCACTTAATTAAATTATTCCTTGAATGGAAACTGAGCAGTTTGGATAACATATTGACTTGCTTGAGCATGGAGGCACACCAGGGGTTTCTGGGAAGTGATTCCTTGTCATATTCGTAGGAGTAAATTAGCATTTGGGAAATAGGTGAGATCCTTTTGGAAAGGTATTAGTGCTTCATGCATTGTAAAATCCATTCAATTGTCTTCTCTTTCCTGTGATTTTCTTTTTTAAACAAAATATTACTTTAGCCAGGTGTTATGGCACATGGCTCTAATCCCAGCACTTGAGAGTCTGAGGCAAGATCCAGGCTAGAATCGGTTACACAGCAAGATCTTGTCCCCCAGCTTCCCACCTCCCCCCCAAGTTACTTTAATGCTTATAATTCCAGATCAGTAGTTTGTTCTTTGAGCTTTGTTTTATGAAGGGAATAAAAGAGACCATAAGATTCATTAAAAAAAAAAAGTAAAATGAAACAACTTGCTAGAATTTACTTTAGAATTTTTTTTTTCTGAGTTGGAAGATTGTTATTTTCTTCTCAGAGGTTTGAGACTTCTTTGATTTCAGCCATCTTCCTGGCTCACTTTCTGGAATACTACTTAGTGATGGCCATTTTCAGGAACTTTTTTTTGCTTAACTTGCTGGGTACAGATCCTCTGACCTTTTTACCACCCTAAATCCTGCCATTGTGCCACATCTGTGCCTTTCTCCCATGGGACATGCTTGTCAGACCCCCAGCTGCAGTAATATAGCTCCAACAAAAGGGTCCCCGGATGAGCCTCCACTCACACCCAGGCAGAGAACTTCTTCCTACTCTCAATGTTCACTTCATATTTGGCCGCTCATGACATAGATGTGCCGAGGCTGGAACAAATGGATAGCTCAAAAATCAAAGCTGTAAAAACAGTCATGGAGCTACTCTCTGATGATCTGAAAAGCATCACTGATAGCTTGCTAGAGAGAATTTTGACTTCTTGACAGTGTAGTACGTTTGGTGCCTTCTGACATGTAACAGCTCCACTAGTTATAGTCTGCTTGTCGTGAGTGGTAGTCAAGCACAGGGAACTGAGGGCTTTGATCTGTGTCATAGCCATAAATCTCTCATGGTATGTCCGTGTGTACAGCTGTCGGACAGTGGAGATGATGTTAGATGAGGCTGCTTAGTTACCCTGCATTGGCAATACCTGCACTGGAATACTTGCCTCTTTCCTTTTCACATGCACTCCTCCTCACCAGGGATACTTCTTGCCCCTTTCCCCTACCCAGTGGACCATTCCTCCATTGGATCACAGCATCTGTAAGCTCTCTTCAAGGTAACTTTCCTTGACCACCCACAACTGCATTAAGATCCCCTCTGTACATGCTCCTCTTTCCCTACCTGCTTCCCATACTTAGCACACAGCCCAGTAAAGATAGGTTGGTTGCCTTTTCTTCACCCTTGTTAAATGCTGCAGCCTAGAGTCTAAGAACAGAAGCTGACTCAATAACCAATGTGTAGGAAATCTTACAAGGGCTGATGTTATGGGCACTCACTGTGTGTTCAGGTTCCTATGTGCTCTTTCATATCAAGTTTCCACAACAACTTAGGAATACCTCCTAAAAGCAGTTTTACAGAGAAGGAAATGAAGGCAGGAAGTTACTGAATGTGTCTGACATAGTCACAAATTGGTAGAGCTGGTACTTGGCTGTGGGCACCTGCTCCTATTGGGTAGATGTGGGTGTTGTGAGCATTCATTTGCCCAAATACTACATCCAGAGCTTGCTGTGCTCAGGGCAGAGTGTCATTCCTATTAGAGATAAACAGTAGCCAAGTAAACAAAGAAGATAAAAAGATGTCAATGCCATGGGTGTTAATGGAGGGTTATTAGCAAGTGAGTGGCAAGCGTAACTCCAGTGGGAGTGATGTGGGACTGGAAAAGTAACTTGGGCAGAATGGTAGCTAAGTTTGGAAAGCCTGGGGAAGGGAGAACTTACCATAAAGGAGAGCCTCCGGGGCATGTTTTTGGAGTGATATGTGTGATTGGAGCAGAAGGAGTTGAGGGAGGACAATAGTTTTGAAACTTTGCTGTAAAGCCATGTATTGGTGGCACATAACTAAAATTCTAGTACTTGAGAGTCTGAGGTAGGAGGATCGTGAATTTGTGGCCAGGTTGGGAAAACAAAAAACACACAAAAAAGATGTGGAATTAACTAACTCAAGTACTCACTAAGACAACTAAGTGCATTGGCAGGCTTGACACCTAGACTAAGTGAGGACAGTGTGGCTTTACTTTTGTTCATCAGTTTTTAATAAGGGCATGAGTGTGGAGAAATATTTCTTCATGAAAACCAGCAGTGCAGACACCGTGATAAATGATAGTTCATTTAACAATGATAATGTCAAGAGCCTTTTGTCCACAGAGGCAGGGCTGCAGCAGGAGTGGGGTCTGGGATTAGTGGGGTGCCTGTGGACCACACCAACGTGGGCAGTTGTTTTCAGTACCAGCTCAGTTTTGCCACATGCTGCCTCTGCTGTATGTTCCACAGAATCAGAAATCTCAATTGCTGTGTGAAATCTCTGGATCTTAAGAATTTTGGCTGAAGCTTTCTAAAGGCTAACAGTGGGCAGACAAAATGCATATGTGGCCCGCCAGTCTGAAACATCTGCTGAAAGTCCTTTTATGCTATGAGACATTCATAGCATAGAATTCTGCTGAAAGTCCTTTTATGCTATGAGACATTCATAGCATAGAATTCAGTGCAGTAGGGATGCAAGTTAACTGTTTAGTGTTTGTAGTGCATAGTGAAAAGAAAAATAGCTTTGCTAGCAATTGCACTGTAATTGTATTTAGTTGTTCCTATTCAAAAGTAGATATTATCCAACTCTCATTCAATGGTTACAAAACAGTAGTGTTGCTATTTACCTGTTTAGTTGTTTGCTCTGAGTTTGGTAATTCTGTAATCATGCCTCAAAAGTAAGCAATAATCCAGTGGAAATCTTGTGATAAAAATAGTGAGGAACACAGGATAACATTTTGGAGTCAATGATGCTTTTTGATTTTACTCTTCTTCCATCCCTTCTCCCCTTGTTCTCTGCTCCATCTTATTTGCATGCTAGTTCCTCCTGGCCAGTGTCAGAACCCTGTATAAGTGGGAAGAGACGTGGCATCAGTGCCATCCTGGACCACGTGAAGAGTGTTGGGGAAATATAGCTTTAGAAAGTAGATATGTGTATGAGCTTTTCATTGGTTTTAATGGAACCCAAATGTGCCCAAAGCAAGTTATTTCTTTTCCCAGGGGTAAATAAAAGGTCTTCATTTAGTCTAGTCTAACTCATATAGTTTTGCCTTACGGGAATCATATTTGGGGTGTTGCAATCTGTTGGCGATAGTATTGGGGAATTTTATTCAGCACAATCATCTTTGATGGCTCTGGCAACAAGTGGACTTAATTATTTGTTCATGTACTTTTTGGTTTGTGTCTGTTAAACTCCGAAGCATTGTGAAGGGGATCACTGAGAGTAACAGATACACTCCAATGCTTCTAAAAGATTAAAAGCCTCAAAAAGTATTTCCTTTCCTGTGTGTGTGTGTGTGTGTGTGTGTGTGTGTGTGTGTGTGTGTGTATGTGTCTTAAAGTGAGATCATTTTGTTAAATTGATCTGGTTAGAAATGAAATTAAGCACTTTGTGTTTATGAAAATAAAATCTTATCTGTAAGTACAAACTCTTAATTGAGTCGATATTTTTCTAAATTTTTGTTGCAGATCATGGAAGAAACAAACACACAGATTGCTTGGCCATCCAAACTGAAGATCGGAGCCAAATCCAAGAAAGGTAGAGAGGGAGAGAGGGAAGAGTGGGCAGTTTTAACAACTGAGGTTTTAGAGTAACAGGTTTGGAATAGTGAAAATTTACAGGGGAGGAAAGCAACCTTACCTTTATTTATTATTTACTTTTACTTCCCTCCCCCAAAATTGTCAAATAACTATGTATTTAGAATTCTCATGGTTAAAAATAATGTAGCCGGGTGCCGGGGCACACACTTTTTAATCCTCGCTACTAAGGATGCTGAGATCTGAGGGTCATGGTTCAAAGCCAGCCCAGACAAGAAAGTCCTTGAGACTTCCAATTAATACCAAAAGCCAGAAGTAGAGCTGTGAGTCAAGTTGCTTTGAACAAAAAAGCTGAGTGACCAAAGCCAGTCCGTGAGTTCAAGCCCCAGGACTAGCACATATACACACATACCAAAAAAAAGTGTAATTTTTCCGACAACAGAAAATGAGATAGCAATACTATTTCAAATGCATCGTGACCTGTGATCTTAAAGCTGCCCATTATGTAGACAGCTATAGGTTGTGGTAACTCCACATGCGATTTTAGGGTTCTTTCTTGTACAATTTAGAGCTAATACTTATTTTTTTCTATTAATGGGATCTAAACCTTAAATTTCCTTTTTTTCCCCTTTCTTTTGCTTGCTTGCTTTGCTTTCCTTTCTTTCTTTTTCTTTTTTTTTTCTGGTCCTGGAGCTTGAACTCCTGGGCACTGTCCCTGAGCATCTTTTGCTCAAGGCTAGTGCTCTACCATTTAAGCCACAGCACCATTTCTGGCTTTTTATGAGTAGTTTATTAGAGATAAGAGTCTCACAGATTTTTCTGCCAGGACTGGCTTCGAACCATGATCCTCAGATCTCAGCCTCCTGAGCAGCTAAGATTATAGGTATGAGCCACCAATACCTAGCATTAAATTTCCTTTCTTGAGTATATTTTATCCATTTAGCCAGCAGCAAAGAACCCACTAGATGTCCTTTCAGTCTGACCATTAACATCTCCCCCGTCTAGCTTTTTCTATGTTTTTCCATAAGACACTACCCAGCAAATGGATAGTCAGAAATGGAAGAATATTACCCCTTTCTATTTCTTTTCCCTAAGATTATATGGTATTTTGAAATATAACTTTTCAGCATACATTTTTGGGGTATTTTTTTCTTTTTAAAGTATGAGCTTGAGCTCAACTTTATTGTGTATATTTTATTAAGAGTACAAATGCTGTAGTCATCAGGAGACAGAATGATTGTGCAAGCAGAGCAGTGTCCCTTGTGGTCTGGCTTTTCTGTTGTTGATATTCAATTGTGTGTTTGTTGGCCCTTTGCCCTGTGATTTTTATTGCTAAATGATACAATACACTGCACAATTTCTCAATTTCCTTTCATAGTTTAGTCCACATTTCCTTTTTTTAATCTCATTTTTTAGAGTTACTCATCACATGGAATGTAAATTATTTTACAAAGTTTTGTGTTTTTTTTTAAATTTTTGGGTGTTGCCAGATGGACTTTGACTGACATGGCTACAGAAATTCTGATCTTTTTATCTTTGTATTTGTGTTCATAGTAACCAGGATTATTTAGCTTATATGCTAAATAATCATAAGAAGACAGGTTAATTTCCATGTGTAATTCCATATCTTTATTTGCCACTGGTTATAGGCCTGTTATTTATTATTTTTCCATACTATTTTGATGTTTTGTACTCAATTCAGGACAATGGTAGTGGATTATCTACTTATTTGCTTATAGCTATATAAAAATCCCTGGCCCACAACTTGGGTAAATTGAAACTTGTATATACCACTGACTCTTCTTTTCCTGTTGCCAGGTATTTTTACATACAGAATAAGGTGAACTTCATTGCTTGTTTAATAAAAACAAAATTCAATTAGTCCCCAAAGAAAAGTCCCAAGGAAACATGAATGGTAAAACCATTTCAAGAGAATTTTGAGATGGCTTATTCTTTTACCCAGATCCATGCTAAATTCCTCCCCTACATCCTCCTTCCCCAATTATCATGAAAAACTAAGAATTGTTTCAATTTTTTTTTGTTCAAAATGTGATTTCAACTTTAGGTATTTTGGAAAATATGGAGATTAATAGAATAGTCTCATAGTTTTAGATTACTTTCCTTTCATTGGCACACTTAACCTATTCAGAAGGACCAGTGATTCCAAATTTTGATGATGCATTTTGCTTTAGAATTAATATTTTAGCAGGATGTTGGAGTATACTTGGGATAATTTTTACATGCTTTAAGTTAAACTTTGGAATTGTGCCTAAGAATTGGCCCCTCCAGGCATGGGTCTTCAGACTTCATTTTATTTATTTTTTATTGTATATGAAGTGCTCTGAATGTACATGGCACTGTGCAATGAACAGAATGTGACAAAGGAGAATATAGGATCGAGAAAGAACCAGAAGTTTGCCTCTGAGAACTGTACTGTTCAATTTTTCCTTGATGGCTCTTATTTAAACATATAATTGCTGACTTAGTTCTTGGCTAACTTCCCTCCTGTGTAAATATGGTTTTATTCAGAAGTGAAATTTCATTGATTATAATTTGTAGCTAATAAAAGTAAAATGAAGATGTCAGAGGAATTTTAGTAGGTAATTATTTGTTGTTTCATCTGATGTGGTTGTTGTCTCCCCTCTGTGTAGTAGAAGGAAATATTGCTGGTCTTGAATCTTTCTTCGGGTTATTATTGAAGAGACCGAGGTGTATTGATGTAGTTAAGAGATTTGTCCCATATTTGGGATGATTATTAATTTGTAACTCCCACGGTAGCTTGAAGATTTGGAATATATGTTAAATCTCAGTCCATGCTAGAGAAAACTAGAAAGTATTTTACTTTCTAGTTTTTATGACACACATTGGTGGAATATTTGAGCTTACACAAACATTTTTCATGGCCACTGTTACCTTTGTCAGCCCACTTCTTTACCATATTGGAATTTGGTCCTGTGTTTTTTAAATCAGCTTCCAGTATCTCTGTCCAGACTTTATTTTTGAAACCATTAATCCTTTATCGGAATGGCTGAGTGAGCAATTGTAGTGCTCCTTGGTTGAAGTGCTAAGAGCCTTCATTTTCCATCAGAAAGTTCAGATTCATTTCTAGAGATTTTAGTTAAGAAGTTCTAGCATGGTCCTCAGAGTGTATATATTTAATAAGCTCCTTCTGCTGCTATGGTTAGCTGAGTTTGGGAAACAAAAGTCTTACCTTCTGATGTAGAAACAGTCATCAGGAAATTTAGTTGCCAGGAAAACTGTGTTGAGTATGCAATGATGATAACCACAGTGGAAAAACAAGTGAAATTCTTCAATGTCACAACCAAAGAATTGCACTGTTCTAGATTTATAAGTTTTACACTCTGTCATCTTTGCAGCCAGTTAACATGGATAAGGTAATGGTAACATCATTGTTCTTTGACATTGTGAAATATAACTTTGAGCAAAGAACCATCTGGTATTTGCCTCTCTAGTCCTCTTTCTTCTCCTTCCCATTCATTCCACCTTCATTTCTCAGTAAGGAACTTCTTTTTTTTTGAGAGGAGGGGTCATGGGGCCTGAACTCTGGGCCTGGGCGCTGTCCATCAGCTCTTTAGCTCAAGGCTAGTGCTCTACCACTTGAGCCACAGTGCCACTTCTGGCTTTTTTCTTTTTGCTTATGTGGTGCTGAGGAATCGAACCCAGGGCCTCATGCATTCAAGGCAAGCACTCTACCACTGAGCCACCTTCCCAGCCCCCCTTCATTTCTCTTCAGCTATATTCTAGATCCTAGGATGCACTTTGAAAAAAGTAATAGAAGTATATTTGTTTATGAAGAGTATTTTAAGGGATGTATTTTTAAATATAAACTGGGGGATAGAAATTTTTGTTTTTGTTTTTGTTTTTTAATCCTACAGCACTGAGCTGACTAGAAAACTGAATGCTCATTAAAGCCAGAAAGAACTAAGACTTTAAAGCTGAAGATAATGGACATTTAAATAGATGACTATAAGATTGTTTTAATGAGGGTCACAATTAAATGTAAAGTGAGACTTAATATTTCTTCTGTGTAGTGGCAATTTATCTTGTGTGGAAGAGAATAAAATTGTTTGAAACTCTTGACAGAAAAGCATGAGGCTTGTGCCAGTGAAATCATTATTTAAGGATTAAGGTGCTTGAAATTGTAAAACCTAGGATATCTTTAGACATTCAAATTTTGAATATACTTTTCTGAGGCATAGCCTATTTTAAAACGAATGCAGCTTCATTAAGTATAAATAGCATTTTGAACAAGTTTAGCTGCTTTGCCACAAAATTTTTGCCAGATCTACCTTAACAAATAGATAAAGTGATTTGTAATGAGAATTAATCTCATATATATATTGCACTGTGAAGTCCACAATGTTAAATGAGTTTTTTTCTCTCATGTGAGGTAAATATTTTTTCTTAAAATTATTTTGCTTTTAATTTATCAGTTTCTTTTTTCTTAGCCTGAACAAGTTTAAAATTATTTAAAGTTTTTTTTTATTTACTAGATTTCCAAATAGATGAGGTCCACATTAAAGAAATGGTACTGCAGAGTCAAAGTGGTGGCAAGTGCAGGAACTTCCTAGTAGAGCAGAGGTGGCCACAACTAACAAGATTGTATAGCACTGACTGGATTTCTGAGGTATCCTGCTTTATAGGCAGTCTGGCACCAGTTTGGCTCTTCCCTTCCTCCCAGAATAAACAAGAGAATTATTAGAATTCCATGAGATGATAATATTTTTTTGGTTGTATTCCATCAGAACAAGCGGATATCTACTTGGAAATCTTAGCATGAGTAAAACTGTAAACCTTTAACTTTTAATTTTCCTGGGGAAAGTGTTTTCTGGAGGGTACTTTAGTTTGGTAGCCATGGTGCACTAGTTAGTAGATCAGTGTTTCACTTTAACATATCATGGGGAGAGATCAGAGAAATGACCTGGCCCGGCCAGCTAGATCAATGTGTTTTTGGTAGTGGGTTTTGTCCTTGCACTAAAAGTTAATTTAATGAGCCACAACCAGCAATAAAATACCCCAAGTATATCAGAAAAGAAAACAGAATGTAATGATATTATCTGATAAAACTTGAAGCCATGCACATCTATGTTCATGTTGTTTGGTATGTGCATACACATATATAGTTATTAGTAGGTTGTGATATAACACGGGTGATAATGAAAGGTTGTAGAACCCCAGGCTAGATTCTCTAGAGGATGAAGAACACAGGAGTTTTGTTAAGCACTGAATCCCTGACACTGCAATCAGGGCATAGCTGACATTCAGTAAATATTTGGAGATTGAGTCTTCAACTCAATCTTGGTTATAGTGGAACTGCTCAAGTAGCTGAGAATATCTGTCTCTAAGGTATGCTGGTTATTTGCCACAGAACAAGATTTAGAGTCATGACCTTCGCAGGACAGGAGTGATAATCATGATCAAGAGGAATAGCTGCAAATGGTGGCTTCCCTGTAGACTCCCCAAATGAGCATGATTGTGGCTAAGTGGTTCTGTAGTGTCCTAATGAGGGAAGAAGAGAGAAATTCTTGGAAAATGATCTAATTTATTGTTACCCAGGGTACCTGAATTACTGAATTTCTGGTGCATTTCCCAGGGGCTTCATGCTCTCTCAGCTTGCTTAGATGACACTGTAGCATTGAGGTCTATACCTCCACCCTGGCTTTTTGGTGGTTCTTTGGAGTTGAAATCTCATGGACTTCTGCCAAATCACATGCTTCAAACTATGATTCTCCAGATCTCACTCTCCAGAGTAGCTAGGATTATAGGCACTAGGCAGCTGTGCACATTTTTTAACAGCACTTCTGAAATTTGACTGTTTTATATATTATTTCCTTAGGAAAGACTTTTGAATTAACCTTCAACCAAACAACTTCAAAAAATGGGTTTGGAAAGAAACTATGTTTGGAATATGTTATAAATGCTTGGTAGTGTTTCTTTTCTTTTTCTTTTTTTGCTTTAGGTCCTTTAAAGCAGTCTCATTGATCTTCCCAGGGCTACTCATATTTCTTTTAGATAGAAAGATTTGCAGTTGGCTTGTATTTCTTTTACGCAGAAGGGCCTTTCCCTTAACAGTCTCAGGTACTCAGTGGTCACTCAGTGAACACTAATTGGTAGCCAGTAATAGGAGTCCTAGTCTAAGGCTTGGGGAAGTTGTGTTCAGTGTTCTACTACTCACTGTGGTAAGAAGGAACATGGCCTAGATAGGATGTGTAGTTGTGAGAACTGTGACAGTTCCTAAGGGAATTATCATAATTGGATACTACAGTGGTGTTATAAGTACCTATCTTGGTCCCAAAATGGGCAGCAAGTTTTTTCTGGTTTCCCAAATCATGTGTGGTTTTCTGATTTCCCTCTGCTTCAGTAGTCATGGCATTGCTGGACTGAATCTTATGACATTTATTATTAGGTCTATCAGTAGCAAAGAAATTATTATCATGAAGGCATTTTACAGTTGCAGACATCTCTGAGCTACCACGTGGCACTTCTCATTAGCTTAAGAAAATGAATCCTAGTGGCAGCTTCATTTATTCCCATACCTGTTTTTGACCATTAGAGTGGAGATGTTGGTTTATCATATTTTTTTAAAAAAATAAACCTTGGTATTAAGAGACATTTTTATGAAAAGATACTAGAGAGATTTCAGGAATGAGGAGTTACATTCTCTTTATGTCTTGTTGCCAAAAATTGTTCTTAAAGCAAAACAAGTTCTGCCAAAAATAGAAATAAGATCAGAATATAGCATAGGTGTGTCTTGTTTGATCTATACAAATAGTTTGTGTTGTTACTTTATGAAAACTCATTCTATGCACATTTTGAGAGAACATCTTCAATATAAGCACACAAATAATCCATTATTTTTGTAGCTAATGGAAATGTCATTGAATATATGTGGTATTTTTGGTACATAATAGTATAATTCAACAAATACGTCTTGATCGACTGGTTTTACTTATTTTTTTGGTTGGTTCTGGGTCTTGAACTCAGCCTAGGTGCTGTCCCTCAGCTCTTCAGTTCAAGGCTAGCCTCTACCACTTGAGTCACAGCATCAATTCCAGTTTTCTGGTGGTTAATTAGAGATAAGAGTCTCATGGACTTTCCTGCCCAGGCTAGCTTTGAACCACAGTGCTCAGATCTCAGCCTCCTGAATATCTAGGATTATAAGCATGAGCCACAGCACGTGGCTACTTTTTTGTTTTTGTTTTGTTTTTTGAATGAATTTCAAATTTCTTTGTGCACTTGGGTATGTTGTATGCTGAGCAAATTCTTACCAAGGGAATTCATAATCTACAGAACATGAACTATTTTAATATTTTTTTTAACTTTTCTCCTTGTCCTTCCAAATGACTATTGAACTCCCTCCTACCTTGCAGGGACCGGAATTTGGAAAGAGAAACATCTATTACTTCCCCCTGTTTGCCAACAGTATGCTTTCCTACTTTGGCTGATCTAAATAGTGAAAACTAATCCTGTTGTTCATACATACCCCCTTAATGAGTAGAACAATTGAACAATTTTCATCTGCTCATGGAATATCCCTTTATATTCTTCTTTAAATTTTTTGTCCCACCTCATGTTGGATTATATATCCTTTTCCTAGTGTAATGGTGGTTCATCATTTTTCTAATGAAGCAAATAATTTAGTGTTTGTGCTACTCAAAAAATTGTTTACTTACCTTGTTTACCCTCTATATGTATTACATGAACTGCTTCTTTCTTACCATTGGTATTTATTGATGGCCATTTACAGATTATTTCTATGTCAAAGTAGAAAGAAATGAATTGACCTTAAATAGTAATTATGTGTTCATTTTTAAAGGATTTTAAAATATTCATTAGCATTTTGTGCACTGGATTTCTGAAATAAGTGGGCATAGACTATTGAATCCCCTAGGTTTTCTCCTTAGGTAATGACTAGTTTGGTTTTTTTTTTAATAGCATATACCTACAAAGTGTATTATCAGTGCAGTTTGGAATTCAGAAATGCATTACATTTCATAAAGAATGATCAAGTACTTTGATAAAAGTATGTTCCAGCAACCTTGATTTGTACTTTCTTCTCCAGTCTGTCATGTTAGTTCACACCTTCACCTGTCATGACTTCAAATCGGCTGCGATCTCTAATCTCTTCTTTCTACATTACTTTGCCAAAATAATCAATTTATACTTTCTTAGAGCTCCCAACCCAAACTAACTTTCTTAAACCCTCCTTGGAACCACCCCAAGTAAACCCAAGTTATAAATTAGGCACCTGTCAGTTTCTTTTTACCACACCCCATGTTGGCATTCTCTGTTGCTTTTTAAGTTATTTTCTGCAGGTTAGTTCCTGGTGGTGTTTAGTTAATGGCTACTATGGTGAGTACTGGAAGAACTTAAGAGAGAATCATTGATCTCAGTCTCTGCCTTGTGGAGTTTGGCTGGGGATTCCTGCTCTATTCACTGAAAAAAAATCTTTGAAGATTGCATAGTTTGCCATTAGATCTCAGATAGCTCAAGAGGAGAAGAATGGAAGCCACAGCCAAGGAAAATATATTTAGACTTATATAGGTCCTGGTATAGATTTCCCAATGGTGGGAAGAATTTGTGTTTGGAAAAAACTGCAATAAGGGAAGGATTATTACATGGTGCAGGAAGAGGGGAGGCTGGTGAAGGGAAAATATTAGAAAAGGTCGGACAGGCAAGGCAGAAGAGTGAAGAGCAGTGACCTCTTGAGAACTTCATCCATGCTTCAGGCTGGGAAAGGTCACAGAAAATTGATTGACAGGAAAAAGGAAAAGACTAGAAAATGAATGTGGTAGATCATATTCAATGATGGAGGATTGGAGAGATTTTTGAAGGATGAATCATTAGGTAAAGCTTGATAAAATCTAGGAACTGGGTAACTGACTGCTGTTGTTGGTGCTGTTGATTTGCCCTTGACCAACATCTTGAGTTCACCTACTGTAGACGTTTCCCATGTTTGCTGACCACTTCCTACCTGCAGATCCACCTGAATGCTTTGCCAGAAATGGCAGCTCCTCCTGGAGTGCACAGCAGCATAGACACATCTGTCATGATGCTATATATCCCAAGACAGACTTCACCCAGGGAAAGACTGCATCCAGAGCACAAGGGTCCCATTTCCCCTCTTCTTGGTTCTGAGCAATTAGTATAGTCTTACAGTGTCCAGAGGGGGATCAAGCCAGCGCTCCATTTCATTCTTCTCATTGCCTGTCCTTCACCCTGTCTTATTTTCCTCACTGCCTAACTTAATGCTCCCTGAATCACTTTGTGAATACACAACTCCAAGTAATTCAGACTAAGCTAAGTTTTTGTTTCAATATCTTTTCTTTTCTTTCCTTTTTTTAAAAAAAAAGTCAGTTGCGGGACTTAAACTCTGGGCTTGGGTGCTGTCCCTGAGCTCTGCAGCTCAAGGTTAGTGCTCTACAACTTGTGCCACTGCTCCACTTCCAGTTTCTGGTGGTTAATTGAAGATAAGAGTCTCACGGACTTTCCTGCTGGGGCTGGCTTTGAGCTGTGATCTTCAGATCTTAGCCTCTTATGTAGCTAGGGTTACAGTCATGAGCCATTGGCACCTGGCTGTCTCAAGATCTTTTTGAGCTCAAACCAATATGGATGTCCTGAATAATCATTGTGTGATGAAAAAATGAACATGGAATCCTTGCCCAGGTTCATTAACAATTCTATTGTCCAGTGAAAAGATGACTGCAGTTCCTTCAAGTATCAGCCCAGAAATATGGCAAAATGATTAAGAGTTCATGGCTCATTTTGACGGTGGGGGCGCGGGGGGGGAGGGGGAGACTTGGGGTAGGGAGGCTGAAAGCCATCTGCAAAAGTATTAAATTGATCCCAAGTGGGACATAGGGATTTGAAACAATTTCCAGGCACATTAGATTGTTGTCAACCCAAAGAAAAATGTACACTATGGGGAGAAACAAGAAGAAAGGAAGGATCTAGAAACCTATGATTTCAGCAGGTCAGGAGGAAGAATGTCAGTGTGTGAGGACAGGGAGGGCTCTAAGCTCCTTTCAGTTGGTGTGTCATCCTGGTGCTTAGGAATGCTATGCATTGTCAACCGGGATATGGTACTTGCCAGCTGAGGGAGCACTGATGGTCAGTCACTGGGGAAAAGACCCAGCCGTAAGATCATTACTGTCGACTTGTACTCTCCCGAAGGTCATGGGTAGTGCTGTTAGCCAAGTGAGGAAAAACATTTCCGTTACTAACAGTATAATTGTTAAGTGTGCTCTGTGGGGATTCTCAAATATTTGCTTGACTGTAATAAACATTGGAATTTCATTCTTTTGCTGCTTTTCCTCATGATTACAGTATCCAGATCTTCAAAACAAAGCAAAACAAAACGTACTTGGTAGAGTTTTATGGACAAATGGCAAGAACATTGCTTATAACTAAAGGTTGCAGAGGGGGTGGGAAGGTGGCTCTGTGGTAGAGCGCTTGCCTTGCATGCATGAAGCTCTGGGTTCGATTCCTCAGCACCACATAAGCAGAAAAAAAAAGCCAGAAGTGGCGCTGTGGCTCAAGTGGTAGAGCGCTAGCCTTGAGCTGAAGAGCTGAGGGGCAGCACCCAGGCCCAGAGTTCAGACCCCACGACTGAACCTAAATAAATAAATAAATAAAGGTTGCAGAGAATTCATCCGGTTTCCATGAACAATCATACCTGAGCTCCTCAGCATTGGAACTGACACATGACTGGAAAGATGCCTTCCCTGGGTGGCCCTGTCCATTACGTTGTCTTAGGAAATGATGTCCTGCCTTGCCTTAGTCTGTGCTCTATAGGACCTTATTCTAGAAGAGAAGGACTTGCCTTTGTTGTTTTCTCCTCAAGTCTAGTCATTAGACATTCTTAATTCAGTTGAAACTAATTTTAAACATGTTGTTACCACTTAATATTTTCACCTGAGTATTATAATGTTCACAGGAATTAAATAACAAAACTATAAATATATTTGGAGACTTTTTTAGGAATATTTAAAAAATCAGAAAATAATTACCTCAACTATAAAAATACTATGTGCAAGAAAGTACAACTGAGTTATGGTGACATTAGTAGCCTTTGAAGGAGCTGTTTCATAAGTAACAGGGTTTTGAAGACAATGATTAGAAGAGGAAGAACAGCAACTAATGGTTAAAAATGTCTGTGTAGAGCTGGGCACCAGTGGCTCACGCCTGTAATCCTAGCTACTCAGAAGGCTGAGATCTGAGGATCATGGTTCAAAACCAGTCTGGGCAGGAAACTCTGTGAGACTCTTATCTCCAATAAAACATTAGAAAACCAGAAATAGTGCTGTGGCTCAAGCATTAGAGCACTGGCCTTGAGCTGAAGAGCACAGGGAAAGCACCTAGGCCCAGAGTTCAAGCCCCATGACTGACAAAAAAAGAGTGTGTATAAGAGAAAATGACAGTAGAGGGGCTAATTACTTGGTACAACAGTGAGTTGAAATGAAATGAGTTGATTTGTATCTGTTTTTGTTACTTTTCCTGTATGAGTAAAGACTACTTGAGTGAGCGTATTAAGGTGAAAAAAATAGAGGAAAGAAATTGGTGCTTGAGAAAATGGTTAGCTTGGAGCAATCATCACAATCATTGCACAAGTTAGAGTTAGATAACAGATGTGGTGTGGGGGTAAACTAGCTTTCAGGTGCTTAGCTCCTTTTGTGAGGTGACTGCTCATTTTAGTGAGTTAACTTCAGTTTATAGCCCTCATTAGATTCTGCTTGGTATATGTTCTCAGACCAAAGTCTGAGGCTGCTGATTCTGCCAGAAACATACCCAATAAAATGCTTGGCTGGTAGCGGGCTCTCAACATTTATTAAAACAGAGTTGGACATATTTTCCTGAGTTTGGAGAGGAGTAAAGATTATGCTGGATTTGCACTAAAGCAAGGAAAAGTCAGTGTAAGCTTCTTTGTCTACTTGGAAATAAAGTTATCTAGGAGAAGAGAGGGATGCTTGGAGGCTCTGTGAAACTGTATAGAGCAGCTGCTTATGAAAAATACAATAGAGATAAATAAAAACTTTCTGAGCAGAACTAAGTAACCAGCAGAAACTGCAGGTAAAAAATTTGTAGCTGAGTTTCATAGAACTGTTACATACGTTTTCTGTGTTCTTTTGGTTACTCAGAGTGGAACAGACAAGAAATCTCTGTTCAAGCCCCACAACTGACACACACACAAAAAAGAAATCTCTGGTCCTGGAGCTGTTACAGCAGGTGTAGCAGAAAGGTGGAGGAGGATAGATTTTAGAGTACTTAGGAGAAGATGGTCTAGTTTGAGGCTAGATCATTTAGTGTTGATGTTAGCTTATAAATTTAGAAGTAAAAATACGTTGGGCGGCAAGCAAGTGTATACAGATGTATTAGCTGAAATATGGTAGATTGAAGGGAGAACTCAAATAGTGTTATTTCTTAGAAAGGCAAAATAAGGTTCAGAAAAATTGAAATACTAGGAAGTGGGTACTTGAAAGGGGTGAAGTGGGGTCAAAGGGAAAGGGGGGGTGGGCAAATGAAAAGGTGAAGAGGGGAAAATGTAGTCAAGAATCCAATGTATATTCTCCAAAATTTAAGAAGAATGAGGGAAGGGGTGGCTGGAGAGGAGATGTGTGAGACTGTTTTGAAAAGGGTGACATTGATCAAAGCTATGTTAAATTCACAAACTGTGTTGTTAAGTGGTGACTCCTTTGTACAACTACTTAAAGACAATTTTAAAAAATCAAAAAAAAGGAAAAAAAGAAAAACTGAAGCCAGCAGAGCCTAGGAATCATAATAAGCTAGAGAACCTGTGTGGTTGAAGGTAATTAAAAGTTGCATTGGTAGGGGGTTGTATCCATGGAAGGAAATGACTATTTAAAAGCCAGAGAGGTAGAGTGTGGTCTGGATTGTAACAAGGCCTAACTCATCTAACTAGTCATAAACCCTAGTTAATTCATAATTAGTCTCACAACTGAGTGATTCCAATCCTTGTTAGGAGTCTTTAATAATCAGATTGAAACTTGCTAATGACTTAAAGCAAAATTAAGACGGTGTCATCTAGTTTAAGACATTCTGTGTGACTTAAAAATGGAGCAGCCACATTAATATTCATTGGAATGAGTGTTTTCATGTTTAGAGAAGAGTGCCTTATGTAAGAGCCCATCAGTGCTTTTGCTAGTCAATTTTAAATGTTACATGTGCAAACACCTCATAACTTATGCATGTTTTCCAGTGAGCATTACATCATAGGTCGAAGAAAAGAAATCATCCATGATTCTTAAATGTTACATAATCTAGAACTTCATAACTTCCTAGTTACATAATCTCTCCCCATACTCTCATGGCTCTTAACAGAGGGAAATGTGGTTTAGTGGTAGAGTGTTTGCCTGGTATGTGCAAGGCCCTGGGTTGATTCAGATCTCTGGAAAAAAACAAAGAAGAAAATGAAAGCATTCTTCTTACAGATACTAAAGGAAAGCTGAAAGATCTACATGTATATGCACTTGTGATTTTGAGGTAAATGCTTGAGAACTAGTTAGTATCAACCTAACACTTCTCTCTAGTGGCTCCTGCAGTGAATATCAAAATTACTTTTCCTTTCCAAGATACCAAAAATTTATGAACTATACCTTCCCAAAGCTATGAGAGAGATTCTTTGGAATCACAGGCTGTCCTTCACACTTTCAGCTGTCACTTATATTCCTGGACTTTGACTCTGTTCCAGTAGCTATTTATGCTTACTATTTAATCTACCCTTCTAAAAATCCTTGAACCTGAACCAGTGCTGTAGGGGCAGGTTCTGTTCTTATGTCTGGAGACTTTGCCTTGTAGATTGTCCTTGTCCAGAACATGTCTACCTAACACCATGGCTGCCCCCATAATGGAAAGGTAGGCAGTAATCTTCAGCTCTTAGATTCTACTTATGCCTGCAGATAGTGAGAAGGAAGTTTAAGGATGAAAGCAGATAACATCTTTGAGGATCTGCTTGCATGTTGTGGCTGTCTATTCCCTGTCTCAACTAGACAGTGCTTCATTTGATTTCAGATATCTCTTTGATACAGGTATAACCTGAGATACTGTACCTCCTTTACACGTGTGTGTGTGTGTGTGTGTGTGTGTGGATACTGTACCTCCTTTACACATGTGTGTGTGTGTATTTGAAAGGTTTGTATATCTCCTCATCTATAGTATCTGAAGCCTACTGTTACAGGAAGTTTTGAGGTGGGTTTTTTAGAAGACTGTAGCCTTACTTAAACTATAACCTAGTTCCCCATTCTGTGTTCATTATCATGTATTACTGGCAAGAAACTCAGTCTTTCCTTTTAGAATTCCCCATTAGAAGCATCATTTGTACAGGTCCTATACATTTGTGCAGGCTCAAGTATGTAGACACAGAATGAGGTTTTGCTCAGCCTGCTCCTTCTCATGACATTCTACTTCTTGGCACTCTCCAACCAGCTTTGATTTTTTTTACTCCAGGCTTTGCCCAAGTGTAATTCAATGTGATTGCAAACAAGTTGTCTCTCCATCTTCACTCTGGTTTCAGTTTACATTTCTTTAAAAAGATATGTCACCTATTCTTTGTCCTAGTTTATGTTCTTTACCTACCAGTTTTCAAGAGAGTTGAAGAGCACTGTGGAAGTATATTTCATCCTAGTCGGTTTTTTTTGTTGTTGTGGTTGTTTGGTTTTTTACTTTTGATATTTGCTTGTTTTGCCTGTATAAGTCTACATGGTTCTCTAGCCTTCTTGAATTTTTCTGACTGTCAAACATTGGGATCTTCACCTAATCCAAAATACCTTCTCTAGTTGCTTCATACTTACTAGACAATATGAATTTCTAGGCTTGATAGCATCAATATGACACATTAGAGAGACAGCCTTTAAGTTCTTAGTTTTCTGGTTAACTTTTTGTACCCCATGTTTTGTATAATACACAATGCAGTATGTGAAAGGGAAAGGGAATCACAGAAACAGCAGAACAGTGGATGAACCACAGCGACATTGATACTCACTTGACACCATGTGGCATATGAGCATTACAACTTGCGAGGAGGAATAGGGTGGGGTAACTGGCAGATCAAGAGGGATGTGGTAATAATGATTAAAAACAAATGTACCTTTTGCCTTACCTATGTAATGGTGACCCCCCCCCCCAGCTCATCACCTTTACAATTAAAAAATTTTAAGAAAGAGAAAGAGTTTAAAAATACTTTATTGATAGAAAAAAAGTTCTTGAAAACTTGCTGTATTATTCATTGGGATTAATGTTTCTTTGTCAGGAGTGGTTGCATACTCAGTGCATAAAGATGCTCTCTATGATAGGGAAATGCCAAGACCGGTGTTCGTGTCTATTGCTGATGCCATGATCAATTGGTTATTTCAAAGTTCTCTTGTTAACTTTCCTATGTCCTTGAGGGACTAAAATCTGTTCCTTGTATAACACAATTCTAATTTGTATAATTTTAATTTCATATGGTAGCGAGGAGCATGACATCATGATCCAGAACTGCATGTACTTTCCTCACTGGTCAGCCATTTACTGGCTGTGAAACCCCAGGTGTATTGCTTTACTTCCCTGTCCGGCTGCTCGATTTCCTTATCTGTAAAAATGGGGAGACAAATAGTAGTCATCTCATAGAAGATTTGTGTTGCCTTAGATAGGATAACTGACATTTGCATCCATGAGAAAGCCTGGGACTGTGATTACTAATAAAAATGTGGAAGATGTTAGCCGGCATTTGAGACTGTAATTATTTGTTTACCACATGGCGTCTCGTCATCAGCAACTAATGGGAAGTGACAACTCCTTCCTGTGACTTGACAGCTGACTGGGATCTTACATCATTGTTTCCACCTAGGTACCCGTGTCCAGTTCAGTGCTTTAGAATCTGTGTTCAGTAAGATAGAACACTTATTCTGGGAAAGTTTTTGAAAAAGATTTCTGATTAGAATGAGATTTTTGGCATGTTTTAACTGTGGTCTTTGCAAATTCATGAAATGCTGACATAGTTAAATTTATTTTTGTTTTTTAACATAACCACTAACATTTCCAACTCTACATATGGACTCAATAAATACTTTGCTTCTGCTAACTGTATGTGTGAATTGGATGGGAAGGGACAATTCTGATTTAGGGAATTTTGAACAGTTTTCTTCATGTAGCTTGACACTTAAGCACACTGGAAATATTTCTTTGCCATCATCAGTTGGGGGCTTCAAAATTGTGTTGAGATTTTCAGGAAATTGGTGGTAACTATATTAGCTGAAAAAAAGAATTTAAAATTTTTCAATGAAGAGGGAAATGATAAGGTTTATTTTTTTTCCATAGAAAAAACTTTTTCAAGGGAATTTACTATCAAGTTGTCTGCAGTGACTTCAGGCATTACCTGACCTTTTTTGGCACATCAAAAAATTACTTTCTTTGTCTAAATATGAAATCAATATTTGGGGAAGACTGGCCACTCTGTGGTAGCAAAAGAAGAGCAAAAATAATCAGTGGAATTCATTTCTGTAAATGTCAAGCAGACCTTATAAAATGAATTTACAAACCTCAGTTCTCTAGAAAATAATTCATAGTAGCCATCCTGGCAAAGATAGACAGTGAAAAATAGAATGAGGAATATGCATGCATTACTATAAGTCAATTGCATTTCCCCATTCTTGTAAAGAAGAGAAAAATTTACTGAAACATTTTCTTTTAAACATGTGTAGTCTCTGCTATGATATACTTGACTGTGTTCTTTTCATGGCTCTTATTTAATAGTGGTGGGTTACTACTTGGGACTTGTGGTCTCCTACTTAGATGCCATAGGCAGGGGTTCCTTTTCTTCTTCCAGTTTGTGCTGCTGGAAATATTCACCTTCTGTACATTTGCTCCCTCATAAGAGCCAGGCACCTTTGATTGCAGCATGCCACATGCTGTTAAAACCTTTTGATGCCAGCCAAGTATTACAGAGTGCCTTCTAGGATACTGGTTGTGTCCAATGCTTAAAAGTGCATTTGCACCCAGCAGGGATTATTGTTATTTAATGAATATGTTAACTAAGATAGGAAAATGACTACAAAATCAAAGCCTGCTGTGACTTAGTAACTGTGCTAGAAGCTATCTTGCTAGGTAGGAATTGCTGGCTCTGTCTGTGATTAGAACCTTAAACGTGCAGTTTGGAGGATTGCTTCAACAAGAACTGATGATGATATTCCAAAATGTGAATCTAAAGCCTATATACATACCATATCGCACCTACTTCTGTGTATTTCACAGTGAAGTCAGATATTTATAGTCATTATTGAATAATACTGAGCTGCAAATAAATTCACAAAATTTTAACCTATAGCTGAAACTGTTTTCTTCATATTATAATATTGTTGGATTCATATAATACACACACACACACAAACACACACACACACACACACACACACACATCTTATAGGTACCTATTTGTTAGCCTGTCCCAAAATGAGCTCAGGATCTCCTCCTCTCCACATTCCTCTATTAACATGTAATCCCAAGAGTTAGCTTTGACCCTGTTTTTCTTTTGCCTGCTGCTTTTCATCCATCACATAGTACCATGGATTCTTCTGTTAAGCATTGCTGACTGTAGGGAGAATATTGGGAAGGAAGGTAGGAAGTAGTCCAGGTAAGCCCATAATTCATATCTGATATTGTGGAAAGACAGGTATCTGTTAGGGTAGAAGTTTGGCACAAGAGGAGCTCACTAGAACCTCAGATAGTGATGTAAATCTGACAAAAGCCTGAGATAGCTTTGCAGGAAAAATGACTTATTAAAAGAATCTCACATTGGGCAGAAATGAGAAGATCCTAATATGTCATTGTGCTCAGGTATTTCCTGGAGACTGCTTAGAAAGAGTGAGCCTCGACTGGAAAGCTAGAATGGATCCTGAAAGCCTAGCATCTGGAGATAGTACAATACCAGAACTATACTCTTTCAGCTATACGGCGCCCAGCATTCAGCACCCCTGGTGGACATCCCAGTCTGCCCACTGCACACTGCCTTCCTTTCCATATCTTCAGCTACCTTCTTCTTCCACATGGATTCTAACACATTTGTCCCCTTCATTTCTTTTGTCTGCTTTGCTAGAGTCATTTCACTTGGATCTTGAAAAAAGAAAGTTTTATTGAACAAATGGATATAAGGTATTACTTCTTGACCAGAAATGTCTAGCATAAGACTACATGTAAAATGGAATTATGTAAGTCAGACTGTCTAAGTTATTGTTGGCAGGAATAAGGCTTTTGTTCTAATGTATTGTGATGGCTTGCAAACTAAGAAATAAAAGACTCCAAGGGAGTTACATACAAAAATATCAATTGATGGCAACTGGGAGAAATTTTTCAATAAATTTTCTCTGATGTGACTTCCATATTGCATGTGGTATATGAAAGTTGTGACATTTTATTTAGTATGAAAGAATTTTTTCTTTTTTATACTATTTGCACTAAAATATTTTATTCTAAGGTTCATGTGGTTCCATATAAGGATTTTTTAATGAATGATTTTATAGCCCTCTGGAGTCACCAATAAGGCTTTGAGCCTCATAATAATGTGTATGACAGGCTGGATTGGATGACCACAGTAGACAGACTGAAATGTAATCTTATCAGAATTCAAGAGAACTGTTACCCCACATGAAGATTTAAGTATTACTACTTCAGTGTTTCCTTCAATAGGGATAAATTCTATAGTTGATGATTATTATTTATTTTTTTCTGATACTTCCTTTTAGTATTTTCCTGTCCTTTTGGGTGCTCTTCTATAATTATGTTGTTAGTGAGTCTTTCTACACTTTTAAACCATGAGGCTAAAGTTAGTAGGATCATGTATGAACTTACCTCTGTCTAATTTTCTTTCTTTCTCTTGGCAGTACTAGGGTTTGAACTTGGCTTTTCACCCCCTGTTATGCAGGTGCTTTTGCTGTTGAGTTACTCTTGCCAGCTGTAATTTTACTAGTTATTTTTGAGGTAGACTTTCTCTTCCTGCTTAGTAGAGTACCTGGGCATGATCCACCTGTGTTACGTATCCTGTTATAGTTAGGATAATGAACATAGACCACCCAGTTCACTTCTTAGTTAAGAAGGGGTCTTGGGAATTTTTCTTCTCAGTTTT
This sequence comes from Dipodomys ordii, assembly GCF_000151885.1. Classification (NCBI taxonomy): domain Eukaryota; kingdom Metazoa; phylum Chordata; class Mammalia; order Rodentia; family Heteromyidae; genus Dipodomys; species Dipodomys ordii. Next base: position 7,470,772 of record NW_012267250.1, read on the forward strand.
GCCTCAGATCATGTTCTTCACAATCAGTCTCCCATGTAGCCATGGTTATAGATATGAGCCACTAGCACCCAGATCCCCTTTGGGCACTTGTTTAGGTTCTTATTTCAAAACTCACTTCAGATCCCAGGCTGCTGATGGAGCAGATGCTGAGAGGAAGTTTAATGTGCTGATATTGTTGGGAGCAGCTCTACGGGGTGGTGTGTGTGTGTGTGTGTGCAAGGGAAGAGATGAGAAGAATGAAGAATTGACTGGAGGGGATTGTCTAATGGCAGAACAGACCCTGTTAGAAGTGTTAGATACTGTAGCCCTCAAGGGCTGTCTCAAGTTGAGGTGAGAGCCCAGACTTTTATGCCAGTGAGTTGAATAGTCACAGGATCTCTGGAGGTGACAGAGAGCTGTGGTTGGTGGACAAGCAGCATTCGCACTATCTCCTGGAGTTGGTTCTTTTGTCTTAAGGAGGAATCTGGTTGCCTTTTCTCAGCCATGCTTGACTGATTTTTGCCTACTTCTGTTCTCCTTTCAGATCTTATCTACTATGTCTCTTCCACAGGAAAACTTTCCCAGGCTAAGCTGCATATTACACAAATCTGTTCTCCTCCTTTGCACTACCAACTAATTTTTGCTACCGGTGAGAATGGATGCTATAAGAGATAGTGGTACACTTTACTACGTCCCCCAACTTGTAGTATATGCTAATAGACACCCAGTAAACAACTGTTGACCTATCAAAATGTGATGGTAATTCGAATTTTTCTTACTGTTTTGCATATATTTCCTTCCATATAAAGCAATATGGAGCCAGGTGCAGTGGCTTGCACCTGCAATCATGGCTGCCTCAAGAGGCTGAGATCTGAAGATCATGGTTTGAAGCCAGTCTGAGCAGGAAAGTCTGTAAGACTCTTACTACCAGTTAACCACCCCAAAACCAAAAGTGGAGCTTGTTGCTCAAGTGGCAGAGCATAAGGTTGACTAAAGGAAGCTCAGGGAAAGTGCCCAGGCATTGAATTCGAGCCCCAGGATTGATGTGCATGTGTATGCTTGCATGCACATGTACAGGTACATGCACACACACACAAAACTATGATGAAAAACTAGCAATATTCAGAATTCTGTGATTCAGTTTGATATTTAATATAATCAGAATTACATCAAACATACTATTCTGTGTTTTCTTATAATTCCTATTTTTGTGAAAAATCAAGTACTGAAAAATTCACATGAGTTATCAGATATAGTAAGCATGTCAGTGAGTTTAGGCCCAATTTCTTGAAGATTTTACTTGAAACATTATCAAGTAATCTTTCCAGTGGTTATTCTATGGTTTATTTTGATGCAGTTTTAGAAACTTTAAACAAATCAGCAAATACTTAAAAATTTCTCTATTCTTGTTAAAGAATTGTGGATAAATACGTATATGCACGTGCGCACGCAAACACACACACACGCGCGTGCGCGCGTGCGCACACACACACACACACACACACACACACACACCAACAAAATAGCTAGATTTCAGAATTCTTGAGTTTCATTAAAGGGGAGTTTATGATGTCCCAGAGGGGTGAGCTGTGTAGAGTAGTTACTTGTCATGATTAGACAGGAGAAGGGCATTGATTTGACTGAACAAATAAGGGAAGAGAACTAGATTTACAAAATCTTGATTTAATATTTTTATATATTTTTTTCTGATCCGGTTTCACTTCAATACCTCTTACATGTAAGTTTTCCTCCTTGTGTTTGTGTTTGAGCTGTTGTATATAACCATTTTTAGTTGTCACAACTTACCTAACTAGAGTTTGTAATTATATTAAATTCAAAAGATTTCATAACAACAGGGTTTGTGCATATGTATATTTAAAAATGGAGTTTCTTCCTTGATTGGAAATAAAAATATTTTAATTTTTCAGTATAGAAATCTTTAGTAGATGTCTTATTGAATTTCCTCTTAGTCTAAGAATATTGTCTCTTCAAGTTTGTCATTCTGAGCAATAGCTATGTATGATATAGAAATGTTACTGAATTTGGGCTGGGAAGGTGGCTCAGTGGTAGAGCGCTTGCCTTGCATGCATCAGTCCCTGGGTTCGATTCCTCAGCACCACATAAGCAGAAAAAAAAAGAAGAAATGTTACTGGATTTGCCTTACTTTTTGATAATATGTTTTTGCTTATGAAATATGTGAATAGGCTGGCAGAATCAGAGGGTCTGAATTTTAGTTCTAGTCTGAGAATATCTAACTGGGTTTACTTAATCTTTTTGATCAGCCACTTCATCTGAAAAATAGAAATAACGACTCCTACTGATGTAGTTGAAGTATTTAAAAGCAAACTCCTCACAGAATGCCCAGGTAGCCTGGCCTTCACTCTTAGCAAATGATAGTTATTATTATTATAACTGGTAACTGGATATAGCATATGTTTCTACTTCCCACTTTCAAAGTTAATTTTTGAAATGAAAGTATATTTCCCCATTGAATTCTAAAATATTTGTACATGCATAAAGAATTAGAAATTATATTTTGGTAACTTACGAGAGTCTTAGATTTTTTTGTCTGTTCCTTGAATTTCCTTAACATTTAAAAGTTGTCAGGACACCATCAGGTGTTTCAAAATGAGATCAGATGTGATTTATTTGGGTAAGTTGGATGGTTTCTGAAGTTATTTGTATTAAAGCTTTCTGTTCTCTTGTTTCTGATTTTTTGTGCATATTAATTGTATGTATTTAGCACAGAGAAAATCTGGAGTGGCTGTGATTTTTATTTTTGAGGAAAAAACACCTCTTAAGGATTAAAAGTTGTTTAATTTTAGATTTTCCAATTTTGTTCCCGAATTTTAACAGTTCCCTAGGACCAAGTGACACAAGTACCGATCAAGTCCCCATAAAGGATGACTAACTCATCCTGGAAAACCTTATAGAACCATAACATTTGGGTTGGCTTTGAAGGGTGCATTGTTGGCCAGATGGAAAAAGTGAGGGGTGTAAGGCAGCTTTTACAGACCAAGGAAAAAGTCAGCCCTGAAAGCCTATGTAGTTCATTAATGGTAAAATTAATTAATTAATGGTTGAAGCCCAAAGAAGTAGTGCAGGGAAGCTGTCTCCAGTCTGTGCTAGAGGCTTCAAATGGGGGAGATGTGGTCAAGCTGCTGGAGAAGACTGGAACCAAAATTAAGAAGAGTGTGCATCCTAAAGAATTTCTTCTTCTTTACTTGAGCCAGTCTGACAGAGAATCAGCTGAGGGCTGACAGGGTAGACGCAACAGTGTTCATGCAGTGTTGCCTCTGATCTAGATGACAGATGAGGTTCAGAGATGAGATGTTTAGGCAGTGTAATTGATTTGCAGCTGGAGAAGGGATATCAATGAATATTTTGGGGATGCATATGATATAATTACAAGGTTCAACTTCATGATAGCCTATGAAATAAATTGTTTTGCAGCTGATTTTTTGAAGAAATATCCATATATTACTTTAAAAGGGTAAGTTTGGAAAAGAGTAAACAAATTGGGGTCATTTTACTCTGAGTCTATTATTTCTAAGAGAGAAAAATAGAATAATAGTTATCTTAATTGAAGTATCTATCTATCTATCTATCTATCTATCTATCTATCTATCTATCTATCTATCTATCTATCTATCTATCTATCTACTGGAGAGATGGTTTCCTACTATATATTCTACACTGGCTTTGAATTTATAATACTCCTGTCTTAGCCTCTCAAGTGCTGGGATTACAGGCATATATAATCACACCTGGCTTTGAAGCTTACATTTTTATTTCAAATAATTTTCTTCTAGGATAAATAGACTTTATATTTTCACATTATAAATCAAGAAACTGAGGTTCAAGAATAAATAACTTGTCTAAGATTGTATAGTTGATAAGAAGGCCTTTATATTTAAACCTACACATTTCAGTTTTTATGATGCCATTTGACTGTTGAAATTGATCTGATTCGCATTTCATTTATGGCAAAGGATATTAAGCATTTCTTCATGACATTTCTTGGCTCTCTCTTCTTTTTTCTGAGAAAGTCTCTCTATCTCCTTTAGTCATTTATTTATTGGGTTATCATTTTGTTTGGGGTTTAGTTATTTGAACTCCCTGTATTTTTCTGCTGATTAGGCCCTTGGCAGATGTATACCTAGCAAAGATCTTCCTCCATTCTTTAGGCTGTTTTTTCTTTTTAATCAGCTTAGTGATTATATCCTTTGCTGTGTAGGAGCCTTTTAGCTTGATCCAATCCCATTTGTCAGTTCTCTCTCTCACTTGCTGAGCCCATAGAATTCTATTTAGGAAGTTCCAGTTTATGCCAGTTCAGTTCTAGTGTTCCCCCTACTCTTTTCTGTAGTAGTTTTAAGATTTCAGTTCTTAACTTGAGGTCTTTGATACACTTTGAATTGCTATTAGTACAAGGTAAGAGACAGAGATCCAGTTTTCCTCTTCTCTGTATGGATTTCCAGTTTCCCAACTTTTTTTTTTGAAGAAGCTGTCTTTTTTTCCCATTGTGTATTCTTGGTTCTTTGTGCAAAATTAGATAGCTCTAGGTTTGTGGGTTCGTTTCTGGGTCTTTTTAGTCTATTCCATTGGGGCTCAGGGTTTTTTTGTGCCACTAGTAAGCTGTTTTTGTTACTAATGGCTTTGTAGTAAAGTTTAAAGTTAACATCTCTGGCCTTAGAGGAAATGCTAATCAAAACAACCTTGAGATTCTATCTCAGTCCAGTCAGAATATCCATTGTCAGGAATATGAAAAATACTGGAGAGTATATGGGACAGAGTGGGGGAATCCTTTTACATTGTTAATTGGAATGTAAATTCGTGCAGTCACTATGGAAGTTTCCTAAAAAAAAACTAGGTATAGACCTAGTGCCACTCTTGGATATTTATCCAAAAGTTTTAAAGTCAGGATACAATATACACCCATATTCCTTGCTGCACAAGTCACCTTAGAAGTTATATGAAGAGCTCAGATGCGCTATAGTCAGTGGATCAATAAAATTTGATATGTCTATATCCCTATTTATATGTATGCATGTATATATACATGTAACATTTTCTTGTTATATATGGTCTACACCCACATATACACACACACAATGGAATTTTAGTCATCTATCTGGAAGAATAATATGTCATTTTCAGGGAAATGGATGGACTTGGAAAAATTACTTTTAAGTTAGTCTGAGAGAGAAAAAAGGCACATGTTTTTTCATCTAAGTGGAAGTTAGACCAATGTGTAAACATACAAAAACACAAACAGGACCATATGCATATACATATACATGCATGCCAATAATGGGTTTTACGATGCAACTCTTTTAATTAACAGACAGTTTTAGCAAAATGAATACCAGGAAGCTGAAGCATGTCTTCCAGGGCAGGGGGACTTTAGAGGGGAAAATAAATGGACAAAGGAATGGTAGGTGAATACAGACATAATGTGCCATGTACATGTGTGAAAACGAAGCCAGAGGTCTTGAACGGATGTGTAAGGTTGGGATAGGTGGGAGGGAGAAAATGATAAAAGGATGACACTTACCAAGATGTATTGTATGCATGAACTGAAATGTCAGATTCTGACAATCATTTGTGCAGTTATTTAAAGATGGTTTTTAAAAAGTTTGTTCTATTGAAGTTTTGAGTCTTGGCGGAAGTACAGCTGATAGAGAAACCTTCGTTTCAGTGACCTTAATGGCTACTAGGTTTTGAACTGAAATAGGGAATCTGAACATCTGAACAGTTTTGCTTTTGTTCTGTGCATGTGGAAAAAAAGTAACGAGTTTTAGAATTGTTGCACTTGAAGTTCTTAGTAGAAAGGTGTAATGGGCAGTGAAATAATCAAAGAGAAGGGGTATTCATGCAACACGCTTACATTTACACATATCTCTTTTGTTTGTCTTGTTTTGTGACCCTTAGGTTTGAACTCAAGGCCTTGTACTTGCTAGCTGGTACAGTTCCACCACCAACGCTTGACTGGTTAGTCTCACTTTCCAAACTGCGATTGCAGCCTGTACCTACCTACTTTTGGCTTCTTACCATCCCGTTGCTATCACAGACAAGCACACACCACTGCAATCAGCTAGCTTCCTTTCCTGGAAACAGAATTCACATGTTTTTCTGCCCAGGTTGTCCTGGTAGCTATGATGCTCCACATCTCAGACTTCCACTTAGCTTGGGCTGTTAGGTATATACCAAAACACCTTAGCTATAGGTTGAGAAGGACATCTCACAAACTTTTCTTTCTGAACTGGCTTTGAACTGTCTTTCCAATCTCAGTAGCTAGGATTGTAGCTGTGGCCACTAGCACCTGGCGGAAAAGTTCACTTTTGGCTCTGACAGAAATATAAATTTTTCACTCATTAAATGAACATTCCATAACCTTCTTCTTTCTCTTCCTTTATTATTGAGTTAGAGTTTTCCAATATGAACTTAAACTTGAGGCTCTCCTGCCTCAGAGTCCTGAGAGCTCAGATTATAGGTGTAAGCTATAACTGTCTAGTGTTCCTTAATTTTCTACCTTTCTTGCTATTGTCACTATTGCCATCTGTTAGCTTCTAGATGAAGAGCTATTGGCCCTTCCTTAAATGATCAAATTATTGTGAAGAGTTGATAGAGATGCCTGAATAGTTTTGGAGGCATAAAGTAAATGTCAATTAGCAATATAAGCAAATAATTATATATGAGTTGCCTTTGCCAGGTGGTGATGTATCATGGTTTTATAGATGTGTTACTCCTAGTAAAATGATGACTTGAAGGGCATTCAGGGGGTAAGTGTTATGAGACAAAGTCAGAATGCTGCACATATTTACAGAATAACAAGTTGATTGATTTGATTGTAGTGCTGAGTCAATAGAATAGTATAGCTGGAGATAGGTTTACAGTAAGTTGGCTTATGGCCAAATAGTAGAGATCACTTGCCTGGCAAGCTCTCTACTATGTGAGCCACACCTCTCACTTTATATCTTAAGAGAATGCAATCTGTTAGTACTACTGTGGCTACCACCTTTTTGTGGACTAGAGTGAATGAGTTCAGTGAAACTTGGGCTGATAAAATTTACATCTGCTTCCAACTCATCTGGAACTTCAATTGGCCCTGAATTTTTATTCCTAAATCACCATTTAATCTCATCCTTTGCTGGAATTTTAAAGGATACTTAATAATCATCTTTAGGTAATCTTGAAGGTAAAGATTAAATTAGCTGAGTTTAAAAACTGATAAGACAAACAAAGGGACAACTATAAAAGCACAGCCCAGCTCAACGGGTCTTATCTTGCTAGGTTGAGGGCAAGCTTGCAGTGTGTATTTCTGTTTCCACAGCTGCCTGCTAAGTAGCAGAATTCTCCAGGTCATATGTGGTCATATTAGAATTTTTTTCATGGAAAAGAAATTCAAGGCTTTTCAAAGAGCAAAGTCAGTACTTTAAACACACACACACACACATGGGTTATGTATTTTCAAAAAGTACAAATGGTTACTACAATTTTGATTTCCAAGTTCTAAGTGGAGCAAGACTTTTAGACACTGTTTTAATGGGTTTGAAATGCTGGCATGGTGATGATTTCTCATGGTCCCTATGACAACAAAACTTAGTCTAGGTATTGAGTATCATCTTTGCTGTGAAATACTCATGCCACAAAAATTCCTTTCATCCTTAATGCTACCCTATTAAGCGAAGGCAGAACTATGTAGTTTATTCATAGTATTATACAGACAAGTATTTTGAAATGATTATTAAGGGCTTGCTAAAGTTACAATGATAATGGAACTCTTAAATTGAGTGCTATCAGGCCACATTGTATTCTCAAATTGATGTGTTCTTTACTTAAAAACCAAGTCATGTTTCAATTCCTTAATGGAAAAAAGTAGTTTTATGGTAGAATAAAATTCAGCTTGTTAGTAACAGCACAGTATTGCTATTTTTAATAGAACCTATTTTGTAGTTTGGCTTATAAACGTAGTGTTTTGGCCTAGCTTGCTCCTCCCTCCACCACCACATGCCAACTTGGTTGCCAAAGAAAAATTGCATCTTTTAACTTAACACTTTGATGAAGCTATGCACTTTTATGTGATTCTTTTAAAATCTGTACAGAGGGGTTACAATTACATGAGCAAGATAATGAGTACATTTCTTATCAAGCATTGTAGCCTCCTCCTTTGTTTCCCCTTCCTATCCCATCCTCCCCACCTCCCCCCTCTTCCACCCAACCCTCCTCTCCCCCCATACCAAAGTTGTTTTTTAACAGTTTTCTTGAAGACTAGACAGATACAATGAATAAGAGTAAGATGCCACCTGGAGAATAAGCTGTGTATTTGCTAATCAGTATCTTGAGTTTCAATAGGACCTGTTTTTCAAATGTAGCAATTACTCTTTATTATCTAATATTTTATTAACCATTAAGGAAGAAAACCCTAAATTCTTTGCTAAACTATTTTTTAATGATTCCTCATCTTTATCTTGGGTAAAAAACTATCTGTTAATGACCATCCTTTGTCAAAATCACAGTCTCCATTTGGTATTTAGTACAATATTCACTTGATACAGGAAGTCATTCCAAAGACATTAGGGTATTGGGACACTTCAAAGAAATCAGAAATAATGTTTTGGAACTAAACCATGGAAAAGAAGTTATAATTACAGCAAACAGATAGATTGATAGTCTTAAAATACAAATAATGACCAATCTGGAACGTTCTTACAAGAGTGTTTTTATATAGCATATTTCTACCAATTCAGTCAGGCCTTAAATGAGATTTTCTGTTATCTCCTGTTATGACCCTGTTCTGTTCCATCCATGTTCTTGGATTAAATATTACAACAAATAATTTTATTTCCTCTGAACCCATAATGATCTGATCTCATTATTCTTCATCAAGAAGCTTTAATTTGTAACTTCAAGATATAGCTGTCCATAAAGTAATTTAGTGCAGTATTTTATCTTCCATTATTTAAGATGTAAGCTTAAGGATGTCATGTTCTAGAGACTGAATCCTGAATACTGGCCCTGTGATCTTGGACAGATTATTAGTGTGGCGCACTGCCATGCTTTCACCTGTGGAATGAGGCTGAGAATCCTAATTCCGTACTGGATTTTGTGAGAATGAGTGCATTGGAAAAATATGGCACCTTAGCTTTCTGTTGTAACACATAACCACAGATTTAGTAGCTAAAACTACACATTTTTATAATTTTGTGGGGGTTTTGGGTTGTAAGTCTGACAAAGGGTATCAGTTGGCTAAAGATCAAAGTGTCAACTGGATGGTATTGCTTCTGAAGACTGGGAGAAAAAAAAAATCTTTCCTTGTCTTTTTTCTAGTGCTACAAGGCCACCCACATTCTTGGCATATTGTCTGATTTCTTCATCTTTTAAGACTTGTTTCTGTAGTCACAACACCCTCTCCTTCCCTGCCTCCCTTCTCCATCTTTAAGGACCCTTATGATTACTTTAGGCCCACCTAGACAGTCACTGTATTTTAAAATAACCTGTTTAGCATCCTTAATCCCATCTGTAAACTGACATAATCACAGGATTCAGGGTTAGGAAATGGAATTCTTTGTGGATGTCATTATTTTTTGTCTACCTCTTCCTTTTACAACATGCTATCCTAATGGTGTGAAGTTATGTTATAGATTTCCCTAATTCTGTTCTATTTTTAGAGAAGACATGAAATAAGGTAGGTGAGTAGAGCTAAAGGGAGGGAGAAATGGGAGGAGCTGCATGTAGATACTTTTTTTCATAATTACAGAGACTAATAATAATTCCATTGTCATATATTTTTGGCTGTTCAGATTGGTCCTTCTATTGGGTGAGTCCCTGTCAAGTTTCAGTAATAGCCATTAAGATGTGGACTATATTTAATCTATCTCTGAAAAGTCTTTTTACTAAAGAAACTTTCATCTTACATTCATAAAGTAAGGCTCAGCCATATCAAATAATTTATTTTAGAATGGGCAACAGTGGGCTCAAAGCAATGAAATAAAATTAACATTTGTAGGTGCCTAATAGTTCACTTGGTCTGTTCATTATTTGGAGAACTTCTGATCTTTAAATAATAAAGTTGCCTCATTGACAAAGGGCATTGGGACAAGCAAACGACATGCCTTTTTCCTTGATTAAAATTTGGCAGAAGTTTGATGAATGAAACAACGCAAACCAATGGGTAGGTGACTCCATTTCACAGTTGAGCCTATTAAAAAGAAACAAAATGATGGTGGTTAAGTCTGGTATTCTTTATTACTTGGTGTGAATGGAGAGGCATTCTTTACCTTTCTTAATCTAGCTTAATATATACTAAGCTATTATTTTCTAGCATCCATGCTTATGCCAGCATTCTCTGTGATTACATATAGTTAGAGGGAGTGGAGAGAAAGAAAATCATAAAAATACTCTAAAGAAACAATTTAAAGTTCACTCATATGTCAACGGCTTTGAAATAATTCATTCTCTTTTGGAAAATAATGAATGCCAATAACAATAGCTATGATTCTGGCAACAGAGCACACTTCAGAGAGTGACATTCAGCTCTTGGCTTTCCCCTCTCCACCATTTCCAGAAGGCATTCTCCTCAGGAACAGAAATCAAGTGATTTATCTTTGCTTCTGTCAGAGGCTGAGGCTCACAGGACCACACAGTGTGGCCAGAGAGCTAGGTTTATCTTCCTCTGGCTATGATCTCAAAGGAAGTATTCTTTTCTTAAAAAGAGGAATACAAAATAATATATTTGTTTGTTATTAAAGCCTTTTTGGAAGCTACAGAGAATATTAACTTCAGTCTTGAGGTGCCAAAGTCAACTTATATTTGATAAAGTCACAGTCATTTCCACTGTTGTGTGTATGTCCCACAAATGTAACAAAGTAAAAGCAATGATGAAGGCAGACTTGTCTTAATGTCCATCTTGACTGAAAGCAGTAGGGGGGAGGGGGTGAACAAATGGAGGGAAGAATGGTAGACAAATACAGTTGTAATAGTGTAAGATGTCAAAATGGGACCAGGGAACTTGAGGGGAGAGACGCAGTTGGCATCTGACTAGTCTTACGCTGCAACATCACAAGACAAGTAGAACAAGTGCCTCAGCTTTGTCTTTTTTGTTGCACCTCTTCCTGAAAGTGGAGACTCTCCTCACTATAGGGGCCTTACCCCACTGATTTTATCTAACCCTGACTACAGCTCCAAAGTCCCACCTTCAGCTATCACCATCATAAGAATTTGGTCTCAAGTGTTAGTACATAAACTTTGGGAGATCAAGCAGTGTTCACTTATTTCAGTATAATTATTTATATGTGACCTTTATGGAGCATCTTCTCAGAGTATACTATTATAGGACTGGGTTTTTCCAACATCGGGTCTTTTGATTGTAATTTTTCCATATGAATTATTGAGACGAAGTAGACAAAGAGAGACAAAGTGTAATTTCTCTCCCTTGTTTTTTTTAAAACACTTGAAGCATATATATATATATACACGTTTGGAACCAACAAACATAGGCTGAGTATTCTTAGGTGAGCTAATGCATTTGGGAATTGAGACTGTAGTGTAATGTATGTATAGGATGTGTTCGTTTTCCAGAAAACCCTGTTAGGATGGATAAGAAACCTCTCTTTTTTATTGCGAAGATACTGTACAGAGGGTTACAGTTACATGAGTAAGGTAATGAGTACATTTCCTATCCAGCATTATTACCCCCTCCTTTGATTTTCCCCTATCATCCCTTCCCTCCCCACCTTCCAAACTCTTACCTCTCCCCCCTCCCCGCCAGACAAATTGTAAAGTTTGTTTTCAACATAGTGTCTGGTAGGTCTCATTGTTACAATGGGTCAACCTGTATTCTTGGCTCAGCATTTTGTTATTTCCCTTCTCCTCCCCAAATTATAAAAATGTATATACAAGATGCAGAGCACCATAATCAAATACAGTGAGAATGGGGTTTGTACCATGGGGGAAGAATATACAAAAGGAACAACAAAAAAATCACATAGTACACTAAAAACAAGAGTGACAAATATAAAACCTCTTGTGTCCTTATCTTGAGGTTCAGTTAGCTTAGCATCATCTTATATGGTCATATGTACATAGCTTTTGACCTTTTCTGATTGTCTGGTAAGATTATCCTAGACAGATACTAGCTATTGCAAATAAGGGAAACCATAGGGCCTAGTTTCTTTGGGTCTCACTTACTTCACTTAAATCATTTTTTTCCAAGTCTTTCCATTTCCTAATAAATGGGGCGGTGTCATTCTTTCTGATGGAGGCATGGAATCCCATGGTATGTGTGTGTGCGTGTGTGTGTGTGTGTGTGTGTGTGTGTGTGTATACCACATTTTCTTGATCCATTAATCTACTAAGGGGCATCTGTGTTGGTTCCATATCTTAGCTATGGTGAATAATGCTACATAGTTGTGGTGGTAGCTTTAGTATGGTCTTGTTTGTGATCATTTGGGTAAATGCCCAAAAGTGGGATTGCTGGGTCATAGTGGAGTCTTTTGAGGAACCACCATACTGCTTCCCAAAGTTACAAACCTCTCTTTCTTGTAATAATGTGCTCCTTTTTAGACAGTATGTTTCACCTTGATTTAACCTAAGTAGTTGGAACTTTTACAGTTTTGTTTATTCTTTGGGGTAAAATCAAGTGGTATGTGCAGTTTTTCCTTTCATATCTCTTCAGCTAAGGAAAGAAAAATGACAATAACAAAACACAAAACTCACTCTGCTTTAATCATAGTACTGGAATCTAAGGCATTTCTTAGTAACACAGGAAAGTGTGAAAGAGCCCTGTGAGGTAACATTTGTATGATGGAGAAGCTGTTGATTTAGATGTATATATTTAGGTTTCAGTTAGCAGATCGTACCCATGGCATTTTGAATATATTTGTTTTCAGTTTCCTCATGTCAGACGTACCCCACAGCAGTTTTGAGTATCTGTGTGCAAAGGTTTTGGTGGAGAAATTGGATTCTGTGACACAAGTGTGAGATCTGGTCTTCCTCAGCTATTCTACATTCTGGCCATGGCTAATGCCCTTGAAAACTCTCAGACCAGCTATAAACAGGGACTTGACAATGAAAGATGAAAAGAAAGGTTTTCCTACAATAACTTCACCCTTCCCGACCACAGGACTTCTCTCTCTTCTTATTTCTCTTCCTAAATATTCTTCTATTCTTCCTATTCCCAACAAATATTTAGTGGCATCATTTTATCATAGGAGAATTAGCTGGGATTGTGTGTGTGAGAGAGTGTGTGTATGAGTGAGTGAGTGTGTGTGTGTATGTGTGTGTGGCACTGAAGTTTAAGGCTTGAACTCAAGACCCAAGTGTTATCCCTTCACTTTTTCGCTCAAGGCTGGCACTCTTACCCTTGAACCACAGTTCCACTTATGACTCTTTGGTAATTAATTGGAGATAACAGTCTCATGCGCTGGCTTCAAATTGAGATCTTTATATCTCTGAGCCATAAGTATATGGCTAGAATTAATTTTGACCATTTTCAAGAACATAACTATACTGTATATTGAGGGACATTTTCAGAAACACAGTGACCTGTAATAACAGATAAGACAGCATTTATGTTATTATGAAGTTTGATTCATGGCTGCCAAGAACAGAAAACCCAAGCAGCAATAGCTTCCAAAACCAGACAAGAGCAGCTTTGCCACAGCGGCATGGAGGTTAGCAGTTTAGGGCTGGTTTCACTGACCAATGAAGTAAGTAGCCAGAGACCCAGATTCTTTTTCTCTAGAGAGAGCTGTTCTGGCTTTCTTTGTACTTAGTGCAGTTGGTCCCAAGATGGTAGCTGTGTCTCTGGTTAGTCAGGAAAAGTGGGAAGGGTAGAGGGCTGCATGATGATGTCCTATCATTGATTCCTTCCCTGGTGTGTGGTAGTGGTGGTGGTATTCATACTGTTCAGAGGGGGAAGTCTAAATCTCTTTGCTAATAATCTTCTGTAGATCTCAGATTCATTTGATATATTCTTGTGCTTGATGAGAATAAGTGGACCCATTTTATTTCTGTACAGTTAGTCAATTTTTATTTTTAATACTAGCTACTAGATAATTGTTTTATTTCCTCACATATTTATAATGCAGTTTCTCTTGTAAATGAAGCTAGAACACATACACATATATACACACATTTTTTCCTCTGTTATTTTTTGTGACATTTCAGTTCTTTTCTAGTTGTCTCCTGGACTTTAAATATGTCTTAGTGTGTGTGTGTGTATGTGTGTGTGTGTGTGTGTGTGTACTTGTGTGTGCACATTCTGGAGCTTGAACTCATGGCCTGTCTTGCGAAGGCTTCCTTCTTCCTGGCTGGCATTCTCTCTCTTGAGTCCCAGCTCTAGTCCTGTGTGTATTATAATATATGGTAGAAAAACAGAAATTTTTGCCTTAGTTCTATCCTACTTTATTCTATTTTCTTTACCCTTTCCTTTTCCCCTTCATTTTTCACTTTCTTTCTCTTTATAAAATTGATAGTGCAGTAACAGATGGCATCTTTGCATATTCACTGTGTAATAAGAGTTGATTTTGTGTTTCTCTTTTATCTATCACCATTTATATAAAATTAATTTTGAGACAAGTTTTATAAGAAGATCAGCTTCAGCAGTAGCAATCTAAAAACAACAGTGTGAAAAGCACAACACATTGATCATGACAGAAGTTTTTGGTTTTGTTTCATTTTGCTCTTATCCTCTACCAGATGGAGCAGTGTTCTCTTATAGCTGGAACATGGCTGTGAATAGCACTGCCTTTTTTCCACTTTCTCTCACACACCTTTTCTAACCAAAAATAATTAATGCACTGGGAATTTAGACTGACTTTGAGAGGAAGTGCATATGCTCATTGTAAGTTAAAGATATTTTTTTAATTCAGCTGACTAATAGTTGGATGACTGCATATGTCTAGTAAATTCCCTCAGCAAACTGGATAATTGACCAGCTGAAAATTTGGGGGGTCTGAAAGTCAATGAGAGAGGATTAAATCACCTTTGGTGGTACTCATTAAGGAAGCCTGCAGCTGTCTCAAAGTGGGTGTTTCCTCTGGTAGGGAAGTCCACAGTGTTGCAGAGTTCTGATTTCTTTAAACTTGCCAAAGGTTGGCAGCCTCTGCCTAGTATGTGCCCCACTCTGTGGGGAACTAGAGGAAATAGCTCATGTGTGGAGTGGGTGGCCCTCCTCCAGTAGTATGGGATGCCTCAGTGTGGCTGAGAAATTTCCTTTCTGTGGTCCCTGGTACTTTATGAGCGGTAGGGATAAACTCATGAGTGTGTGTGTGTGTGTGTGTGTGTGTGTGTGTGTGTTCTGAAATGCTTTACTTGCACTCAATTTCCAAGCTGAAATTGTTTGCCTTCCTATTAACAGGGAGGGGAAAGAAGAGAAGGACTGAAAAGGGACTTTGTGAAATGCTCTTCTGTAGCATCCCTCGTGCCATCCATACTTAGCCTTAAGCAGATCAGGATGGCAAGAGAGTCAGTTCCCTGCAGACCGATGTTTCTAATACCAGATGAGGTACAGTATGTATTGTAGCCATTGTATTTTAGGTTACATCTGTTTTCCCTTACAGTTCCTTGGTGAGTAGAGGCCTCACTCTGAAACTTTTGAAAAGCAAACAACTGTGTCCACATCACAGATTGTTTTCTTTGTTTTTTTTCTTTGTTGTTGTGACTGTTTGTTGTTTTTGTTTTTTAAATCAAGTGCAAATGGAAGGAGGTAAACAGACACTGGTATTTTAGCTGTATGCACTTGATTTGATTGACTCCTCTTTTTCAGCTGCCAAAACACTCTTGTTAGTGCCTGCCCTGCCTTCAGTCTCCTGCTGTAGGGTTTTCTTTTGGTTACCTTTAGAGAAGGTCTTTCTATTTTCACGGTCCCTAGTCAGTGGGGGCTGCCAAATGACAAACTGAGAAAAGCTGGCTCCTCGGACGACAGCTAATATTCTTGGCTCTTTGTGTGATTTTGTTGTTCAGTTGCTTCAGTTTCTCGTTTGAATACTTTTGATGAATTCGTACACAAGAATTCACAGGTCCCTGCATACATCACTTCCTCTGCTTTACAGATTCTCTGTCCAAAGCCATAAGGAAAATTATATACTCTGGAGTTAGAGTTTGTACAAATTGTTCATGTGAATGGACACATAAAGAGATACTGTAAGTTTGGAATGATACTGAGTTTTCATTCTTGACATACATGTATGCACACACGTGTGTGTGTGTGTGTGTGTGTGTGTATGTGTGTGTAATGTCTGGTTTTCACTTGGGGTTTTTTGGTGTGAGTGCTAAATGACATTCTGGAAGTGAATTTAAATTAGGGAAACTATCTCCAGCAGTGCGGACCCTGCATTAGATTCCACAGATTTAACCACCCCTGCCTGAGTTGCACCTGCCTTCTCCAGCAACCCCAGAGACACGCTACTCATGGACACATTCCATTGCTTGGTGACCAATCACCATGCACATTGCTGTTCTTACCTAGGGGTGATTCCCCCTTCCTCTTCAGTACTTGCGAGCCCTCTGCATCTGTTTCCACTTATCCTTAATGTGTCCATTTTCCCCTGGATTCATTCCTCTCACAGTGTGAGCCTTTCCTTCCTCTCACCCTTTGAACATCACACCTATGCCGCTTCCATTTTCACTTGTATCTTCTGGAAGTTCTCAGTCTTTTCCTTTGAAAAATGTTTCTTTTCTAACATGACCTGTTCCTGCATCATCAAGATCTACGGTTTTGTGTGTGTGCTCATGTGTGCATGCTTATACTAGGGCTTGACTTTTTCACTCAAGGTTGGTGCTCTACCACTTTATGGCCATACTTCCAGTTTCAGCTTTTTTGTTGGATAATTGGAAATAAGTAACTCTTGGTCTTATTCTATGCTAACTTTGAACTGCAATCTTCAGATCTCAGCCTCCTGAGTAACCAGTGACTAGCTTTTTTGTTTTAATTAATCCCTTTCATACCTTAGAAACCAATACCTATTCTCAATTAAAGATCAACAGGCAAGGCTTCCTTTTGATTTTTTTGCCTTTTGCTTTTCTCAAGTACAGTGGATTGCTTCTTACTGGAGAAACCACAGAATTCCTGTGTGAAATTAAACCTGCTTTGCTATCTTGTGACTGTGTGTGTGGGGGGGGGGCGGGGAAGGGTGATTTCATCACTGACCTTTACCTCCCACAGGTTTATGTTAACATTTTGTTGATATTGAGCTTATTCTTGTAGTTAGGACTAGCATATTGAGTTTACCTCCCATTCCTTTTAACCAGGACACCTGGGAGTTCTATTATTTGCTTCCTCTGGCTCTGCTTCCATCCCAAAGATTTTGCGTGTGTTCATCATACTCCTCAGACTACCTTGGCCTCCAGAACTTTAGCATTTATTAGTAATTGGGTTCTTTTGGAAATTTTTTTGGCCAAAATATTCTTCATAGCAACCGTATTGATATTAATTCCTTTGTGAGGATAACAGTAGTTTAGTACTGAATAAAAATACATCTGAGGAAATATGTCTGATATAATATTTTAGCAACATTGAAATGCCTTTTAAAATATATTTATCTTATCAAGAAACAAAAGAAACCTAAAGGTTGCTAGCTAATTCTAATATCCTTCTCCCCTACCAAACTGACAGTTCTATTACTTCTGTAGAATTAATGTAGATTCAAGAAGAAGAAACTATATGATTATGTATTTAATAACTAAGCAGTTCTTGGTGTGTAGTTCATCTGCTTTTCTCCCCTCTTCTACTGGAGCTCAGACATAAAGATGACATACTCTTCCTTCTTGTCCCCCATGGGGAAGTCTAAGGTTAGTTCTAATCACTAAACTGTGGAATTAGATGGTAATTTCAGTCCCGCCTTATAAATTATTACCCCAAGCTATCAAGCTTCAAAAATATTTTTGGCTCACCATCCTTAAGTCAAGATAATGAAACAAATTGTACTAACTTTGCTTGTTATTTAAAAGTCCTGCTACTCTTTGGAATAAAAACTATTAAATTACGTAAAGTCTGATAAAAAAATAATGAAAACTAAATATTTGTTCCCATGAATTTTTTTAAGGTGGCCATTTGCTGAAAGCCCAATTTAGATTTCAAGGACACTAGTTTGGGTCATTTAAATATTTAAATTACAGAATTGTAACCATATTTCAACTAGAAATCTCTGTAAAACCAAAAATCTAAAATTTGCTGGAGGAGACACACCAGACTAAATATTTTAGAAGCAGAAATTTTGACCCTTCTTATAGCACACAAAAAAGATGTATTCATTAATATAAATAGTTTGAGGATCCATTGTATGTATTTGCACGGTACCATATATGTGTGTTACTAAGTTATAAACCAAAGGAAAAAACCCCACTAAATTGTTATTTTGTTATTAAGACATAATAACATTTTTTAAATTAGGGTTTGAATTCAGGGGCTGCCCATTTGCTCAAGAGGCACTACCTCTCAATGTGAAAGAAACTAAGGTTGAACTGTATTGTAAAGGAAAAAAAGTACATTAAGAATTTGAGAGGAGTGAGGAAAAAGTAGAGTACTATCCACTTTTTGAGGGAGTTGTCATTATTTTAAATGTGATGTGATGTTAGCTGCCTTCCCTCAACATGTTTTAAGTAGGTATGTTTTGAGCTCTTTTTCTTGCTTTACTAGCAACTGACTGTGTTTTTTGTTTTATTTTTTGGGGGGGATTTTGGTGGAGAGAGAGCATGGTGTTAAAAGAAACCTGATGGTTGCCAAGTCTGAAATGGGGAATGATGTTCTCAAGTAACCCTCAGCCCATCAAGGGTGTTAAACTTGTATAAATTACAGTTGTGCAGGAGATTGGTGAGTCCCCAAGGGACAGTTTCCAGTCTTTTCCAGCTCCATAGTGTAGCTGTACATGGTAGTGCTTCTTGTTAAAGCACAGCACTTGTAAATTAGGTTTTCCACAGAGAGATTCACATGTACATGCAAGTATAATTCCATCACCAGCAAATAGTATAGATTTTCTCCACCATTTATTTAATGAATATTTCATTGCAGAGAAATTTCCATTAGCCAATGAATGCTTTCTGGAATCTGTTGTAATGTGACTTAAAATTGTTCTTATTCATAGCTTTGGAAACTATCTTAGTATTGTGGTTTTTTTAAGGAAAGTGTAAACTGTAACTGTCATACAGACATAAAAGTGAACACAATAAAGATTTTTATCTAATTTTCATGAGAAACAGCTATCATAACCACTCAAAGGAGAAGAAAAATATATGGCTCAAAGGACTGTAAGATGAATTTACTGTGGGTCTGAAACTGGTTTTACTAATTAGAGTGAGAAAGACAATCAACCGATCTTCCAAAGAACACATAAGGCATCTACAGCTAAGACATGTTTTTCCTTTCCTCTCAGTTATGTAAATCTTAAAGAGTTATAAAATATTTCAAAAGCAATGAAAATCTAGACTTAGAACCCTGAAGAATTGAAGAATGTGGTCCAGTCAATGCACTGTTTTATGTGGAGACAGACTAGTAATCTCTTTATTTACCATTTCCATGCATTAGTTTATGAATGATGTAAGTAAAGATTTGATAGTGCCAGAGAAGTAATAACTTTCCTTTGATTTTGTTCTGAAATTACAATTGTTATTTTATTCCTGTATATCACAGGCTAGCCTAAATTGCCAATCCTTCTGCTTCTACCTCCTTAGTGCTAGGATTATAGGCTTATGCCGCCATGTTTCTTTAAAGGTCTGACTTGAGGTCAAGAATTTACTAACAGCATGATGAACTTGTGTGAAACTCAATGATGCTGAGACTCAGAGGCAGGCACTCTTACTCCATACTGGCCGTCTGTAGAAAGAGAAAATTGAGGCTGGGAAGAATGTTGAGTTTTGCTTTTTTTCTTGTTCAAAGAGAAGGTATATAAGTCCCAGGAGAAGGGGAGTGACAAGGGTTCAACTCTATATGAGAGGAACACTAAGAAGTAAGTTGGTAAAAGTCTGAGCTCCATTGGGCCTATGTTAACTTTCCTGTAAGGGAAAGGCAGAGATGACAGTTTATTGTTTATTGTGATTTCCAGTCTCCTTTTTATTGCCTTTGATTAGATCATTTAGAAAAGTTGGATGTACCTGGGTACTAATGGTTCATACCTGTGACCCTAGCTACTCATGAGGCTAAGATATGAGGATCACAGTTCAAGCCAACCTGGGTAGGAAAGTCTGTGAGACTCTTCAGTTAACCACCAAAAGCCTGAAGTGGAGCTGTGATTCAAAGTGGGAGAGCACTAGCTTTGAACACAAAACCTCTAGGACTGTACCAGGCCTTGAGTTCAAGCCCCATGAGCAGCTCACAAAGAAAAATGTGGATGTGTTTTGGTGTGTAAGTATCATAATGCAACAGGACAAGGAGCTGTGGTCCTGGAACACATAAGTAGTTTTGGCTGCAGATTCCTTGAACTTACGACTAGCTTGTTCTGGAGACTGAGTGGGCATAGTGCCCATTACCTTCACTGTCCTTTCTGTAAACATATTTCATGAATGAAGAGTTTTGAAGTTCTTTTAGATCATCAATGATTTTCCTAGAAAAAAAATTTATGAGATATTTCGGTAAGAAAAAAACCAGGAGCCTAAAGTTACATGAAAGGTAGGTTCTATTATAGAAATAGAGATATGCTTGTTTTGTGGATGGGAGTCTAGGATTCCATTTGACACCAAATTTCTTTTCAAGCCTTTGTTTTTAACCTTGCACTGCTTTCCCTGTTGGTGCTAGTTTTTCACACAGGCCTGTTGCTGATTTGTATTTCAAAAAGTTTTAATGTGCTCTGTACCTAACCTATGTAGGTCCCATTACTACTTCTTATAGAGAAATTTGTGTCTGGGAGGCAGTGATCAAGCTCATGGGCAAGCCAATGTAAACTAGAGAATGCACAGGTCTAGAGAATCAACAACCATGGAAACCTGAAGAGAACAAGAACATGTAGACAGTTTCCTCATTTCTCTCAAAATGAGGAAACTGAGAACTGAGTGATGGGAATGCCTGGGTAACAGGGAAGGATAAAAATGGTCAGGTTTGCTGACTAGGGGGAAAAGTCTAAAACACACAGTCGAAGTGCCATAATCAAGATCCACAAGGTTTTATATGATGTATAGTATAGAAATGTCTTGCCAAAACTGTGGTCAGCTTATATTTTACTTTTTATTTCCACATGATAAGGTAAAGGAGAGGAGAGTAAGTTACAGAAGGGCTGGTACTTAGACATTGCTGAGAGTACATTTGTCATTGTGCTGGAAATATTCGTGACCGGTGTTATATATCACATTAAGCTCCAATGAAATAGTTGACCCTAAACTGCTACAGTCTTTGAAAACTTTGATCAGCAAAATCAGGTGTTACAGGGAAGGATAGGTCTATTCCAAGTTGCCAGTGAATTCAGACACCCTCTTTTCCAGGCACACAGGAAAGTTAGTCCACAAGGACAGACAAGTCTTTGCAGTCACAGGCATGCTAGAATGTGCATCCTGTCACTGGATGCAGCACAGAAATACTCAGTTGTCACCCTCAGAAGCTTCCTCTTGCTGGTTTGAAAGTCTAGTGATTTCTGGGAGGACAGTAGTGTTGCTCCTTGGTTATGTTGCTGCTTAGTAGCTTGTAGTTGCTGGGGTGGTTTGAACAGCACCATATTCCAAGAAAAGGCAATGTGTGGAGTAGGTTTGAGGCTAAATCTAGTTACTTAGTATTAGGTAGCATCAAGTCTTGGATAGTGTAATTGATTGCAGTGAGAGGGAGATTATAAGGATGCTGCAACTTAATTGAACAGTTTATTCAAAGAAGGATTCCATATGGTTTTGTATATTTGTTTTGTTCTCCTTGAAATAGGGTGAGGAGAGTAATTGGGTTGTGGATATAGGCAATGTTTCATTCCCAGAACGTATATAGGTCTAAGCATTTAGTAATGTAAAATCATAATCAAATTGGATTAGTTCAGAAGTACCAAGCAAAGGAGCTAGTAAGATTGCTTTTCAATAATAAAAAGCTTGTTGGAAGTGATGCCCACAAGTTGAAAGATTAGGAGTTTTCTCCCCCCTATCTCCCAATGGAGACATTAAATTTAACCACCACCCATGATAGGAATACCTGTGGGAGTCTAGATGTCCCGGAGAAGTGGCTACCTCTTGCTACCTCTGGAGCAAGTGGACACATTGTAAGGCCCTGGGTACTTTTCATTTATCTACATTCCCCAGCCTGTCGGCCAGCACATGCTCAGTGTTAAGAAAGCCCCTTGACCCTTGATTCCTTCTGTAGGGAAAGTGAGAGCATAAGGAATGAGCAACCCAGCTTCTCTAGCTATGCAACGTATTCTTCCAGCTGCAAGCAGAGAGGGGAATTAAGACTCAGAACCCAGAGCTCAACATAGGGCCACATGACTTAACTTACTATCTCCCGTGCTCCCTCAAGAGGCTGGCCTGTGAGCTGATGGGGGGTCTTATCTGACTGCTTCACCAGTACCCTCCATGCTCCATGGGTGTTTTCATGCTCCACTCGCCTCCTTCCTCTCCCCTCCCATGTTTTCCCACCCATACTCCTCAGGTGGCAAAGTGAGATTGGCACATGGAATCAGCTTGATTGAAGGACTGGGACAGGGTTCAAAATCCTTGAATATTTAAGGGGCCACCTGAAAGGAGAATAAAAACACATAGGAGGGTGTCAACGTACAGCCTAGTGCTTCAGAGACTAAAACAAGGCATATGATTTAAGAATTACCCCACAAGAGGGAATAGAAGCATCTACTCAGAAGGTGTCTGAAAATGACTCTGAATACATACCCAGGCTGAATAGGGAAGACTTCCCCAAAACCACTCAGTAGGCAAGGCTTCTTCACAAGTCAACACAGTAAAACAAGACTGCAAGGAAGAAAGCAAACAAGAGAACATGACTCCAGCAAAAGAACACAATGGTCTTTGAATGCTTAACCCCATAGAAATAGAGTACAGGCTGCCTGTCAGAATTAAAAACTGAATGAGCAAATAAGGGAAACCATGGGACCTATGTTTCTAGTATATGTTGAGACAAGCAAAAACAGTCAGATAAGTTGATGTTAGGAGAAATGAACCCGAAGACCCCAGGACTCAAATGTTTTTTTTCTTGCTTGCTATTGTTTCTAACATATTTATAATATTTCTTTGTTGCTTTGTACGTCCCTCCCCCATGGTATAACCCCTGCTTTCACTGTATTTGATGTTGGTATAATTTGTGGAGGGGAAGGGAAAAAACAAATTGTTTAAATAGGGATATAGGTGGACTCATCACAACTATGAGATGTACAAGACATTATGTCAAAAAACAAACCTTACAACTTTGGGGTGGTGTGGAGGGAGAGACGTGGGAGGGGGGAGATGGGAAGGGATGGGAAGGGGAAACAAAGGAGGAGGCAACAATGCTTGATAGAAAATGTGCTCATTACCTTGCCCATGTAATTGTAACCCCTCTGTATGGTATTTTCACAATTTAAAAAAAAAAAAACAATGGAATGGGCTAGCTACATGAACAGTCAATGTAATCAGGAATCAGTATGTAAGCCAAATGAGTTCAACAAAGAATCAGAAATCATTAAAAAGAATCAAATGCTGGAGCTGAAGAGTGCAATGTTCATTATATTTTAATATGCAATAGAGAACTTCATCAAGCAAACTGAAGAATAAATCTGTGAAATTAAATGAAAACAAGGAATTTAAAACTATCCAGTTAGAGAAGAAAAAAAAAGAATATAGAAAGCTTATAGAATTTATTGAAGTTATAATGAAATTCTTGGGAGTAAAGGAGAGGAGGAAGCCAGCACATGCAAACCCAAGAGAGCTTACTTAAAGAAAGAATGACTAAAACTTTTCTATGTCTTGAGGAAGAGAGGTACATGGTCCAAAAAAGGTCTTTATAACAGGATTTATTACAATGTCTCCAAAGAAAGCTTAAGATGTATGACAATCATAGCATCAAAAATTAAGAGAACAATTTGAAAGCAGCCAGAGAAAAGACTTGTCACATCCTAAGGAGACCCTGTAAAACAGTGGATGTATTCTTTTTTTTTGGGTCCGGTTGTGGGGCCTGAACTCTGGGCCTGGGCGCTGTCCCTCAGCTCTTCAGCTCAAGGCTAGCGCTCTACTTGAGCCACAGCTCCACTTCGGGCTTTTTCTGCTTGTGTGGTGCTGGGGAATCAAACCCAGGGCCTCATGCATGCAAGGCAAGCGCTCTACCACTGAGCCACCTTCCCAGCCCTGGATATATTCTTTAATATGTAACTTTAATTTTTTCAGTGGTAGTGCTAAGGATTGAGGTTCAGGCTTCCTGCTTGCTCGTAGAAACTATACCATTTGAGCCATACCTCCCTACCTGGAGGTATGCACTACCACATTCAGATTTTTCTGTTTTGATGCAATCTCATGAACTATTTGCCTAGGCTACAGAGATGCCAGGTATATCCTAGTAGGCCCAGCTATTGGTTGAGATGGGGGTAGGTTTCATGAACTTTTTACCCAGGTTGTCTTTAAAACTATAATCCTCCATAACTCTATAGGCATGAGCCACTGGTGCCTGACTTTTTAAAAAAGTTGTTTAAAACTCTTGCTGTATTTTCTAATACATGGTATTTTGGAAAGGTTCTGTTGTAAAAAATATATTTCAGATTATAACTAAATATTCAGTTATATTGTTGGAGATTTATGCTAAATTTGTTGATCTTCTGTTTTTAGAATTATATTGCAGCCATAATGGCCTAAGCTGATATTCTCTTTCTTTCCCTGCCTTGTTTGCCTTCTTTAACTTGTTCTCATATTGTGGATCTGTTTTTCTGTCTTTCTGTCTGTGTCTATATCTCTCTCACTCACTCTCTTTCTCTCTCTCAGAGCAGTAGGGGTGGTGGCAAAGTGATTATCTCTAACTTTTACTCTTTTCTTTCTTCAAATGTTATCCTCACGATCTGTAGAGAGAATGTAGATTCAGCAAGGAGTTCCCACATTGATATGTTGTACTTTCTTGCCCCTTCAAAACAGGGGAAAATAAAGACCAAATGTCAAATAGCACATAAAAATTTCTCTAGAAGTCTAGGAAGAGGAGTCATATGTTCAGATTCTTATGATATCTTTTTGAGGAATTGAAGATATTCCAATAGGCGTTTTCTTCTTTGTAAAAACCCAAAACACAAACACAAACTTAAGAAAACAAAACAAGGCTTTTCAATATAAATTACAACAAAAATGGAAGTTATTTGCCTTTAATGGGGCAAATGAAGGAGAACTACAGGGCTTAATACTATCTGGGGAGAGAAGATGCTGAGATTTATCTTGCTTCTCACCAGCATGTGATGTGTATGCAGTTCTGTTATGAATTCTGTCTTAGGCAGAATTAACAGAGGAATCAGCAAGCTATTTAGATCTGTTGTGCATTAGTAATCATAAATCATCTCTAAAAGAGATGAGAGGAAATAGGAATATGTCCAGAGAAGAGCTACAGTAATCATCATTGTAGTTATCCACCATCCGGTAACAATAACTTCTACTACTCATAGACGCTGTGTTAAGCTTGCTATTTTATCTTACTGTTGTTGAATCCTCGCAACAGTCTCTATGTATGAGACAAGACATAGAGGTTTCAAAAATTAAAATTGCCTTACTTGGTGTCAGCATATAGAAAGACCATCTAAGGCATGTGGGGTGATGGTTTAAAGGCAAAATGGTGTGTGTCACTAGTGATTGTGGTCAAGGGATGGTGTGGACGGGGCTCTTTAATGTGAAGAGGTGACCGCTGCCTATAAATGGTAGGGAAGAGATTTTAAAAACTGTAGTGAAGTCTAGATGATTTTTAACAATGCCTGTATTCTAAGACTCAGTAAGTAGTATATATTAAAGTGTTAAAAGGGGTGTCAGTACAGTGTCTTCTTCAGGGGTTGGGGCTACAGACTCAAGGAGAGGTAGCAAGTATATAAACAGGGAACATGGGTTAGGGCTTTATAGTAAAAGTCCAAGCAACATCATGGGAAGCTACCAGAAATGAAGATGTGCTTTGCCTTGGAGTGACCTGATAACAACATGGCCTTTCGGTTGACCTTAAGGTGGAAAAGATTGGAAGATAGAGTCAAATGGGAGAATGGTACATTGCCTGATGGTTTCAGGCACACAGTCAGGCAGATAGGAAATCATAGGACATCTTAGTGTAGTGTTGAGTGTTTTTGATTTGCCTGTAAGGTAAATTGTGCAATGGGGAGGAATGGAAGAGTGGTTTGGCAGAGTCCTGATTATGAGTACTTTGAAGACCACAACAGATAGTTCAGATTCTTACTTTTATGAGATCCCCTCATCTCATAAAGGGAATTGAAGGCTTAGGATGAGAACGATGGTTTAAAGAAAATAATTGTTAACAACCAGCTTTTGCCTTTTGATAAAACACTAAACCAAAAATATGGCAGTTTAGCTAAGTGTCAGTTTGGAAAACAACAGGCATGAGAAGGTTTAAATCTGTGGTCATACTGAATAGATCATGACATTCATCACCTTATACATCGCTTTCACTTAGTAGGATGGGCTTCCTGGGGCCACTTGGTAAACATATTGAAGGATGCTTGAAGGATGCTATGGAAGAGTAGAACTTTTTTTTTTTTTTGACAGTCATGGGGCCTGAACTGTGGGCCTGGGCGCTGTTCCGCATCTCTTCAGCTCAAGGCTAGCACTCTACCACTTGAGCCACAGCTCCACTTCTGGCTTTTTCTGCTTATGTGGTGCTGAGGAATCGAACCCAGAGCCTCATGCATGCAAGGCAAGCGCTGTACCACTGAGTCACCTTTCCAGCCCCAAAAGTAGAACTTTTAAGGTCCATTCTATATCTTAAGTCTGTAGGCAATTTTAATATAATTCTTAAAAGTTAACATTGGTTTTATATTGAGGTTGCATTAAAAATATTTCTGTTAAGGGGCTGGGGGTTTAGCCCAGTGGAAGGGCGCCCGCCCGGTGTGCACAAGGCCCTGGGTTCGGTCCTCAGCCCTGGGGAAAAAAAAATTCTGTTAATAGGAGAAATGGTTAAAAATATTGTAGAAATGTTCACTTTAAGGAAGTATATAAGGGTTTTAAAGACAGTTAAATAAAAACTTGATTCAGTTGTGGATTCTCTCCCAAACCATTCCATCCTTCATGCTGTATTTTCTCTTGTGTCTCTTATAATAACTGACGAGAATCCATGAGGAACTCCTCATTCATATCTACCCTATTGGTTAGCATTCATTTTGTAAATATAAGTGCTGAAATATTTTAACTATGATTAAAAAATTTGAATCAGAAGACAAATGCCACCTCTCGGCAATGGCAAGCCAAAATTTGATTGGTTGGAAGATTTCAAGATGGGGTCTTAATGTCTTTACAGCTTAGAAAATGGCTTTTGACAGATAAAATCACTCAGAAAGATTGAGTAAAATATGTACACAGTCTTTGATGTAATTACAGTCATTTTCACAGACCATCCCCCATAAGAAACTCTGATTCATTGGTTATAAAAAATCTCACTTTAGTAGATTTTAAGGTAGTAGAAAGAAAAAGAAAGATTTGTGTATACATTTAAAATAATGTTTTTGTTTTAGTTGGTGGAATATACACATGCCTTTAGAAATAAATGTTGTATGGAAGTGAAGGAAACAAAGATACTTTAAAATGCTATTGAATGTGCACATGTTTCTCAGAGGTCCTATAAACATTACAACACAGTTATCAGGGACTGTCTGAAAGTGCCTAGACAGTTCCTGTAATAAACAACATCCTACAAAGAAAAGTGTTTCCATGGTCTTAAAGGGAGACAAGGAAGGAAAGAAGGCCAGGCATAGAAAATAGACTACATTGTTCTGTTCTGTTGCAGATTGGATTTTATTGAACAGTACAGTTGGAAGAAATCAACCTTTTCAAAGAAGTATTGGCTAAGACTTGAAGAAGATAATTCTTAACCTTTGTAAGGCATGAAATCCATTCTATGGAAGTTACTACTTCTTTTTGGAGAAAGGAGATGACTACAAATACAGAGTACACCACCTGCCCATACCACACAATTTTCTGTACACTTCTTAAGAAAAGGAAACAGATTGATAACTGTGTTGTTAGCCTAGCAGAAAAAAGAATGAGTTGCAAAATATGTTCATAAGAAACTGTAATGAAATGGGCTGCTTCTAGGATTAAGAATGCAGGCAAATGGGTACTGGAACTGGCAACAGTGGGAAGCTATAACCACCTGAGAGCAGAGGGGACACATGGAAGGTGTGGTATTGGGGACTGATGAGGAAGAAGGTGGTGGCAAAAGACCGCTGAATGGAATGGCGAATGTTGGAGCCCAGGACCTGCCATAGGTCTCTGCCATAGGACCTGTTTCACCTCCTGAGCAGGAGACAGTGTGAGCAGAGGAAGGAATAGCCCCCCTGGCAGGGGCAGATGGAGCATCACTGGGTACCACTGTTGTCTCAAGCTTTTCTGCTGAGAAGACAAATAAGTGCTCTTTTAGCTGCCACCTTGGTGAGACTTTTGTTTTGAAGCCACTGTCCTTTGAGGCTATTATTTATTTACATTAATAGGGTTAACCATACCCTGAGAATAATACCTAAAATACTGCTTTTAAAAATGATTTTGCATTTTTATGCAAGGAAAGGATTGGAAAATTTGCTGAAGACACTGAACCTCTACTCCTAGGATTGCCTTGTTTTCCATCTGTTTTGGAAAACGTTACTGAAGTAAAAGGGAGATGTAGCTATGAATGTTTGAAAGGATGCCACGTGCAGTTAGTGGTGACCATAAACATGTGGTCTTCACAAACTACTTGGACTCTGTTCCAGCCTAGCTTCTCAGTGGAAACTAACCATTGCTGAGTGTTCGTTTCCCAGTTTCACTGGTGTAGGGGAGGGTTGTAATCAGAGCTAAAGTTAGTAAACTATTAAGAGCAATAGCACAACAGTAAGAAGAAATAAGGTTGAGAAACAATATGGCCAGTGGCCTCTCACAGAATTGTAAAAGAGGAATGGGGAACATTTCTGTGGAATCAAGAAAGCATTGTGAGAATTCTTTTTTCTTTCTTTGTCAGTCTTGGGGCTTGAACTCTGGGCCTAAATGCTTCCCTCAGCTCTTCAGCTCAAAACTAGCACTCTACCACTTGAGACACTGCATCCCACTTCCAGTTTTCCGAGTGGCTTATTAGAGATAAGAGTCTCATAGACTTTCCTGCTTGGGCTGGCTTTGAACCACGATCCTCAGATCCTCCTGAGTAGCTAGGATTACAGACCTGAGCCATTGACGCCCAGCTTTGTTGTGAGAATTCCTAAGATTTAAGATTAAAGTCTCTTTTGTTAAAGGAATTCTGGAGACATTGTATGTGGAAATCACATTTGTCTTAAGTATGGAACATAATTTGGGTGAATTGATTTCAGACTTTATTGATACAGATCATCTTTTAAGGTATGCATACTTTTCTACATTATGGATGTTCATGATGGAAAAATCCAAAAGTATCAGAAGTATAGTAAGGTAAAAACAACTGATTCTATTGCTTGGAAGTTACCATTATCAACATGGATGTTTCTTTTGCTCCCCTTACCCATGTGCCCTTAAAATGGAGTTAGGATGCCACAGTCCTCCAATATATAGCCATATTGTTTCCAGCATTCACACCAACATTAATCTCCACCACAGATGTGTTAGAAAATTTGTTTGTCTCAATTTTACCAGTAAAAAGTTTAAGATCAAACAGAACACAGAGTTGTTTACTATTTTTCCTTCATTTAAATTTATGTTTTCTTTAAATATTTAAACAAAAGGATTTTAGTTCCATATGTCAATTATGACATATTACTATGGAACTATTTGTGTATTTTGCTCATTTTTCTATGAGACAGTTAGTGCCTTGGATTATATAAGCTCTTTTTATAGAAAATACATTTCTTTAGATGAGGGTCTAGTAGGGCTCAAACTCAGGGCCTTATACTTGCTAGGCAGATACTTTACCACATGAGCCATGACCCAGACCTTTTTGCTTAAATAGGGCATCATGATTTTGCCTAGGGTCAGTCTCAGACTATGATCCTCATACCTTTGCCTTCAGTGTAGCTGGAATTAGAAGTACATGCCAATATGCTCAGCTTATTTGTTGAGATAGGGGCCAACTTCTTGTCCAGTCTGACCTCAAACTGTGATCTTCTGCTCTCTACCTAGTATGTGTGCTACCATGCTCAGCACCTATTTAAAATACATTATTTTAAAAGATATCCAGCACTTGAGCTGAATACCTCCTGAGACTGAGAGATTAAAATCTTTGGTCTTCATCAGCTCCCAAAGCTATCAGTGAAACAGATGTTGTGTATGACTATTGTAGTCATACTATGTATTCAGGCAAAACAAAACCACAAACAGCCATTCCACTAGATTAGGTGGGGCAGGAAGATAAAGCCAGCAGATAGGCATTTCTAAAGATATTTTGTTATATCCTCTTAACCAGGTAATAGACACTTTTAATTGGGGGGATGGGGGAGAGTAACTAGGGCTTGAACTGGGCAGCCTGAGCACTATCCTTTAGAGTTTTTAGTCAAAGCTGATACTCTACCACTTTAGCCACAGCTTTGGGATGGTTAATTGGTGGTAAAAGACTAATGGACTTTCCTGCCCTGGTTGGCCTTTAACTGGATCCTCAGATCTCAGCGTCCTGAGTATCTAAGATTATAGATGTGAGCCACTGGTATCCTGCAAGAACTTTCAGTGAGAACATTTTCAGCTCTCTCAGATCATCATAAGCAAACCAGGAAACAGAATTTTATATAGTCAGCCGAATCAGTCGTTAGCTTCTCTCCATGGTCTGTGCCCCCTCCTCACAGGAGTTACAGAAACAATGAGAAGGAGGAGAATTTCAGTGTCGTTTCAGATTGTTATATTTAGATCTCATTCCTAAGTCTATCTGTTTCCTACATTCTTTCTTAATTGTGCCTTAATATAATCACAACACAGACATTTTCCATTTTTATGTTTCTTCTCTCAGTAGAGCAGACATAAAGAACTCACTGATGTGGTTTGACATGGCCTTCTCCTACACTCATGAGTCCTGAATGCACGGTGGCTCATTCTATAAAGGCACACAAACATTGTGTGTTAAGGTTTTTCACGAATTGTCCCAGCTGTTGTAACAAGGAACAACCAGGCCTGGCCACAGATAATAGCCCTCTGGGTTGAGACCACCTAGGTCAGAGCTCTGGGACCTGGCATGTGTTCTGTGATCTGAAGTATTCCTCAGAGAGACCATGGCGATGACTCACTTCTGGCTCTGAGAAGTTCTTGCATAACTTGCTGTCACCTCAGTCCAATTTCCTGGGGTTGCTTTATCCTAACATATGCCTCCCTCCCCACTCCAGTGTCCCTTTTTTTATCGAGTCACACTACCATTTGAGAGGGTCAGTGTTCAATCTAGCCCTTTTCATACCCACTCTTCACCTTGGGGTCTTGCATTGTTGCTTTTTACATGTGGCATTGCTTGGGCTTTGTCCCAGCACACAGATGCCCATGCTGCATGCACAGTGAACGCCACCCTCCTGCCCCCCGCCCCCAGCAACCCCATGACACCCAGTCTTCCTTGAGAACTGTTTGTACAAACTATTCCGAAGATTCCAGATTACCTCCTGGCACTGGGCTTCCTCTCCTCCTCCTTTCCCAGAATTCTCTTCCTTATCGCTGGAATATAAAGATCTGATGCCAAAAGGCTGCAGGAAACAAATTATGTTAGGCGTTATGTTTTTAACTTCTTCTTCTTCTTCTTCTTTTTTAACCAAAGCTAGATTTCTTCTTGCTTTGGACTTTTAAATGTCCTTTCACCTGGACAGCAGTTCTGAAGTTATGTTTGGAGTTTAGTATATACTGGCTAAGAGAAAGTGGTTTATAAGATAAGGTAGTTTATCCATTTTCAACTCTCATACTCGCTCCTCCAATACAGCTGCTCTTGATTACTTCATCTCTGTGCCTTGCCCTGCTTCATCATTTGTTTGCATTTCGTTGTTCTTTCCCGAGATTATTTCTAGGTTCTTGCTGAGTCTCAAAACTCAGTTTCTGATTAAACAAACAGCTTTGATAAGTCACGTTGGAATCTTAACAGATGAGGTGCCTTATTTTCTCCTGAAACATCTCCTGTGTTTCCTCACCATTGTATTTCCAGTTGTTATTAAGGATTATGTCAGAAAAGCTAATTTTGACAAGAAGTTGACATAGGCCTCATGATATTCAGACCCATTGTAGACACACCAGTGGGAACATAGATCTCATAAAAACTAGGATTTTTAATTTAAAATACGCTCCTTTTTTCAAGGCTCACTGTCTGCTCCCCTTCTCTCTTAGTTAAATAGTAAAAGATTTTTTTTTTCTGTTTAAAGCAGGGAAAATAAGGATGGCTTTATGCCTGATCTCAAAGCATTGTATTTGGTCAATGTTGGCTGCTTGCCAGCATTGCCTTAGTTGTTTGCAAGTGAGGCTTTCCCACCTGCCCTTTAGGAGTATATTCTCTGCTGTTTTTTTTTTTTTTTTTTTTCCAAACTCACTTTACCGGATTTCTTGTATGGAGGAACATTCCTTGAAAGATCCTGGAATCTGTGTTCTTGGCTACAAAACGGTTTATGGTGCCTTGACTTCTTATTGTCCTGTTTCTTTAAAATCACTTCTAGTCAGGTTTATAAGTAGGCTCAAATTTTCTCCTCCTCCT
The DNA here is from genome assembly GCF_000151885.1 of Dipodomys ordii. Taxonomy (NCBI): domain Eukaryota; kingdom Metazoa; phylum Chordata; class Mammalia; order Rodentia; family Heteromyidae; genus Dipodomys; species Dipodomys ordii. Next base: position 7,503,452 of record NW_012267250.1, read on the forward strand.
CCTCTTCTTCTTCCTCCTCCTCCTCTTCCTCCTTCTCCTTCTCCAACTCCTTCCTCCTTCCTTCTTCTTACTTCCTCTTCCCTCCTTCCTCCCCCTCCCCTTCCTCTCCCTCCTCCCATTCCTGGTCACTGTCCTTGGGCTCCTTTTGCTCAAGGCTAGTGCTCTACCACTTTGAGCCACAGCATCACTTCCAGTCTTCTGATGGTTAACTGGAGAAAAGGGTCTTATAGACTTCCCTGCCTGGGATGGCCTCAAACCATAATGATCAGATCTCAGCCTCCTGAGCTAGGATTACAGGTATGAGTCACCACCCCCCCCCCAGCTTATCTTCTTTTTTAAATTAGGTTGGACTCAATTTGTGTCAAGTTTTTCTTTAATAAAAGAATGTATATTTCTCCAGAAGCCAGAGGAACATGAATAGGTTTGACAGTAAAACATGAGCAGTGGCCAGTTGTCCATGGGTTGAACTCACTCTTGTTGAACACTCAAATGCTTTGCCATCCTAATAACAGGTGAGGAAGATTGCACCCGTTCTGAGCTGCGACTCGCCCTGGGTGGACTATGAGGGGTTTTTGTGCCTAAAAGCCCTTACCCAGCAACTGTCAGCAGGGTGAACACTGTGTGCGTCCTCTTCCATACACCATCACATTGTCTGACAAGCAGAGGGCAGCTGCCATCTCTGCCGCAAGCCAGTTTGAGGCTGTTCCCTTACTCAGACCCACTCATGCTACGCCCACACCTTAAAGGGCTCAGAAACATTCCAGAGTTAAGGTGAGCTAGTTGTAATGAGACACAGGAAAGCTGTGGGCTGAAGTTGTTTATTATATTAGTGTGATTTAAGAAATTTATGATACTACTTCCACTAATAAATTTAGATTCATAAGGAAGCATAGCAATGATCTGACCAAAGCACCCCCCCTCACTTTTTTATTAATTAAGAAACATGACTCCATAAGTTTCAGTGATTTTCCAAGGTGATAGATCTTCTTAATGGCTTACTTAGGGGCTAACTGTGGAGTCTGAATACTTCTACCACAACATGAAGGACATGTGTGTCCGATTGCAGAGCCCAGGTCATTCAGAACTAACCTGTTCTGTCCTGTCTGTTGTAGACCCTGTTCTGTGTGGTTCCAAGTCAGCCAGGGACCCTCAGATGTCCGAGACTCTTGACCAGATGGCAAAAGTCCTTGGCCTAAGGCCACATTCTTGCTCATACAGAGTTAACACCCCAAATCTGGATATCTATAATGTCTCAAAGTCCAAAACTATGAGTGCTCTATATGGAAAATCCACAACTAGCTTTGTAGAGTGGCCACAGTGCAGGTATGGTGTTCTAACAATAGCAACACAACCACCTGTGGCCATTTGTAGATGTATTTGAACATAAATAAGCTTTAGATGTCACCTTGGTTCCCTTTCCCATGAAGTCTTATTATATCTATGCAAACATTTAAAAAAAACCTTTAGAAGAAAAGAAAGAAAGAAGAAATGCCACTGGTTTCAAGCATTTCAGCTAAGGGATGGTCCACTTGATGACAAACAATGGGCCATTATCATGTGAGAACTATTTGGCTACCACTGCAGAGGAGATCAAGCTGTGGCGCCTCTCCCTGTCCACACCGACCTCTTCCGACAGACCCTTGCCCCAGTGGATGTCCTTGGGACCCAGACAGTCACAGAGCTAAAGCCCTCAGGAATATGCTGAGAAAAAAAGAATGTGAATTTTGGACGCTGAAGATTCTGCTCCACAGCACTCAATTGTGGAGACAGGAGAGTAGCTACGGACAGATTACTGGTGAAAGATTAAAGGCCTAAATACATCTTGTGACACTAGATACAGTGATGGTTGATACAAATATTTTCTGTAGTTGGCTGTGGCATTGGGGTGAAGAGGAAGGGCCTTAGTCTTGAGGGGTAAAGGAAGTTGATAAAATATACATGAATGTCTCCAAGGATGGAAAACCAGTGAGTACCACGAGGTCATTCCATAGCTAGAGTTCACTTGAGGTTATGAGACCATCTCAACTCTTTCAAATATATTTTTGTTGAAAGTACAGTTTTCAAGCAGGTATTCTTGTGAACATGCGTGTTGCCTTAACAAACCGTTATGAATTTCCAGATAGAAGTCATAAGAACCTTTTTGTGAAATGTTTAGCTTTTCTAAACAGGCCCATTTCTTCTTCTCTTTGCAGTCTACAAATGTTAAATGTCCACTGTATGTGCACATCATTTATGTCACCTCATGGACTTTGTGAAAGCCAAGTTGCAATATGGTGGTCTTTCTTTTCTGGGTTGGCACCAGATTGATGAGAGCAGCTGGGTGGGAAAGGAATCTAAAACTTAAACATCTGCATGTATTATTTGACAGTTCTCTAGGTCTTTGTATAGGTACTAAGATGAGTGTTGGAATTTGGGGATGTTCAGGGCAGATCGTCACCTGGGCATGGCAGCTTAGCCTCTTCTATAGATTTCTGTGTCCTCCTTTGGCAGGGAGCCTTGTCCTCGATGTGGGTGTGGTCAGTAATGTCTGTGTTGAATGTCCAAGTTCACTGGGCTGTTAAAAACCAAGGAATGATTACTGTGTCCAAATTGGTTATAAAGTAATGAAGATTATTTTTCACCATCAACATCTCCAAACTTATATGCCTAAATTAGAGTTCTCTTTCAAAGCAATTCATTTTGGAGAAGGGAAGATACACTCTTATTTCCCATGACTCTAATCATCATTGAACACTTCCCGCCCGACCTGTTGTTCATTTTTGTATTGATTAGTGTGGTTGGTACTTTGACTTCTTTTTTTTATTAGAGTGAGTCTGAATTAAACATGAATTCCTTAAGGCTCTAGACTGTAAACTGAGTACAGTCAAGTTCAACTTGGAATAAAAGCACATATTCTATATATGTCTTCTAAGTGAGGGTAAAAGTGAAGGAGAAATATGGCACCATTAATCCTCTTAACAGTCTAAATTAGAGTCTAAATTAGAGTGTCATGTTTAATATTCATTGAATTTGATTAACTTGATTTGAAGAACCTCTCCAAAAACCAGCGTAGATTCAGTTGCTAGAGACAGTGTCATGTATGTGCCCTGTTGTCTCTGTGTTCATTGATAATTTATGTTGTGGTCACTAGATGGTGCTCTTTCACTTTGAAATAAGGCATGAGGCTTTGGCTTTGTTTTTCTTACTGTTTTGTTGATGCTGAGATGGTAGATAATCAAATTCTTCTTTATTAGAACCGAGGCTTCCTCTCTCATTCTCTTTCTCTCTCTCTCCATCTCTCTCTTTGTGTGTGTGTCTCTGTATCTCTGATGTATAGGAATTTTAATGCGGTTGTCTGACCTGTGAGGAACAATAAGTTACTGTATCATTCAGAATATACATTTTATTTGTGTACAAGAAAAATCCTTTTATATCCAGTGGAAGCTTTTGTTATATACATTCAGTATGTAAATCTCATGTGGCTTAATACTCTGGTTGTTTTTTTATTTTATCTTTTATTTAAAGATAGTAGCTATCTGGAGGATTGTGGTTGGATGCCAACCCACACAAAAACATTGTGAAACACCATATCAACAGATAGGCTGGCAGTAGTGATTATGGCTGTAATTCCAGCTACTTGAGTTATAGGTGGGAGAAATAATGGTGTAAAGCAGGCCCTGGGCAAAAACTTGAGACTCTATCTGAAAAATAACTAAAGCAAAAAAGGTCTAAGAATATGGCTTAGGGTACTTGCCTAACAAACTCAAGGCCCTGAGTTCAAACGTCTGTACCACCAAGTATCTAATTCTGAAAGGGGTTGGGCAATAAAAGGCTGATTTATTTCAGACTGTTCAGGAACCTTTATTATAGCAAGTGCTGCAGTGAATCTGATCTTCAGGTATGTTTTGAAGAACACTGGGTTCTCTCTACCCTGATGGAAGTGAACATGTTCAGAGTAAATTATCAGCCAGAGAAACACAAACCAAAGGTGAAGACAGGTGGGCCTGCAATTTTGGATATAGACAGCTCTTTGTGTAAATACCTCAGAAAGGGCTGAAAAGATCATCCTAAGAATTACAAAAGTGCAGTAATGTTAGCTGGCAAATCACAGAGCAAAAGAGAGTAGGCCGTGCCTGCAGCAGTGTCTGGATATCCCTTGTGCCCTGGACACCCAGCACCTGATATTTAACATTTTGAAAGTTCTGAACACTCTTAAGGCCTTTGATGTTTACTAGGTTCCTGTGACAGGGCAAGTGTCAGAGGAAGGATGTAAAAACAGGATGAAGAGAAATGCCTGGAGCCATGAGCAGGGCAGGGCAGGGATGGAGCTGATGGCACTGACTCAAATTAAGCACAGCTGCTGGGATGTCTCCCCAACCCCCCTCCCTCCCCACAAAAAAGGCCAGAGCACTCAGAAGCTGTGATTTTACCATCTCAGCACTGTGAGTGGGTAACTTTAAGGAAACCTGATCTCCCTCTTCATCCCCTTCCCCATCCCTCTCATTGCCCATTTACGCCTTAAGCATATGACATGTTCCACGTGGTACTGGACTGTGAGGTGGCAATGAGGATATCACAGTGTCAGGGGCAATATGTGTGGCTTGGAGAAAAGCCCCATGCTGGTGGGGATTCTGGTTCCTTCTTCTGGAGAATGAATGCTTTTGAAGACTTAAAGGGCCCGGACAGTTAATATCCACTGATTCTGTCTCTTGGGGAGGGGGGTAGGGAGGAGGAGGGAAGGGGTATGTTGAACTCAAGTCCCTGAGCTTTTTTTTTTAGCTCAAGGATATCACTCTACCATTTGAGCCACAGCTCCATTTCTGGCTTCTTAATGATTAACTGGAGATGAAAGTCTTAGAGATTTCCTATCCAGCCGGCTTTGAACCTTGATCCTCAGTTCTCAGGTTCCTGAGTAGTTAGGATTACAGGCAGGAGCCACCAGTTCTTGGCTGATGCTGTCACTTCTATACAGGATATAAGAACTTAGCTGAAAAGTCAGTATATTGTAGGTATCAAGAGTTTGGGATTCCCAGCGATGTGACAAACCATAATGAATTCTCTTCATTGCTCAGCCTATCATTGAGGCCAATAAGTTGAGAATTATCTTCTGATTTATAAACAGAACCCTCACACTCCTGGAGGATTAGAATCCTGATAGGGAAACTGGAAAGGTGTATCCCTCCCCCAGGTACCTTGCTCTGCTATCTGCTTCACTGGAAGGTTCTAGCTGCTGCAAACAGCTGTGATTTATCCACCTTGCACATTTAGTCCTCTACTTCTCTCCCCAGAGGCTGTCCTGATCTCTTTGTCTTGCTTTCCTTTTCCTTCCTTTTTGCAACACCTATATTTTAATATATGAAGTAATTTGATTTATTGTCCCCCTGAACAATATTATATATATTTGGCCAGAGGTGTTTTTTTTATCCATGACAGACTAACCACTTAGGGCCATGTCTGGTGCACACATTAATCAGTACATATCTGTTGAATGAGTAGATGTTCTGCTATGTAAGATTCAATAACAAACAACAGAAATGTCAGATAGTAGTCTGGATATGAATTCTGCACAAATATTAAATATTCCTGAGGGAAATTTAAAGATTTCTCCCCCATTAATCATAACCTGTAATGATGTCTTCCAAGTCATCACCGTTTATAAGCATGGGTCAGAGATTTAAGACATTACATTATAATAACCAACTCTCTGAGCAGTTTCTTGGGCAGGTTACTAAACTCCCTTGTGATTGATTTTCTCTGTTTAGAAAAAAAAACAATACCTCAAGAAGCAGAATCTGGAATGTAGCAAAAATTAGTAAATATGTCACATTAATAATTATGTAAATAATTAGACCCCTATTTTACAATTATATACTTTGCAAAAATAAAATTAAATGGCTTAGCCACTCTTCAAATGGAAAAATAGCCACAGATAAATGGACAATTTGAGTAATTTTTTATATATACTTATTTTACTACAATAATAACAGGCCTACAATAAAACAAACTCATTATATGGTAGAATCTATTTTCTTCAATCATAACAGTTTTACACACACACACACACACACACACACACACACACACACACAGAGTTTTGAGGGGTGGTATCATGATTTGAAATAAAAACCTTTACTCATTTAGCTGTCATTCTACCACTTGAACACCGCCCTCCCCCACCCCCACCCCACATACCACTCACCCAATCCTGGTTAATTGGAGTCTTAGACTTTTCTTTCCAGGCTGGCTTTTAACTGTGATCCTCTCGATCTCAGCCTCTGAGTAGGTAGGATTTTAGGCCTAAACTAACAGCTCCGGATGTGATATCCATTTTAAAACAGACTTTGGGGAGTTATCAGAGTTTCAACTGAGCCTTCTCATTTCTTATAGATCCCCATATTAAGGTTTCTGGAAAGAAAGAAGATGTTAAAGAAGCCAAGGAGATGATCATGTCTGTCCTAGACACAAAAGTAAGTGAATATTAAGGACACTCAGAACTGGTCGCTGCAAAAGTTACTTCATGGCATTATGAAAGAACTGTTTAGAGAAATGATAAACAGGAAGAGGTAATGTTGTGACTTAAAATATGCACATGATTCTATGGTACTTACAGACTCTCAATTTTTGAATTGATTCTCTCATGTAAGGTAAGTGCATGCACACACATATGTATGTGGATATATGTATCTATAGATGATAGTACACGCACACACACACATGTTCAGACGTAGCTATTGCCCTGATTAGTATAGGGTGAGTAATAAAGATGTATCAACAGAAAACCATATTGATCTTCTCTCTGTCCTGTGTGTGATGGCACAAAGTCCCTGCTTGCTCTTGCACAGTTGTTTTCTACAACTCTTAATTCCAAGTATATGTAGAGATAACAAGGAAAGTCAAATACCTGAGAGTTTGTTCTCATTGGTGAGAGTTTAATTTCTTCAATCACATCTAAAACATTTATCATATGGCAGGTACTTAGCTAATCACTTAACACTTTATAGATACTAAAGTGTAAGAGATTAAATAATTTGTTCAGGATCTCTGAGCTGGTAATTGAGTGTGTGGTTTAAATTCAGGCTGTCTGGTTTTTAACTATATTGAATTATTGACTGCTGAATTGATTTTGCCACTGGCTATTTCATTGGAATGATCACTGATTTTCCCTTCTTTTGTCCCTTCTGTTTTATTGTTCTTTTTAATTTTTAAAAATTATTCACCTCATAATTATTAAATATTTTAGAATTTTCTCCCAAAGAGGGACATTTTACCAAACTCTAAAGGCTAAAATGAAAGAATTATGTTTAAAAATCAAAATATTTAAGAGGGTTACGTTGAAATTTAAGGTTTCAGAGGGTTAAGACTATTGATGTGTGTGCTTTTTTTTAACCATTTTGAATTTTACTTGGTTAGCCACTGTTGAAAATTGAAAAAAAGTTTTTTTTATAGTTGTACACTGAATTCCCCTAAATTTAGTACATAGATTTCAATATGACCATGGTGCTTTTGTTCAAGTCTTTGATATTTTACATTTTTCTTTATTTAATAAAGACATTGCACTAGCAGGGATCTGTGATTTTATGATTCTTCCTCATTCTTCTAACTCTCAGCAGAAACAAATCTACTTGCTAAAGTTCCACATAGAGTCTACGGCCATACCACCCTGAACGCGCCCGATCTCGTCTAAAGTTCCACATAGATTAACATTACTTTCTGAATATACCAGACTTAGAAATGCCTGTGAAGCCTTCCTTATTCATTTAGACTTTATTTTTCTTCTAATTTTCCATCATTGTAGTTCCAGAAGCCTCTAATATGCTTATCCCTTATAATTGTGTTTTCATCTGTTCTTAGTTATTTAGATTAAATGTTCCATGAATAATGTCTTTAAAGAAAAAAACAAGTAATTTATTTGTTAGTGTAGCTGACTTCATTTAAAGTCTACTTTCCAAGAAGTTATTGTAGTAAATAATATACTCATCTATTTTGTTCTACTAATTTGTCTTAAAATGAAAGTATTTTTTAATAACCAAGTGGACATGTAACACTGAGATTATAAAGAAATATGTAAGATTTCCCACTCGGTCCCTTTTTGTTAATAGTCTGGAACATTCAGGATGGAGTGTTCAGGGAGCTGTTCTTTCCTTTTCTCATGCATCAAGAAATAACACCATTATTTCCACATAGAGCAACCGGGTCACATTGAAGATGGATGTATCGCATACAGAGCATTCGCATGTCATCGGTAAAGGAGGCAACAACATTAAAAAAGTGATGGAAGAAACCGGATGCCACATCCACTTCCCAGACTCCAACAGGAACAACCAAGCAGAAAAAAGTAACCAGGTGCTTCATCTTTCCATGAGATCTTTTGAGGACTGAATTTCACCGTAATTTTCAGTATGTGTATCTTTGAGGAACAGTGCGAAACAGTAATCGTTTACAGTAACCTCTGCCAAGACTGAAGGTGCTGTGGGTTTTGAGGATGAATTACATTTAGGGCCTCACCATGTTTATCCACACTTGGTTGGTAGAAATGAAGAGAGGATGTGATGATCAGAAAATCAAGCCCTGCAACAAAGGCTGAGACCTGATGCTGTGTGCCAGGTCCTCAATAGTAGTTCAGGATATGCCAGGTCATCTCTTGAGTACACTGCCCCCTCATAGTGACTGACTGCTGTCTCTCTAGTTTATGACACTTTTTCTGGTTTATCTCTTGGAACACATTTGTCTACATATAAACATTTTCAATACTCGAAGAACAGGTAGTTTTCTGAAGGGTTCTAAACCAAATCGTGACACGAGAAACTATTGACCATTGTGATAGTCTTTTCTCTACAGGTCTTAATAGTGAAGTTGGGATGCAGAATAGGGACTAGCTAGGAAACCACAATTAAAGGCAAGAGCCATGTTCAAGTATCTTAACGGCTTCTATGTCATGGCCTCTTAGTCCTAAGAGCTGCAGTCTGGAACTACTGTACCCCACCCCAGTCAGAGACTAATGTTATATCTGACAAGTTGTGAGAAGGCTCAAGGTATACCAGGAGAAAGATGGAGGACATGGGTTTTGGAGTAATGATTATGTAGATATTTTGAGAATATAGTACAGCATGTCATTGCATATTGATGTATACCTGTTCTGAAAAGAGTTTAAACAAAGAGAGACAAAAATGCCAAAAATAGGAATAATTACCAAAAATATGGGAGTACTATGTGACATTATTACATAGTACTGAAAAAAGCTGGGCAGGGTTGGTGTTCCACAGCCCTCTTACCTGGAAAGGGCCTCCTGGGGCCTAAGGAGCTTTAGGCAAATCTTAGGAGTGATGTGGTTCTGTTGGCTTAAGACACCTGAGGATCTCAGTAAAATGCAAAATCTGGTTAATCAGCTCTGGGCTTAAACAGGTCTGCCTTAATCAGATCTGAGGTCCTTCATCTTTAAGGGGCTCCCAAATAATGAAGATGTCTCTTTCCTTGGACTCTCCTTTTATTAACAATGTAGAAGATAACTAGAAAAGCAGGTGTGAGTTTGATTAAAATAAACCTAATTGTATTTTCTTTCTTTCACAGGTATCTATAGCAGGACAACCAGCAGGTGTTGAATCTGCCCGAGTTAGAATTCGGGTAACTATATATTATTTGAATATTGCAAACCAGTGTTAGCAAAATCATATTAAGGCATTAAAATATCCTAATTTATCTTTTTGTACATGGTGGCCAAAGTTGTTTTCATGTCCATTTTTAAACATTTATTGTAGGTATTTTATAGTCAGCATTTTAAAGTGAGATTCTGTGTTATTTATAAAATGTTTTTCTGTTGAAGTCATTTCTTAGAAACATTGTGGTTTTCATCTTACTCAGTATCTTAGCAGACTTTTTTTTTGTCATGTTGGTCTTAAGGCTTGAACACAGAGCCTGAGCTCTGTCCCTGAGCTTTTCTGCTCAATGCTACTACTCCACCACTTAAGCCAGAGCTCCACTCAGCTTTTTGGTGGTTAATTGGAGATAAGAGTGTCACAGCATTCTTACCAGGGCTGGCTTTGAATCATGATCCTCAGATCTCATCCACCCGAGTAGCTAGGTGCCCAGCCTTTCCTGAGTTTTATGTGATCAAATAGAAGCTTGTCAACAAATGCCCCAGAGTCATCTTAGCTTACTGAGATATGAGTTTGCTGAAGATTAGGTATCTCATAGAACAGTTGTAAAATCTGTCTTCAGGAAAGAACAAATCTCTACATGTATAATGCTTGAACTAATGCTTCTGGGTTCTCGTAATTTTGTTTTAGGAGCTGCTTCCATTGGTGCTGATGTTTGAATTGCCAATTGCTGGAATTCTTCAACCAGTTCCTGACCCTAATTCCCCGTCCATTCAGCACATATCACAAACGTACAACATTTCAGTGTCATTTAAACAGCGTTCCCGAATGTATGGTGCTACTGTCATAGTACGAGGATCTCAGAATAACACTAGTGCTGTGAAGGTAAATGATGTAGACAATTCCCTAGGTTGATATGTGTGAAACCACTGAAGGTTTATTTTTAAGGATATTAATTTGTTTTTCATAATTTGGGGGTTAATAGAATATACTGCATTTTTCCCTAGCTCTGAGAGATCATTTCTCCGTATATGGGCAGTCATATTTTACAGTATTATATTCCTTCCACTCTTCTCTGCTAGGAAGGAACTGCCATGCTATTGGAACATCTTGCTGGGACTTTAGCATCAGCTATTCCTGTGAGCACGCAGCTAGACATTGCAGCTCAGCATCATCTCTTTATGATGGGTCGAAATGGGAGCAACATCAAACATATCATGCAGAGAACGGGTGCTCAGATCCACTTTCCTGATCCCAGTAACCCACAGAAGAAATCCACTGTCTACCTCCAGGGCACCATTGAGTCTGTCTGTCTTGCAAGGCAATATCTCATGGTAAGATTACTAAAATGAGTGCTGTACTTTTTAATTTAACTTTAAAAGACATTGCATTGTACTATGTGATATTTAAGAAAGCACTTTAGAAGGCTGGTTAAATAGAAAAGTTTCTTTAATATGTGGAAATAAATATAGTAAGGTTCATAGTTTGCTGAATTTTATTGCATAGGTGGCTAATTTTCTTGCAATTAGACTAAATAAAGAAGGGGTTATAATGAAATGATTGACTGGTTTTTGAAGCTTTGTATTTTTTTTAATATGATATTTCTTTTTTTTTATTTTTTTTATTTTATTTGTGAAAGAAGCTTTGTATTTTTTTGTCTGACCTCTGCATGAATGTGAAGTTTGCATTTGGCTGCAGGGCTTCTGTTTAAACAGAAAAACAAAAATACTATTTAAATTCCAACCTCAGATGGATATAATAAAAATATCTTAGATGTGCATCTGAAAATGTCATAGTGATGTACATTATTAGAATAACTAATATGTGCTAATTGCAAAGAAAATAAATTCCATCTTCACAGACATAACTTTGTTGGTATGAAGCATTTCTACATTAAGCCATGAATTTGTGTTACTTATTGACAAAAACATTATGATTCAACACTGCTTCTAATTTATAATTTATAATATTTCTTTCCTTCCTATATTAATTTAAAACCCCAGTGGGTAGCTTGATATACAGTAACAGAATAGACCTAATGCTGGGTTTGCAAATACAAGTTACCACTGTAGTTGAGTGCAATATATAGTAACAGAATACACCTAATGCTGGGCTTGTAAATATAAAAGTTACCACTGTAGCTGAGTGTGATGACACATTCCTGTAACTCCAGCAGATGGAATTTGAGGCTAGCTAGGCCTACATTGTGACAGCCTACATGTCCCTGGTCTCCCAAAAAGAAAAACACCACTACCACTGTATTCTCTTAATCTTAACAATAAGATCAGTAGAAGTGTCAAATGTGACCTTTGCTATTAATCATTTTTAAGAAAATTTTCAGAAAAGCTGTTCTCTTGAGAGATGAAAATGTCATAATCATTCAGGTTTATGATATATATATAATTATATGATTTTAAGAAAATTGTGTTTTTCTCTTTTTGGCCAAGTTATTTTATCAAGTTATTTTTAATATGCTACCATACAGGCAACATATTCATATCCAATAATTGCTATAATTACTCAGTATATTTTTCTTTTCATGTTGAGTCTAATGAACTTTTTCAAGTATTCTGTACAGTTATATGTTTACTCTCATACTTTGACTACAACTGCTAAAAATATAGGCTTGCTGTGAGACATATTGTTATTGCACAGAAAGGAGGGGTACATTAAAAGATTTGTGCTTATAATGTAATCACTTCTACATATAGTACTTTTCCTTAAAAAATCACTGTTGTCTACAAGTGAAGTGGTGCATAATATTTCATTTTAATCCTAGTGTATTGAGCATTAATTTCTGATACATTTGTATAAAATCTATCAACTGACTATGTTGTGCATCAGAGAAAGCATACTTGATGGCTTCTATGCTCTCTAGATAAGGAAGCAAGAAGAAAGCATCAGAGATAATTTAAAAAAAAAGAACATCTAAACTGCAGTTGTCAAAAAGGGGTAGTTAAAGAAGGTACAATAGTAACAGTTAATTCCAAGAAGGGGTATGGCTTGAGTTGCAGTAGAAGTCAATAGGAGTTGGGTTGGTGATGGAGCGGCTGATGAGTTCAGGTAACAAAAATGCAGGATCACTTTAAAAGATAATGAGAGGCTGTCCTCAAGGAAGGAGCAGGCTTAGATACAGAACTTTGGTGGTATGAGCAAAGTGGGGCCAAAATGTGAAGCTATTTAAACACCCATAGATGTTTAGCTTTACTTGGAGACACAAGGAAAAAGCCAAACTGTAAGTCTTTGAACAAAAGCCCAAGATTAGTGCCCTTCCTGTGGCCCAGAATCTCCTTTCCACTCACAAAATCAAGTTGAGAGACTGGAATTTTCCAAGGTGAAGAATGGGTTAAAAAAATTTAAGGCCAAAACCAGAAACTTGAGATACACAATTTTTATACCCAAATAATTCCTCTCCCTCAGCATTACTCCTACGCTAGCCTTCCATGCTAAGTAAAGGTGTATAATTTAGCTTTAATACTTTCATTCTCTGTTCAAATATGAAAAAAGACTGAATTTGTAAGCATGTTCAAATATCAGGGCCTGGAATGTTGAATTCTTACCCATTCTACTGTGACTCTTTCTAGGGCTGTCTTCCTCTTGTCTTGATGTTTGATATGAAGGAAGAAATTGAAGTAGATCCACAATTCATTGCTCAGCTGATGGAACAGCTTGATGTCTTCATTAGTATTAAACCAAAGCCAAAACAGCCAAGCAAGGTTGGTTCAGAGTCTGGACCCAAAGAATCAAATATAAGCTCATATTCTATGCAACTTTATTTTGCATGTAACACTTTATTTGCTTTTACATAGACCAAATATGCTATTTTAGCTTTAATTATATCTATATAAATTGATAAGATTATGCATTACTGATCATAATTTTCTTTATGTATTTATTGATTTGGGGCACCATTATTTTTGTACATTAGTCCATTAGTTACCATTATTTTTCATACAAATAGGTATGAAAGAAAACTTTTTTGTCTAAATTTGAAACCTGGTAACTTTAAATTTTACTTAGTTATCAGAGAGTTCATAAGGCTTCTTATGTGGTTGTTTTTTGGTGTGTGTGTGTGTGTTGGTGTGTGTGTGTGTGTGTCTGTGTGTCTGTGTGTGTGTGTTTATATCTAGCATAATTCAGGAGATCCTTAGAGTACTGAGAATGTTCCAGCCATTGTTCTAGTTCTAGCAACCTAAACGATGGTTGCCCACTCTTCTCTTTTTCATGCAAATGTTCAGACTTCTTAGAGCCTCTCCTCTAGATTTTGCAAATTCTTTTTTTTTTTAGATTTTGCAAATTCTTGAAATTATGTTTATATTAGATATTTAACAGGATACATCTGACATTACTTACTAATGAGAATATAAGGAAAGAGGAATGTTCCCACATTATTATTATAAACATTGGCATGGTCACTTTTGAAACCGTTTGGTCACAGAGAATACTGACTTCCTGCTTGTAGACATTCTAGTTGAAGCTATAAGTATAAAATAATGAAGTTTATTGTATACATGGAAGGGTTTTCATGTTATATGGTGTTACATATAATTTGTGTATTGTGATACTTACTTACTGTCCAGCTGAAGAAAACCAATTATACTTCAGTGAAGAAAAAAAATGTTTAAGGAAAAGATAGCCAGTGGTTGTGAGTTTAAAGTTTGAAAACAGGACATTAGTATTATGTATAATGAAACCTCATGCTTTCCTAATCTAGGTACTAGATATGGACGGATAATCAAGGCCTTGTGCATATAAAGATGGATAGGCACAAGAGGAATTCTGAAGGAAATGAGTAGATGTTTGGGAAATAGAGATTTTAGATGAAGACTTTAAGATCTTGTTGTATCCTGGATCACTTCATTGTGCCCAGATGTCCTGATGCTAACTAGTCCTTTAACTGCTTTCTTAACCACACATTTTATTTATTATCCATTGGAGCATTCCCTCTATTGGTTTCCAACTTTTTACACGAGTCCATCAAGGGAATAGGTTGTTTTGTTTTGTTTTGTTTTCCTATGTCAGGAACTTTGCCATCAGTACAGCTAGTAGAACCTCAAGGCCTATTAGTTACTTAATAAACCATAAATGTCAAATGTAAGTGACTGCTATTATGGCATCTGTATTTGGTGACAGGTTTGATTTGGTTTGAAAGGGTGAGAGGGTTGGGTGGGGCATTAAAGCTGAGAAGTTGTAAAGAGGGTGAGTTCCCATCTCCTGGCCATCAGTTCACAGCTGTGTGGGGACCTTAACTAAAGCCCTTAGCTTCCTGAATAGGAATGAGGATTTCTATGCCATCAGGGTCTGGAGAGCATTGGAACCTTCACATGGCTTCCATCACTGTGCCTGGAACACAGGACAACACATGCCATAGATGGTAGCTAACGTTGTATAATTTAATAGCAGTAAACTTAAGGAAATAATTGGTTAGAATTTGCCGTTGATTTCAGAGCAGCATTAATATCCCCTGAGTGGAAATCTCGTTAGCATTTTCATTTTCCACCCACCTCCCTCACCCCTCATTCATTGTAAACTGCTTGCATGTCACCTTTTTTTTTTCTTCCATTATGTGTTTTCATAGTCTGTGATTGTGAAAAGTGTTGAGCGAAATGCCTTAAATATGTATGAAGCAAGGAAATGTCTCCTCGGACTTGAAAGCAGTGGGGTTACCATAGCAACCACTCCATCCCCAGCATCGTGCCCTGCCGGCCTGGCATGTCCCAGCCTGGATATCTTAGCTTCAGCAGGCCTCGGACTCACTGGACTAGGTATAAAATTTATTATTACAGCAATTCTCAGTCACAAGGGAAATGTGTATCTGGTTCCCTTTCTACTATTTGGGGTCTCCATTTAAATGCTATTTTTTTCCTCTTTTCTTCTTTAGGTCTTAAGATCAGGTGAAAAGTAACAAAGCTTGAATCAATTTCGGGTTTTCTGTTAGGCTCTGAGGATTTTGGTTACTCAGATTCTTCCTACAGTGGCATAAATAATCAAGGTCTGACTGTTTTATTTTCAGTGGCTGTGTTTGTTCACCTAAATTAAGAATGCCATTGAGATTGAAGTGAGCAGGCTGACTATAATTTATGTGTTTGTTCTCTCTTGCATTTGCAATATTGCCATGGGCCCCTAGAGATAAAGATTATCCAGTTTGCTTTTCGAAAAGTAATTGCAAATCTGTCTGGTGGGTTGGGGGAGAAAGGGAGGTGAAAGCAATTTGAGCCCCACCCTCAGTGATTAGGCCTGCCAAGCCTAGACACAAAGGAAAACTAGTTTGCAGGCACCAAGGGAAACAAATAGACATGTATTTATGTATAAAGCAAGGAACAAGCAGTATCACCTGAATGCATTAGCCTGTTAAGGAAGCAGAGTCATCTAACAGTTATGCTGGTATCCATGGCCTCATCCATGCCATGATCTTAGAGACTGGTTAGTTGTTTCAGCCTAGTTATGCTCACAGAAAGTTATTCTGCTTTTTTTCTCCTTTCTCATCTGTTTTGTGTAAAAAGCTAAGACAGTTATATAGCTAATCACTTTATCTTCTGATTGAGACAAAGAAACTACTCTCAGCAATATTATTTTTTTCCTAATACCTGTTGGGAGATAATGTTATATATATATATATATATATATATATATATATATATAATATGCTATATATAAAATTAA
The DNA here is from genome assembly GCF_000151885.1 of Dipodomys ordii. NCBI lineage: Eukaryota > Metazoa > Chordata > Mammalia > Rodentia > Heteromyidae > Dipodomys > Dipodomys ordii. Next base: position 7,519,687 of record NW_012267250.1, read on the forward strand.
AACATGACTAAGACCAAGTAGCCATGCTCGGACACCATTACAGTAATGAATAATTTTCCTCCTTGTTTCCTAATCGACTGAAGTTATCCATAGGCATCTGAACAGTCAGAATAACACTGATATTCCATTGAACTAGAAAATGCCTATTAGGTGATTTAGTAGGAACCGAGTTTATCCTGCACCAGATAGGAAATAAGTGAGAAAAGCTGAAAAGTTATCAAATTTTAAACACATTTTCATACCAATATCTATCTTGAAATACTTAATGCTTTATACATATTCCTGGATATATGTATACAAATGCCCATTTTATTTCAGAGTGTGTATCTTAAATGCCCAAAGCATCAAATGATTAAAACAAAACCCAAAATGACTTTTAAAATTTTTATTGTTATTACAAAGGTGATGTACAGAGGGGTTGCAGTTATATAAGTCAGGTAATGAGTACATTTCTTTTTGGACAATGTCACCCCTTCCCTAGCTCTCTGCCAGTTTTTCCCTCCCTCCCTTACCCATAAATTGTATTGTTCATTTTCAACATAGTGTCTGCATTTGTTCACCCTTTGTCCCTCCATTTCTGTGCCATCCACATCCTCCCAAAGAAAACAAAAAAGACAAAGCTTGTTATTTCCATTTCTGGAGTTTGTTTTGATAAATATTATTTTATATGATCAGAGGCACATAGGCTTTGCATCTTTGTGTTCCTCCACTAAGAGTATCCTCCTTTGGTCTCATTATATATGAATACCTAGAATCCTGTGTAATTTATCATGTCACAGTGTATTTTAGAGCTAGCTTCTGCAGATCAGAGAAAACCTGCACTGTTTGTCTCTCTAAGCTTGGCTTACCTCACTTAACAATGATTTGTTCCAGGTCTATCCATTTCCCTGCATATGATATAATATTATTCTTTCTAAAGGCTGTGTAAAATTCCATTGTATATAGGTACCACATTTCCAAAAATGTTTTTGGAAGGAAGTTGTTTTTTTTTTTTTTTATGAAGTTGGACCAAAAGGATTCATGTATGTGTTCAGACATTCATGTGACAACTATGGAGTAGGACCCTATCCAGAAAGGGCTCAAATAGATCTGATTCTGCCACAGGAAGATATTCTCTAGTCACTGCCTAGGGAAAGAGATTTGAAAAGAACCTATTTGGAAGCAGGTGATGAACAAGTCATGGAGAGAAATAAAAATGAATCTCCACTTGAGTAGAATTTTGTTCATCCTGGCTTGTTGACCTGGATGCACAGCACAGGGCCCAGAGACACTGCGCTGCTCTTCTGGCTTAGACATATCTGTCTTTCCTTCCTTCTAACATCTATTTGTGTTTCTTTGTGTTGGAGATGTATAAAAAATGTTTCATGTAAATATTTTAAAGGAGGAAAATCTGTCACCCATATGTTATATTTAGAAAATAGCAAATTATAGTGATGTGCATTCCAAATGGCGATCCTGGTGTCACTTCCAGTTTAAAATCTAGAATGCATTTGCACTGACTTTTGCTTTAATTTATTACAGGTCTTTTGGGACCTTCCACTTTATCACTGAACACTTCAACAACCCCAAACTCACTCTTGAATGCTCTTAACAGCTCAGTCAGTCCTTTGCAAAGTCCAAGTTCTGGTACCCCCAGCCCCACATTGTGGGCACCCCCACTTGCTAATACTTCAAGTGCCACAGGTCAGTGTCATTTTAATATAATCAAAAGCATGAATTAAGTGTTTTCAGTTTTCAAATAAAAATTTACAAATGCTTCAGTTTCCTTAGGGAAAAATTGTGATTCAGAGCATGTTCCATGCAAACAGACATTCCTTGATGAAAAGCACAAAATAGCAGTGAGTTCTTTTGATACAAACAGAAACGTGACCAATAGATTAGAAAAGAGCTTGACATGCAAGGGACAATAGCAAGGTGCGTACAGGTGGTAGTTTTGTTTTGCTTTTTTTAAATGCAGGTTCTGCTTAATCCTGCACAGCTTAATTTAACTAGATTTCTCATCTAACACAGGGGATTTAGATTAAATATTGTTGAAAGGGTTTCATTCTAGCATTCAATTGTGTTTTTATAGTTCTTTAAGCCCATTTACCTCTAGAGAGGTATCAAAGTTGAATTCTGGATTTGCTTCAACAGTAATGCCATTTTTTATTGTTACTAAAAATAACAGTTGTTTCTTCTGAGTTTTTCCCTGTCTAATATGTGTGTTCATGATATGTTACCCCAGGTTTCTCTGCCATACCACACCTCATGATTCCATCTACTGCCCAGGCCACATTAACCAATATTTTGTTGTCTGGAGTACCCACCTATGGGCACACAGCTCCATCTCCTCCTCCTGGCTTGACTCCTGTCGATGTCCATATCAACAATATGCAGACAGAAAGCAAAAAAATCTCTGCTTCTTTAAATGGACATGCACAGGTAATGCCCTTCTACCGAATGGTGTGATCTATACAGCGTAGGAGACATAAGCTACCTGTAACATGTTTCAGTCATTGCCAGAAATGACCCCTCAATTGTAGTTATGACTAATGTTTGCATGTTACATTTTGTAATTTCAGTCTCCAAATATAAAATATGGTGCAATATCCACTTCATCACTTGGAGACAAAGTGCTGAGTGCAAATCATGGTGATCCATCTATCCAGACAACTGGAACTGACCAGGCTTCTTCCAAGTCAAACCCTGTAGAAGGTCAGGAACTATTAACTCTCCTCTTGTGCATAAGCTCTTGTTTGTAACTTGGGTAAGGGGAATTGTGGGTAGTTTGTGCAGTGATTTTCAGTTGGTTCGCTGAACAGTCATGACTCATCCTACCTCAAGGGTGTGGAGGGACAATGTCTTCAATGAAATTCCAACACACATGGTGAAAAGGTCCACTACAAAGCACTTTTCCATGCTGGGTGCCAGTGGCTCAGGCCTGTAATCCTCCATATCAGGAGACTGAGATCCAGAGATGAAAGGTTGGGGCTAGCCCAAGTTAAAAAGTCTGTAAGACTGTGTCTCCAAAATAACCAGAAAAATGCTGGACTGGAGGTTTGGCTCAAATGGTAGAGTGCCAGCCAAGTAATCATGAACATTCTCATAACATTGGATCTTACTCTAGGAAAGCATTCATATTTATATAACAGAAAAGCACTGACTTTCTAAATCTCTCTCTCTCTCTCTCTCTGTTTCTCTCTCTATATATATATATTATATAATATATATATAATATATATTATATATATATATATATAAAGATGTATTCACCTCTCTCCAAGTCTAGTATCTTTCTGTAACCCTGTACCCTTGGACATAATGGTCTTCTCTTCAAGCAGAGGTTTTGTGACAGCCTGAATTTGGTGAGGTCTCTGTCTTCTTTGCAGCTAAGTGCCATTAGCCTGGATCAGGCTGACAATATCTTGTAGAGTGGATTCTGAGTTTTTGCCTTTGCAGATCATTGTCAATTGTGAAGTGATATTTATAGTTTTCTCCTTTCTTCCTCTCCCCTGAAGGTTGTAATGATGCTTTTGTTGAAGTCGGCATGCCTCGAAGTCCTTCACATTCTGGGAATGCTGGTGACTTGAAACAGATGATTGGTCCTTCCAAAGTTTCCTGTGCCAAGAGACAGACAGTAGAGCTACTGCAAGGCACAAAGAACTCACACTTACAGTAGGTATTACCACACTTAAGACCTTGATTCCTTGAAAAAATGTAGCAGGTTCAATTTACTTTCATCTCAATGGTTAGTACTTATTGGGTCCAGTCATGTAAAGTGCTCATTTGCAGGCTTAAAAAAAATTCTCTTCTTAATTATCTTTTTTTTAAATAAGAAGAACTGGACACCAGCTGCTCATGCCTATAATCCTAGTGACTCAGGACACTAAGATCTGAGGATTGCAGTTTAAAGTCAACCCAGGCAGGAAATTCCATGAGATTCTTATCTTTAATAACCCAGCAAAAAGTTAGAGGTAGCCGGATGCCTGTGCTTCACACTTGCAATCCTAGCTACTCAGGCGGCTGAGATCTGAGGATCATGGTTCAAAGCCAGCCTGGGCAGGGAAAGTCTGAGAGACTCTTATCTCCAATTAACCACCAGAAAACTGGAAGTGGCACTATGGCTCAAGTGGTAGAGTGCCAGCCTTGAGCTGAAGAGCTGAGGGACAGTGCCCAGGCCCAGAGTTCAAGCCCTATAACTGACAAAAAATAAAAAGTTAGAAATGGATCTGGATCTTGAGTGGTAGAGTACCAACCATTCTTGATATTAAAAGCTAAGGGATAGCAACTAGGCCCTGAGTTCAAGACCCAATACCAGTGTGTGCACACACACATACCCACATATATCTATCTGATCATTTCACCTTAGCCTATCTAGGTTGTAATCTCTTCCCCCTCTGTTGTTTGGGTTTGTATCCATGTCCTCTAAATCATCTATATTTCTCTGACATATTAACTTCCGCTCTGTTCTTCAGTAATCATTAAGGGGCAGTTTTTACTCTCTGAATTTTACTGCTAGAAAAATTTCCACAATTCTTTGTCTTTGGCTTTGAATTTCTTTCTTAAACTATGGCTACCTTTTTCCAAGACAGTTCATTGCAAACTTTTAACAAGTACTTGATAGTGTTGTGACTATTTCAAATCATACCAATTAGAAATCCACAAATTGTACTGGTTGCAATTACAACTACTCCCTTGAGTAGTATAGTTCTCAGTGTATTGGCTTCACTTCTTTTCCTTTTTTTTCCTATTTCCTCTCTTCTCTCTCTTACCGCTCCTCATCCAATCCATTCCCTTAATGTCTCATTTGTTCCTTGTATATCCTCATCGTGTCTTTATGAAAAGATTAGTATATGTATTCTTACTTCCTCCCTCTCTTACCAAAAACCAGTTTGCTTTACAATAGTGGTCTCATTTTGCCCAATTTTGTTTCATCTGTGTTTTTCTTTACATGGCACACCCAAAATGATGGATCTTTAATATTGGTGTCGGGTGGGGAACTTTTCATCTGCCAAGAGCCATATGGATATTTATATCATTCCTGGGTCATATAAAATGATAAATACAGGCAGATGGCTGTGGGCAGCAGACAAAAAGCATATGCGTCATCCCAGCCACGAAATGATTTCATAGGCTTTATATAGCCTACAAGCTGGACATTCACTATTTCTGATAGAGATACCATTTTGCTCTCTTCTACCTAAGGAAGCCCTTGAAGTATACACTCTTACCTTTCATCATCGAGTATGTTCTTAATTTCCTCATCTCCTGTCTGAACTGACCTGAAGCCTCTATTGTTGTCTCCCTACCACATTTTCTCACCAGCTTCATCTCTATTTTGCTGTAGTATTTTTTTTTTAATATATGGTTCTGATCATGTCACATTGTGGCTTACAAAGCACTGTAGTCTACTCTGTCTGCTTCTGTCCTTTCTTCTGGTTCTCCTCCAAGTTGCTGTTCACCCAGCTTTGGCACTAGGGAACTTGGGATGTCCCTTTATTCCCAGTGATCAAGCAGTTTATTGATTTCATTTTGTATTCCAGTGTCTCTTTCTAAATTGCTCTGAATTCCTTTGATACAACTGAATAATCAAATGAATAAAACTATGAACAGATAGACAAATCAGTCTTGGATTGATACTGCTTTTTATGCCTGTTTTATTTGTGCCTAACAGTTCATTTGGACTTGAACTTGAGATGTATGTATGTATACTGCATGTACCTTGTGTTATAATTCAGGTATGCTGTCCATTATAAGAAAGTCTACTCATCCTGCAAATAGAGGCTTTAAAGAATATTTCTTATTTATCCATTATCTTCATTTGTTACTACTATATGCATTTCACATACATGAATTCTTTCATCTGTATGCCCTCAGATTCCCTCAATATTTGTTTAGGTCTTGTATATGAAGAACAATGATACCTAGTTAAGGTATAAAAATAGGAAAGAATCTTAAATAATTGTAACCCTTCTGTACATCACCTTGACAATAACAATTTGAAAAACCCCAAAAGATAGGAAAACTTGTTTATATATCCTTTTCACTGTGTTCTGTGTGCAAGATAATCATATAAATTATTATTCTAATGTTTGTTGGTATCTATTATGAAATCATTTTAAGCTTTGTCCCAGAGTCAGAGTGCTTGATTTCAAATTCTGGCTCTACCATTTACGTTAGAAGAGTAACTTTGGTCAAGGTAACCCCTCATTTGTCAAATGTGCTGACAGTAGCACCTATATCATGGTGTTGCTGTGAAAACAAATTGAGCAGAGACATGTGAACAGATGAGGAGGGTAGGCATGCATAGCTAATGCGGTCCATAGGAAATGTGCAGTACATGTGTGTGTGCAGGGTTGAGTGTTGAATTCCAAATTTTCTTTCATAGCAGTGCTGACAGGTTGCTGTCAGACCCTGAACTCAGTGCTGCGGAAAGCCCTCTGGCTGACAAAAAGGCTCCTGGGAGTGAGCGAGCCGCAGAGAGAGCAGCAGCTGCCCAGCAAAACTCTGAACGAGCCCGCCTTGCCCCACGGCCATCATATGTCAACATGCAGGTATGGAGGTAAAATAGGAAAGTCACACGGGCAAGGTTGTTGGGTTAGGACATGGAGAATTCAATGAGTATTCAGCAGTTCTGTAGAAATTAGGCTTCCCTCTTACCCCTGGTCAAAATAAAATTTACGTATATATGTAGTAGTTAGGAATTGGTTTTTGTATAAACATTTAAAATGTAAGATTTCGCTTAAATGAAGGTGATTCTTTAAAATGTCATATTAAAATGGTGTAGGATGATTATGCCACTATGTCTTATGCAAATAACATTCCTCTGTTATTTGAAAATGGTATGGCTAAATTGAGAGACTGTATTTCTGAGTGTTACTGCTTCATGACGTAGACTTGGATAAATAGATCTAATATTCCTCTGTCTGCGATGGTGATGATAAATTTGGTACAATTTTCAGATAGGTTATGAAAATAACTAATGTAAAGTTTTAGTTCTTTGAAAGTAGATGCAGAATATTAGTGATGATTTTGTTACTCACGTATTTGTATGATTATTCAAACAACTTTCTCAGCTGGGCTTTCTCTATATCCATTCAAAGTATTAGGTTAATTACTCAAAATAGATTCCTAAGCATGAAATCTAGAAATCTGATTTTCATATAGATGACAATGTGAGTTGATTTTGTTTTGTGTCTTTAGAGATTCCTTTATATACTTTAACGTTCAATAACAGAATTTCAAGGAAGACTTACCTACTTTGTAATAAATTTATCTCCGACATTCCTCAAGCTCCAAACAAAGGATAAAACATTTCATAAAATCTTAGATACCAAAAGCTGTCATAGAAATATCAAATTAATTCATGAAACTAAATTATATTACTATAATTCCAATGGAAACCTTGTGTTTTAATCCTTTGCAGCTGAATATTTGAAAATGAGTTTTTAGGAAAATAAAATTGAGATCTTTATAATGTGTCAATTACTTTTTTAAAGGCATTAACTAGGTTTTGTCTGATTTTTTTTCTTTTGTTGTGGGGCTTGAACTCTGGGCCTGAGCGCTGTCCCTCAGTTCTTCAGCTCAAGGCTAGCACTCTACCACTTGAGATACAGCGTCACTTCCGGTTTTCTGGTGGTCTATTGGAGATAAGAGTTTCACAGGCTTTCCTGCCCAGGCTGGCTTTGATCTGTGATCCTCAGATCTCAGCTTCCTGAGTAGCTAGGATTACAGGTGTGAGCCACTGGTGCCCAGCTAATGGGTTTATTTTCAGTTAATGTAAAATAACATTCTCCTATTTTATTAAAAAAAATAACAATTTCCTTCTTTGTCCTCTTGTACTTCACCTCATCTGTGGTTTCAGTTTTGTTTTTTGTTTTTGTTTTTGTATCAGGTTTATATGTTCAATGGACTATTTTCATGTTTCTTTTAGGATGGAAGAAAATACTGATTTTCTTATCTATTCATTGTAAATACATGTATGTGTGCTAATAGTGAATTGACTCCTAAAAATCATTAAAAGGTCAATAATAATAGTCTTTGAGATTTATCAAGAGAAAGATTGAAGATTTCTCAGATTTCTGTGGCTGAAAGCATATCTATCTCCTGACTAAGTGCTGTTCTGTTTCAGTTTGTCGTACAGTTATTTCTGTTACTCAGCCTCCTAGCTCTGATGTCTTTAAGGCCAGCCATAGAGTATTTATTATCATATTCTTCCAAAAAGCTCAGCACACCCTCTTTAACCAGTAAGAAATCAATAAGTATTCATTGAAACAGTCAATGTTGGCTATTTCCCCCCATGCTTTACTTTTGGGCATTGATAATTAAACACTGATCTTTAACTTTTAGATTAGGATTTTATAAATATCATTTAGTCAGTGTTATCTAAAACTATCTATTTCTCCTGAAATATTGCCATCATTTTAGAGTTGTCTTATGTTCTGGTTTGTTTAGAAAACCCTTTGTTTACCTTTATCATCCTAGACTAATTATTACTGACAGTATATTTCTCTCTGCAGTGTGTACTTTTAGACCATAAATAACTCAGGAAATTATATATAATGCATACTTTTCCTAGGAAAAGAGTGAAAGAACTTGGTTGTTGTCCTTCCTAATAGGACCTTAAATCAATACTTGGCTACCTCCTAAATAGGGAGAAACGTGAGGTTGTCATTTGAGATATAGCTGTATCTTGACTACTTTCTTCTGAAAGCTTTCTCTTGGTTCCTGCGTAGTCGTGACCCACCATACTCATTGAATGTTATTGAAATGAATGTATGGTGCTCTCCTAGTCCTAGCCAATAAAAGGTAACTAAGTTTAATGTTGGTGCATATGCTGATGTTATTATAGGTTAAGGCTACATTCTACCATATTTCAAAACAAAGACTATGCCAGTTAGGCTAATAACATCTAAAGATACTCTTAACATTATATCACTTCAGGTTATGCTTATATGTAAATGAAGGGGGATTTTGAGACAGAAAGAAGGACAGTAGATACCTAATAGCATTTTGGTAATGTATTATTCTGAAACTTGCTATGATTCTCATTAGACCGTGCGTCCTACTTTAACATATAGTGGTTCTGGTATGGGAAATGTTTTTGTCAATAGGAATTTATTTTTCTTATTGAAGGAAAAATTCTCTCTTCACTGAGATGTCTTTAAGTAGGAAATAGTTATTGTTCTGAGCAATTTTCAAAGCTTGCTTAATTTATCATATGTTCATCACATTTCTGCCATATTAGGATACAGAGCTCAGCAGAATATTTCAGGAAATAATGGGACCTAGTTAAATCCATTGCTCTCTAACCATAAAGTATTGGTGTAACATTTGGAGACACAGGAAATAAAGATGTTTTCTCTCATTTTCAGGCATTTGACTATGAACAAAAGAAGCTATTGGCAACCAAAGGTAAATGATATGATTTATACATTGATTGTTTTTCTCTATACTTACAAGCATCTTCAAGTATTCATGGTAAACGGAAAAGTAGAATGCTCATAAAAAGAAAGCCAAAGTGTTTAGGTTCAAGTTGTGAAAATTCTGTTAAGGTTGAATGTACTTCGTTAAATAAATTAGCATTAGATCAATTACAGAATCACATAGTATCTATTTTTTTTGTCAGTCTTGGGGCTTGAACTCTGGGCCTGGGTGCTGTCCCTCAGCTCTTTAGCTCAAGCTAGCGCTCTACCACTTGAGCCACAGTGCCACTTCTGGCTTTTTCTGTTTATGTGGTGTTGAGGAATCGAACCCAGAGCCTCATGCATGCAAGGCAAGCACTCTACCACTGAGCCACCTCCCGAGCCGATAGTATCTATTTTTAAGTACATTTAATTACTAAAAAATTTCTAGGCATCTTATATTAATAAGTAACATCCATCTAGTTATAATTTCAATTTTATAGTAACCACACACATCATCATCAGTACTTCTCCTTTTCTTGGTTTGTGTGTGTGTGTGTGTGTGTGTGTGTGTGTGTGTGTGTGTGTGTGTGTGTAACTGAGGCTTGAACTCAGCTCATACTTTTTGGACAAGTGCTATACCACTTAATCCATGATCCCACTTTTTTATTGGCCTTTTTTTTTTGTCAGATCGAATCTTATGTTTTTACCCAGATTGGACTAAGATGATGATCTTTCTGTTTTTGCCTCCTTATAGATGCATGCCATCACACCAAGCAGTCTTTTTCTTCCTTTGACAGTCCTTGAATTCAGGGCCTCACAGCACAGCTTTGTGCTGGTTATTTTAGAAACAGTCTCACAGGCTTTTCTTCTTGGGCTGGTTTTGAATCTCAGTCGTTCACATCTCAGCTTCTTGAGTTGCTAGGATTATAGACATGAATTGCCAGCACCCAGCCTCCAAACCTGTTTTTTTGGGGGTCAGGGTCTGAATTTTTCCTGGGCTAGTCTTGAATCACAATCTTGTAATCTCTGTCTCCTAGGTAACTAGGATAACAGAATTATGTCATCAATATTTTAAAAATTACATTAAAAATTTCAAGCATTTATTTTATGTTCTTTCTTCCCAAGCTATGTTAAAGAAACCAGTGGTGACAGAAGTCAGAACACCTACAAATACCTGGAGCGGCCTAGGGTTTTCCAAATCCATGCCAGCTGAAACCATCAAGGAGCTGAGAAGAGCCAACCATGTGTCCTATAAGCCCACAATGACAACCACGTATGAGGTTTGTAGTCATTCTCTCCCTCATCTTCCTCTGCTCTATCAGCCAGAGCACAGGCTAGGGGCTCCAGTTCCTTTTCTTTGTAGACGTAAGGAAAAATCATTAAGGATGACTTACTTTTACTTCTGTTCTCATAAACATCTTATAAAATTGATGTCATCTTATATATTATGCCTTTTTATCTCTTTTCTCGAAGTTATGGGTTTGCTGCTAAGAAAATGTAAGATTGGCTAAGTGTGGGGGAGGGAGGATTGTCACAGAGTAAGAAAAGATTAAGCAAAAGACAGATGTCACATTTCATGCAAAAGTATACATAAAGAGTCCTTTTGTCCCAAAGTATCACTGGCAATGCCACAATAAGGGAAGAAGGCAAATGCTCAAACAAAACAGATCTTTAGATATGAGTTAAAAATTCAGTATTTTCAAATATGCCAAGAACACAGCAGGAAGTTTCTCCAACAAGAGCTAAAAAATTTTTATGTTTCCCAGATGTTGGCTGCACAGCACAGGGTGAGACTGGGAAACTGGCATTCTTAGCCCAGGGAGGAGGGGTGCAGAATTCCATCTTCTTCATCCAGGCTCCACGTGACTCACGCTGTTTCCATATGACAGTATCAAATTTGGGCCATAAGCTGCCTGCAGTGGGGGTGGAGCTAGAGAGCGAACCTGCATAGACACAATTCTGAGAGACTACCTACCTAAGTGTAAGCGGAAATGCTTAACCCAAGAACCACAGTGTTCCACCAGGCACTGTAAGCTGGTGAAGGGATTCAGAATTGTTTGTGTAATAACTACCATTCGTAGGTTGACCTTTTCTTCTCCACCCACTTTCTTTCTAATACATGGGAGTGTTGATGAAAGGCAAAAACAACCATTCTGAGGGCTTCGTTCCTTTGTCTCTGAGCAAGTGAAAAAAAAAATCCTATTGAGATCGTAGAAAGAATTGTCCCCTATGGATTCCCTTGTCAGAACGGCAGTAAGCCACCTGGCAGACTGTATTTAGAGATTGAAATGACCTCCCTAGCAAAAACTTGGGGAAGCCTTCTGAAACACTTGGAGGTTGTAGGAGGCACTCTCCGCCTGCACATAGAGCTCTGGGAGAAAATAAGCATCTCTCTCCATCTGTAGAGACCTCTCAATCCATGCACCTCGCAGTTGGTCAGCTCACTCATTCTTGCTTTGTGCAGTGTTTCTATAATTTCAGAGGTACATTATTTATTCTTAGGAATGCTTGTTCAATCCTGCTCTTTTTTCACATTCTAAAAATCCTTTATTACTAAGCTAATACCAATCTCGCATTTTTTTATTGTGAAAATACCGTATAGAGGGGTTACAATTACATGGGCAAGATAATGAGTACATTTCTTATCAAGCATTTTTGCCTCCACCTTTGTTTCCCCTACCCATCCCTTCTCATCTCCCCACCTTCCCCCCCACCCTGCTAAAGTTGTAAAGTTCGTTTTTTGACATAGCGACTGTACATCTCATTGTTGCAATGGGTCCACCTGTATCCCTATTTAAATGATTTGTTTTTTCCCTTCCCCTCCACAAATTATACCAACATCACATACAGTGAAAGCAGGGGTTATACCATGGGGGAGTTCTGCCCTTAATTTAAAGTGATTTCCATGCCAGTACAGGGGCAATAGGCTCTGATAACCCCTGTTGAGCAGATGTATGGCTTTGGCGAGTCTTCACTCCTCTGAACCTGTGTGCTTTTTCTGGTGAACTGAGGAACACGTGCAAGAGGTCATTCAGCGCTCATCATGGAGCCCAGTAAACTCATAGTAATACCAAGCAGCTAGATTGCTCCCCCTGGAGAACCTTGTCTAAAGATAATCAGTGGTCTGATGAAAGACTACAGTATGTAGGAATGCTCCTTGTTGGAATAATTGTGCATAGTTATTTATGCCTTTTGCATCTAAAGAAATACTTCCCATTAGTACTTGAACAATGCCGTTCTTTGTGGCTTATAAGATATGTTATCATTTATGAGTGTATTCAATCTCTACAAACTGAATAAATTTTCCTGTAGGGGAAGTGAGTCCCAGAATGGAGAAGTGTCTTTCTTCCCCAAGGTCATGGTCAGTAAATGTCAGAGGAGCAACTTGAACTCATTGCCTTCATTTACGTTCCTAATGAGGTACCTAGCCAGAGGTGCTATGTCACCTGCATAGCCACATGGCTGTGTTTCTGTGGACCTGAGAATCACTTAGACAACTTAGGGCATAGGCATAGGATCTTCTTCAGAGTCAAATTCATCAGGAAGGGAAGGAGGAGGAGCAGTTCAGGAAACACTGATGTAAAATGATGTAACACTAAAGCGTGACAGAAAAGGTGGGGGAGCACATCAGTCCCACTCTTCTGCTTTCTTTTGCCTGTGTCAGATAGAGGACTTTGTCCTTATGGCAGAACCCTCGGGAGCCTGCAGCTCCTGTTGCTGTGGTGTTTTGAGCTAGTCTGCTTACCATCATGGCTGGTGAAAAGTGAGGGAGAGGAAGAGCATAATTAGCTAGACTGGAGTTTAAGTGAGTACCATTTAATCTGCCTTTATTTACCTTTAAGTACTGCTGAAAGAAAGATAGTATCTAGCTTTCTTTAGGAATGATGTTCTGCATTCTCCTTGGGAGTCGGATTATTTCTTGTGTATTTTGACTCTAGTGAAAGGGCTCCTCACGTGGCACAATCTGGTCTTCTGCAGCAGTTACGGCCTGCCTTTTTCTTTGCTTTGCTATAGCAAGAGTAAAACCAGGGTAGTAAGCGAGGGTGGAAGGACTTGGGAAACAGTAGAGAGACAACTTGTAAAAGGGAAATAACATTTTTATTTATTTATTTACATATTTATTTATTTACATATGTATTTATTTTTCCATGATAACATTGATTTTTTT
>NW_012267250.1:7533365-7546131 GCF_000151885.1 Dipodomys ordii
CCTCCCCCCCCCACCCCTCCACCCCTCCACCAAAGTTGTTTTTTCTTTCATGGGATTGTTTCTAACATATTTATAAGATGATTTCTTTGTTGCTTTGAATGTACCTCCCCCACGGTATAACCCCTGATCTCACTGTATTTGATGTTTGTATAATTTGTAGAGGACAAGGGAAAAAACAAATCGTTTAAATAGGGATACAGGTGGACCCATTGCAACAATGAGCTGTACAAGTCATTATGTCGAAAAACATCTTTATTTACAATACTGTCTTTTGAAATTGTAGAGTGCTTGAAAACACCCCCACAGATCTCTTAAGAAGCAGTACAAGGGCTGGGAAGGTGGCTCAGTGGTAGAGCGCTTGCCTTGCATGACTGAGGCTCTGGGTTCAATTCCCCAGCACCACATAAGCAAAAAAAAAAAGCCGGAAGTGGCGCTGTGGTTCAAGTTGTAGAGCACTAGCCTTGAGCTGAAGAGCTGAGGGACAGCACCCAGGCCCAGAGTTCAGGCCCCACGACCGCCCCCCCCCCCAAAAAAAAATAAAGAAGCAGTATGATTGGGCAAGAATTTGATGCTTTGAGCTCTGTATTCAGTATTAAGGAGAATCTAGACTGGAAGAATTTGATGCTTTGAGCTCTGTATTCAGTATTAAGGAGAATCTAGACTGGAGCTGTTTTTTCCATTTTTCAGCAGTAGTAGTCAGTTCCAAAGAGTTCTTTAGATAAGAAGCAAGCATTTCCAAGTTCCAATGTCAAACCAAAGCTTCCATTGAACTGAAGTCTCTGTCATCAATAGAGAGATAAATGAGGTTAGGATTTTTCCTTTTCTTTTTGCCACCCATCTGTTGAAAGCTAAATAAAGGTCCTATTTCTCTAAAGCAAATAAAAACTTACACTGGGTAATTAGATGATTTTCAACTCCCCCAGTATTAAGTAATGAGGGTATTGATTATCATTGTGGAAGTGAGCTTCTCAGTGGAAAGTTTAGAATGGTTAGTAAACATTAGTAACACAAGACAATGTTTTATTTAGTATTTCCAGAAATGGGTCTGATAAAGCTAGTTGACTTAACTGGCACTATACATAGAGGTGTTGTGGTACACACACACACACACACACACACACACACACACATGATTTTAGACATAGACTTTTTAATATATATGAAACACAAAGCAACTCAGTGCTTCTGCTAGGTACTGTGTCTTTTTTCAGAACAGAGCTTCCTTTCTGGTAGATATAGAGAAACACAGAGCAATAAGATGGCATTAAGTAATGAAGTTCCCTAATAAACATGGAACAAGATGCTTTAGACTGTGCAGCCACAAAGACGACCCTGTGATCAAGGGATGTTTGAACCTTAAACCCTGGGTGATTATAAAGGGCCAACCTTGTGAAGCTCTTGTGAAAGAGAGTTAAAGGAACAACTGCTATGATCATCCCCAAATCAGAATTAGCTAGTAAATTCTTGAAGGTAGATAGGATAGTGGAGTATTAAAGATGAGTTTGGAGAAAGGCCTGTTCTGGAATGCCTCAGCCCACGATAGTGAAAATTATGGAGAAATTATTATGCTTAGTTTTGGAGTACCTGGACCCCTGGTCAGAGTACAGTGGAAGCACCCACATTGCAAGACTTTACACAGAGGTACAGTTTGTTCTAATTTGCATTTTTAAAACTCAATCTTGTTTTATATGTAGCAGACAATGGGGAGGGCCAACAAGAGTAGCCTCAGAATGGTTGTTATGAAGGCAGCTAGGGAGAGGGGGGAAATTTTGTATTCTGGGGTCTACTTAAAAGAATTTTCAGAATTCTGTGATGGACTACATGTATTAAGGGATGGAAGACTCAAGAATGGCCCTTCAAATTTTGGCTGAATGATAGCTTCACTTGTTGTGATACAGGATTTCTGAGAGAAAAGTATTGAAGTAGTTACTAGGGATGGGTAATCAGTGACTCACTTTCAAGATACTAAGTTTTAAATGCTTACCAGTCCCTACAATGGTGGTATCAGATTAGCAGCTCTGTGATTCAGAATTTCAATGGAGAAATCAAATTCAGAGGTGGAAATCTGGGAGTTCTGCTCTCAGTAACTTTGAAAAGAGGTTTCACCTTGTTTGAAAGGTAAAAACCAGAGAAAAGGATCTGAGGACTAAGCCCCGTTGTAATTGGACATTTAGAATGGAAAAGAAGAGGAAGATGCTGTAGAGGATACAGAAAAAAATAGATGAAAAACCTGGTGATTAGGGTGTTGTGATGTCAATGATGGGTGTGTCTAAAGGCAACTGTGGTTGTGAGTGAGTCAATTATATTTATTAACGTGAACACTAAAGAATTTTCTTGGGATGACTTAATGAATATCAGTCTTTGAAACTCTGAGACTGACTTTGATACTGTAATACAAAGACAGTGTGCCTTGTAACTGTGATTAAAGGAATGAATAAATGGTGGCAATTCTTGAAATGATTGCTCTTATTTCAATTTTGGAGAACGGTTCTAAGGATCTGTCATTTGTTGGGGAGGTGGTGTACTTGTTTGGGGATGGGAAACACAAAGGCAAGGCCAGATCTGTCTTATCTGTCCTTGTCAAGTTTGATGCTTTGCAAAGTGTGGGGTTACCTTCACCTCATCCCATTTATCCTCCCTGTGTGAAACAAAGCGAAGACTCTCGGACTGTGCCAGGTAGAAGATCTGCTTTGTGGTGCCAGAAAATGGATGAGTTCCAGCCACCATTTTCCCAAACTTTAGCGGAAGGATTCTTTGCACTGGGGATTCCCAGAGCTCTGCTGAGTTTCTTACTCAAAGCTTCTCATAATGATGGGAAAGGACTTCACATACACTACTGTGTATCCTTAGCTGCTGGAGGAACAAAGCCATAGATAGTGGGACCAGGTCTTTTGAGACTCAGGTATGAGGGTTAGCAATGCAAATAAATAGTGACGGTGTCATTTGGATTCATTTCTCCTTCTACCCTGGGAAACCAACTTTATTAAATATTATCTGCATTTGCTGTTTACAGGGTTCATCAATATCCCTCTCACGGTCCAACAGTCGTGAGCACTTGGGAAGTGGAAGCGAATGTGACAACTGGCGAGACCGAAATGGAATAGGACCCGCAAGTCATAGTGAATTTGCAGCTTCTATAGGCAGTCCCAAGCGCAAACAAAACAAATCAAGTGAGCTTTGGCTTTTGTTCCTACTTGTTAGGCATAGTCAATAGAGAATGTGTTTATTTGGCTTGAGTTGGTTTGGTTTATTTGGTGAGAATGACTGGTTCTGAGATTTCAAGTGCTGGTGTATCCTTTCCCTTTTTCTCCCAGGGAAGCCAGCCACTGAATTATCTCTTCTTATTGTATTTTTGTCCAAGTGCCTACTCTAGCATTGTTGCCTGAAATGAAATTATTCATTTACATATCTGTCTTTCACAGTAGAGTTTTTGAGTGCTCTAAATTTGGGGGCCATATTTATTTATTGCTCAATTTATTGAGTGCCTATATGCTAGGTATTGTTAGGGTGTACTTTGTCATTTCCCAGGTGCCTTGCAGAATTGTGGGACCTCCAGCAGAGGGTGCTGCATATAGGCTTATGAAATGAATGAGCAGTATACACATATACAGTAGGTGATGAGGAAAAGATAAATACATAAAAAAGTAGTGAAGAAGAATTGTATCAGGTTCACATCTCAGGTGATTGGGGACAGACTGTCCAGGGTTTGGGGTACCAAAAGCAAAGAGCAGAATTTGATCTTTTAGCTTGACCCAATATAGCTGAATTAGCATAAACAGAAAATAAAGCCACTTTAAAGTGCAGGCAAATATGGCTGAGACTCAGCAGTATTGTGTTTTATCAGTAACAGCACTCACGCTTCTTGGCCACGTGAATAATAGACAACAATTGACATATTGTTATTCTGGAACATGTAGCTATGAGTATTTGTAGAAAGTTAATCTCGATAAGCCCAGTGGACACTTGGTAACAGCCAATTGTTAACATCAAATTGGCCATTTCAGGAATTTGGCTTGAAAAGACCAATCCTGGTGTTGGCCAAGGCTAATTAAGAAGGAATGGTCAACTCTTTTATTGATGAGTGTACTGTCAATAATACATTTCTTGTTTTCTGGCTGGTGTTAGAAACTGGTCTGGAGCTATAAATAGTCTTTGGTCTTTAGCCAGATATCACTTGGTTTTGTGCCTCCCCCTCTCATCTTTATCTCCTTTCCCTTCATGTAACATTGCATAATTACTCTGTAGCTGAAGTTTAGGGTTAAGATAAATAATTAGGAAAGCGCAGTTGTTTAACTCTCATCAGATCTTCTAAGAGTGTAGAAGTTTATAATAGTATATAGAAACTATTGGTAGTTTAAAAATGTAAGGAAACTTTTTGTTCATTATAATCATTACCACTTAGGATATTTTATATTAAACATTTGTTCTTCAAATTTTTACTATTATATTAAATTCATCTCGTTAGACCTCACATTTTTCTTTTAATTAGATACTTTGTACAAAGTCTTCAAGATCTGCAGTGTATTTTATGCTGATAGAACACTTTAGTTACCACTAATGTTATTTCAGATGCTCAGTAGCTACATGTGGGCAGTGGTTCCTGTGTTGAACAGCATGGTTTTATATCATTTTTCATGGTAAAACTGGGGTTTGAACTAAGAGCCATGTGCTTACTTAGATAATACTTTTGTCAAGGTCTCTCTCTCTCTCTCTCTCTCTCTCTCTCTCTGTGTCTCTCTGTCTCCCTCTCTCTCTCTGTCTCTCTATATTCCTCCCATTTTCCCTGGGCATCCTTCTTTATAACATTTGTTCATGTGTAGTTTTGAGTAGCTTTCCATATACCCATCCCAGATAAGTTTATTATTTGGAGAATAAACCGCATGGTCAGACTGCCAGTGGCTTCACATTCTCAAGTCCTGGTTGCTCCTGAGAGCTCTTCCCACTGCTTTGCTTGACATTGACAAATCTTTGACCTATTCCTTTTTTGGGAGGGGGGTCTGGTAGTGGGGCCTGAACTCTGGGCCTGGGCGCTGTCCCTCAGCTCTTCAGCTCAAGGCTAGCGCTCTACCACTAGAGCCACAGCGCCACTTCCAGCTTTTTTCTTTTTGCTTATGTAATGCTGAGGAATCAAACCCAGGGCCTCATGCATGCAAGGCAAACACTCTACCAATGAGCCACCTTCCCAGCCCTGACCTATCCTTTTGAAGGGAGTTCTGCTTCACCCTTAAATAATGGCATGTCTTGTAATATTTTAGCCTGAGGGATATTTTGGGTTTGTTCTGAGCCCTTTTTTCTTCTCACATACTAAAGACATAAGACATCTGTTTTTAAGAGAAAAAAGAAACATTACAGAAATTTCTTCCATTTGATGTTTGTAAAGTACTTGTCAATTGGAAGGTCAAAGCGACTAATGGTGCCAAAAGCAATGTAAGCAAGATTTAGCTTATCAGGCCCTAGAGTAGATCAGATGGATCTGAGTGAAGGTGAGTATCTTCCTCTTCTTTCTTCTCTAGGAATTCCTTCTGAAGGTATATCCTTGTTTTAAGACTGCAAACTTCCTATGGAGTTGAGAGCCAGTGTTGGTTAGGAGAGATAGGAAGGGCCAGCCGCACAGCTCCACTAGAATTTCCAATGCAGCCTGTTTGCGTGTTTGGTGAGGTACTTTGCATGGTTTGTTGGTCATAACTTGGTCAGTGAACCAGTCTGTTGAAAC
Source organism: Dipodomys ordii (assembly GCF_000151885.1). Taxonomy (NCBI): domain Eukaryota; kingdom Metazoa; phylum Chordata; class Mammalia; order Rodentia; family Heteromyidae; genus Dipodomys; species Dipodomys ordii. The sequence continues at coordinate 7,539,079 of NW_012267250.1, forward strand.
TGCTGCCTGCTAAATCATTTGTAGAGCCAAAGCAGGCAGGTTAATTTCTGTTGTAATTTAAATCCAGCATCCTTCTTATCACTTCATATATTACTCCTAATTTTATTTACTTACTTTCTTACTTATTTATTTATTTGGTTGGTCATAGGGCGTGAACTCTTGGCCTAAATGCTATCCCTCATCTCTTCAGCTCAAGACTAGCATTCTACCACTAAAGCCACAGCGCCAGTCTGGTTTTCTGGTGGTTTATTGGAGATAAGTGTTTCACAGACTTTCATGTCTGGGCTGGCTTTGAACTGCAGTCCTCGGATCTCAGCCTCCTGGGTAGCTAGGATTACAGGTGTGGGTCACTGGCACCCAGCTACTCCTAATTTTAGAAGCACTCATTTGATGAATTTGTTTGGTTATGTTTTCCTAGGGAATGAGATTTACATGTTACAATATCTTGCAATTCCCTTTGACTGAAGGAAAGTACAAGGGTGGAGCCAAAGAGCCATCTTCCCATCCAAAAGGATCCCTGGACTTGTAATAACTTTCCATACTTAATAATATTGTGTCCCAGGAATCCTCCTTCCAATTCTCATTTAATTCACATCAAATAAGCTGCGAAGAGCAAATGCTTCAGCACGTTGAGGGGAGAATATGATGAGTGATTATTAACTACAGAGGCACCATTGCCGAATTTCTGCCTCCCAAGTGTAAATTTTAAATGGCAGGAGTCTCCCTGAAAGCAATAACCAGCATTTCCTTAATGAAAAGCCAATATTTCAGTAAAGGATTGCTGTATTTCTACAGCTACTGCTCTGTTCAGCTGAACAGTGAAATCTGAAAGATTTGGGTGATTAAAACTTTTAATTAAACTGTGTTCTCTTTGGGCATTGACACTTGCAGCCTGTCTCTGCTTTGCCTTGCAGCGGAACACTATCTCAGCAGTAGCAATTACATGGACTGCATTTCTTCGCTGACAGGAAGCAATGGCTGTAACTTGAACAGCTCTTTCAAAGGCTCTGACCTCCCTGAGCTTTTCAGCAAACTTGGCCTGGGCAAATACACAGATGTCTTCCAGCAACAAGAGGTTGGTCATTCTGTATTTTCCTGGGTGTTTTTGTTGTGGTGGCATGGAAGATGACCTCTAGAAGGAAATCACTCATTGACCTCTGAAATGCTCTTCCTGAGCATTTCTTCATGTCTCATAGCTTTGTTTTTGCTAGGAAAATATCAGCTCATTTCTCGTTTATTTAGTGCAGTTAGTAAACACAGGAAAGAAGAAATGTAGACTATTATGTCTGCAAAAACATGCCATATCTACCCATCCCCAGTTTAGCTTTAAAAAGGCCTAACTGGTGTATTGATTCATCGCTCCCTACATTCCTGGGTCTGTTACCTTTATTCATGACACTTAGGAGTAAATAGCAACAGCCAAAATAAATGTCACTGTCTACTTCTCATATCACTGCAGAATATGTGTTTTAAATGTTCATGTATTTATTAATTTGCTAGTTTGGTTTTGACCAAACTGAAACAGACCTAGGATATCCTCTGCACAACTACGATACTGGATTTTGTTCTGACCGATCAGCCATGGCCTGTTTTTCATTGGCATGAAGAAAATAGGTCAAAGCATGGTTCTAGAACTGCTGTCACTAGGGCCATCCTAATGCATCTGAAAGTACTGTTAGTATATCTCTTTCCCAAATCAAGACATCATCCAAACTGTTGCTAATGCCATGTTAGGGAACATCTGACAAAGTTAGAAATTCTTAGATATGTCTGTCAACAAAGAATTCAAGATTCTCATTTGGCACATGTATCATAAATTCGGTGTGTCATTCATGCTTGATTAATTATGGAACATTATTGCTGGTTACGCTGAAATAGGTTTGTCATGTGCATGTTGGATTTTATAAAATTGAACATATTTTCTTTGCTCCAAGTTAGAAAATTTTCAGTTAAATGAACACTAATTAAATCATATTAAAGCACTGCGGAATCTTGTTCTCTGTGAAGGCAGTTGACTGGGAAACACAAGAGCAGAGATACTCCAACTTTCCCAAACATGGATGGAATGTTACTTGAAGATTTCTGGGTTTGATGCTATCTGTATTTCCTATTGGAAGAATTGAAATAGATTTATTATAGCTGCCTCTTACTCAAGAAGAAAGAACACTTGGGAATCGATAGCAACAGAGGGTCTGCCTCAGACTGTATTAACCATGGGTCAGCAAACTGTGACCTGCAGGCTTGCTACCGGATTTTTGTCAGTAGACTTTACTGGGACATGGCACCCCATTTGTTTATAGAATATCTGTATCTGCTTTTGAGGTGTGAAAGCAGAGCTGAGTGGTCCTAACAGTTGGTCTTTGACACCCAGAACATTTATGACTTGACTTTGAGAGGATAAGTTTAGAGAACTCGTATTTCATTGAATAGAGTTTCTAAAAACAGTTGTAGAACTGTGATAAGTAATTGCCTTAAGATTTTTTTTGGGTGGGGTCTGGTTATGGGCCCTGAACTCTGGGCCTGGGCACTGTCCCTCAGCTCTTCAGCTCAAGGCTAGCGCTCTACCCCTTGAGCCACAGTGCCACTTCCAGCTTTTTTCTTTTTTGCTTATGTGGTGCTGAGGAATCGAACCCAGGGCCTCATGCATGCAAGGCAAGCACTCTACCACCGAGCCACCTTCCCAGCCCAATGCCTTAAGATTTTTATAAGAATCTGGATGTGACTTCAAAAACTCATGTTCAAATGCTTGATAGGCAATGTACTCATTACCTTGCTCATGTAACTGTAACCCCTCTGTACAGTATTTTTACAATAAAAATTGTACAAAAAATCATGTTCAGTATAGTTCAACGAAAGGCATATTTGTTTATGGCAGGTTAAAATTTGATATTTTCTAAAATTCAGATATGTTTAACAAGAATTCCTTATTAAATCACCTCATGATATTGAATTTACTATAAGCATTCTGGAGATTTATTAGCAGTGCTCACTGATACTATATCACTATGTGCTATTTCTAATGATAGATCCCAATGATGTAACCCTGTGGTAAGCATGCTCATTTATACTCACAGTCATAGTTGAGGCTCACAGACCCTGCAAGGTTCAGGTCCTAAGGATGTAGGCTAGTCCTAAGTGAGCTAGTAGAGTTTGGACCACCTTTCTTAGGATTTGAATTCTGTTGCTTTTCTTGTCTTCCTCACTGTCTTAAAAGGAAGAGTTGGGTGCTTAGGTTGTTTCCCCCCTTTATGCTTTATTTCTGATGCCAAGGAATTTTTCCAAACTGTTCTACCAGTACTTTTTTCTGCCATTTTCAGAGTTATTCTTCTGAGTTGAGTCAAACTGTAGATGGAGGAAGTATTCTAGCAATGGTACTAATTTCACATAAAATAAAAGACCACATTCATATTAGTTTCTTCTTCTTTTTTGGGGGGGGCATCCAGTCGTGGGGCCTGAACTCTGGGCCTGGGCGCTGTCCCTCAGCTTTTCAGCTCACAGCTAGCACTCTACCACTTGAGCCACGGCGCCACTTCCGGCTTTTTTCTTTTTGCTTCTGTGGTTCTAAGGAATCAAACCCAGAGCCTCAGGCATGCAAGGCAAGTGCTCTACCACTTAGCCATCTTCCCAGCCCCTAGTTTCTTCTTATAAAGATATATTTAATCAATCCAGAATCTAAAGCTAAGAGTTTTTTTTCTTTTTCCTGGTTAGATATTTACTTTTTATCCTTTCATTAAAAAATGGTATTATATTTCTGTTTCTCTTTTTGCATTAGCTGCCAGGATGCTCAGAGCTCAGTTGTTATGTTGCTTGCAATCATAAGTCACTGGCTTAGAGTAAGTCATTTTACCATCTTTATTTCCTAATTCTTGTCCTGCAGGTTTGTGCCAATACCATTAGGTTTTGCGAGTAGGCAGAGCATAATTAACAAAGGGATGTAATAATGTATCGATCCTACCCTGATGAAGAAAATATGTAAGGCTACAGATTGTATGTTTCTATCTGCAGATTGATCTTCAGACGTTCCTCACTCTCACAGATCAAGATCTGAAGGAGCTAGGAATCACTACTTTCGGTGCCAGGAGAAAAATGCTGCTTGCAATCTCAGGTGAGTACAAGCGTTCAACTCCTATTTTAAAATCTGGAAAACCTCTGCCCATGGTCTCAGCCAGTGGGACTGGTTCTGCCCCACAGCTGTTTGCGGTTTTAGAGGGTTCTTTCCAGGGCCAAGAAATGCCTTGCTCCTTCATCAAGACATTACCTAAAAGGTGACTTGTCAATGGTGTTCCCCCAAGTCTGTCTCTTCATAAATATCTAGGCAAAATTGCACTAGGCAGAACCTGAGAAGGGCAACAGTTTAATTTTCTGTCTGCAGTTGGGTTAAGCTTAACATTGAGTTGGTGATAAATGATTCTTGATTGGATGTCCTGTGCAGGTGTCCTGGCACACTAAGACAAAAAAAAAAGACCATTTACAACACAGCTTTGAACCTGGCATGTTTTGATAGAATATGAGGTCCCAGAAGGTTGTATTCCTGAATGTAGTCATCAATGCTGTCTTCCTAGTTATGTTCTTTGTATATGCATTGCACATTCCAAGTATTGGAAAGGGCTCAATCCATACTTATTAGATGCCACTCACTTGAAAACACAACAAAGAAGCCAGAAACATGATGGGAGGTTAGATTCATTTTTGAAGATTTCCAGTAAGTTTCTGGAATATAAAAATACGTGTGGAAGCCTCCAAAAGATGGACACTGAGGGTAGAAGCCAAGAGTAGCGTGTTGTGAGCAATGGGTTTGCAGGCCACACCTCTATGCCTCCAGAGGGTGAAAGTCCCTTCCAGACAGAACCCACTAATCAGATCAGCAAGGAAAGTTTCCGGCTGGAAGAGTTTTCTACTTTACTGAGCAGCAGATTACAGTACCCTACCCAACTCCTCTTAAGAAATCTATCTGAAGGAGACACAGGTAGAATAGCTTTGAAATAGAGGTGGAAATCCCACCAGTGAGCTTCTTGGTGGCAGAAGCCGTTAGGTTCTTCATGTTCCTCCTGAACACACCAGGTTAAGAAATCTACCTCTACCTTGGGCACATAAGAAGCTGCATTGACAATGTCCACAAGGTGAAGGCACAATTTCCCTTTGCTCCTGAGATCATGATGATGTAGTGATTCAAATAGGAGTCCTCGGCTTTACCTCTGCCAAGTCATGAGTTCTTAGGTGAGTTTCCAAACCTCTTTTGAGTTTGGTTTATTAATTGTGAAGATAAATTAGATGAGTGTATTAGGTCACCTTCCATTTATTTCTAAGACCTTTCCTTTCATGTAATTTATCATCAAGTTTAATGAAAATAGAACTTTAATATAATAGACAGCACCTCATTCTTTTTTTTTTTAATCATCTATGGTAAGAAGGATTTTGGTTTACCATAAGGCTCAGAGGCCTATTCCAAGACAGAAATTAACTCTCCACTTTTTCACTCTTTTATTCACTTACAAATGTGAGTCATGTACTTCTTGGTCAGCTCTCTTATTCATCACATCTACAATAGGTCGGCAGAGACGGTTGTGCCAGAGACGTGTAGACTCCAGGATGGCATAGTATTTCAATAGGGATTCATGGAATGGAAGTGATCATATAATGGAAACTAAGCTCTTTCTTTGTGCCTCAATTCCAAACCCTAAACATTTCAGCTGCAAGCGGGGATCTGCAAATGCTTCCACATATTGCAGAAGGGTCATCCGTCCCTTTCCTCAGGACTCTATTGGTACCTCTCACTCTAGGTTTTGGGTACAGGATGGGAATAGAGGGAGTTTTGAATACTCTGTAATACTTTTGTCCAGTCATCTTCTTTTGAGGTTATATACTACTACTGTAGACTGCCATGCTTGGTGGGGTTCACAGGGCCTCTTGCTTTTAAAGGAAATTGGAGGTGTTGAAAAAGGTACTGTGTGAATGCTGCGCACAACATGAAGTACATGATAATTTTAAGGATGATTTCGCCTTACTTTTTTGAGTGCATTTGTAATAAGTTTTTATTGAGATGTCCTTCATAAAAAAGCTTCTAAAAGCTTCTTTCTACAATCAGTATTTATGAACAAAAAAATCTACTTTTATCATTCCAGAACATTCCATTTCCAGATAGATAGAGGACAGCTACACAGCCCTAACTTACTCGCTTAGAACTTGTAGTTACACAGTTTATGGTTAGACAGAGGGTTGTTCAAGAACCCTTTCAGATCCTTTTAGATTCTTTTTTATAATTACGGTTCTTTTAATATGAGGTTTAGTTTTTTTTTTTTATCCTGGGCCAGAAGGCATGTATTTTAGTAATAGAGGTAGAGATGGAATTTACCTCTAGTAGAAATTGATCAAAGAGTACATTTGATAGATTTTTCTTTTCAAATTTGTGAGTTATGAAAATTCACAGATTTCTTTCAAAGTAGTTTAGTAGTTGTTTAACTAGAGACTTAGTGAAGTAGGAAAGTTAGCCTCCTATGACAGGCTCCCTGCCACAGCCTCAGGTAGATCTAACATTTCCCGACCTATTCTTTTAGTTTGTGACTCTGTTCAGACCCGCAACAAGATCCTGAGAGCTGCCAGGATTGTGTGAACCTTGGAATTTCAAAGAAAAAGGTTGGTATTTTCCCAAATTATGCCCTTAGGCTTATCAAAGAAAACAAAGAAAGGAAGGAGTTTGCTTTTGCTTTTTAATCCAAAAACCAAAACTGAAAACCCTCAAGTGTTTTCAGTAGGACTTGATCTTTGCTATCTTCTCTGAAGATTTATCCTGGTGTCTCACATTTAGAAAAAAAGTGGGTGTGTATACTCACAGAAATGGTGCATCTTGAAAATGGCAGAGTACCTCATGCTTATTTAGCTCTTTCAAAGATCTAAATGATGTAGTTTTTCAGAAAAATGTTTTCAATGTTTATGTTTTAAATGGTCTTCATGGACCCAATTATTTTCATGTGCTCAATTGCACTTGTTTTGTGTTTGCCCTCTTGTCTTACTTTCCATCCTCTATAATATGGAAACATCTTTGAGTTATAGGCC
>NW_012267250.1:7546806-7561070 GCF_000151885.1 Dipodomys ordii
GTTCATTTCACCTAACATCAACTTATCTGACCTTTTCTGCTTGTCTCAGACATATACTAGTTATTGCAAATAAGGGAAACCATGGGACCTATGTTTCTTTGGGGCCTGGCTTAAAACCATCCTTGGTATGCACTTACCCAACATGGTTCATTTACTATTAAGTCTCAATTCTGTCTTGATTTCTGAATATTGAAGTCGAAGGTTATTATATTTTGTTTTATTTTGCCTCACATTACTGGCATATCACTTACTTTGACTCTGCTCAGGAACTTGAAATAGTAGTCACCAGCCTGTATCACACAAGCCTGCGCATGTCATTTTGTTTATATAGGAATTTTAAACTGCGTTATATTTTTAAACAACATGTAAAATAAAACTATTATTGGACATACCTGGAATTCCCATTTTTTCCTGGTTTCTGGTCTTCATACCACGTGGATTGCTATGTCTCAGGGTTCTGACCTCTGCATCAGCCAAGGGGGATGTCAGCTCCATTGATATGGACCGCAACAATCAGTTTGATTATCTGTAAAACAGAGAATGAGGAAAATGGTATTATTTATCCCTTAGGGAAGACCTGAACAGAACATAATGATTCCAGAGTGTTTGTCATCTAAAAACCTCTAATAAATCATGGTCATCTTTCTTCTCTCCTAAAACTATGTTAACAAAAGAGAGGTGTCTCCACTGTTACTTTAGCCCTCACATGGCAGGCATGTATATTTTGGGGAGCATTGGAGAAGTACTCAGGTGTAGGGTACTTTTCCAATACTAGATAACGTTATGTCTGGCCATATGGTGGTCCTTTTGTCTTTCTTTTTTTATTGTTATCATAAAGATGATGTATAGAGGGGTTATAGTTACGTAAGTCAAGAATACATTTCTTTTTGGAGAATGTCACCCCTTCCCTCACACTGTCCACTCATATTGTGGTTCTTAACCACTTATCCTATTACAGCAAAAGTCTGTGTAACTTCAGAATTTTAAAGGGCCTTGTGTATGTGGGTAAACACCTGAGCATCATGAAAATATAAGGGGTTGAGTCACCTGCTCACAACCCCTCTTAAAAGAGACAACTTTAAGCCAGTGACCTGTGTGATGCCTCTATTTGAAATTGACTAAATAGCCAGAAGGACATCTCTTCAAATTACCAGTAATTCTAATTTACAGAGTTGGGCTTGTTGGAGTTCATTATGACATCAGTGATTTGGGGTCTGTTGAGGAGGATGCATGGTTATAAGTAACATAATCTGTATCAGTTAAATTAGGTTTAATATTTTTTGATAGTTGGCAGAAGGAAAGCTAGACAGGATTTGATTACTGTCATTTTGGTTCTGGCATGAGGGCTTGAATTTCGGGCCTTGTACTCTTGCTTGGTTTTTTTTTCACTCATGGCCAATGATCTACTACTTGAGCCACATTTCCAGTCTGGTATTTTGCTGGCATATTGGAGATGCAGTCTCCAGGACTTTTTCTACCCTAGTTGCTTCAAACTGAAGTCCTCTGGATCTCAGTGTCCTGAGATTATAGTAGTGAACACTGGTGCCTAGCTCTAAACAGTATTCTGGTGTCCTTAAAATTAAAATGGCACACTGTGGTTTTCCTGAAAGTTGGGACTCTAGTCTTGGTTGTTCCTCAGTTCTAATGTTTAAGCTGTTGTGATTTATACCAATTTTTTATTCTCAGACACCTTGTGCTATAACTGTTTGACTCAGGAATCTAAGCCTCACAAGTGGGCACAGCCATAGGGCTGTGGCTGCATACTTCAGGGTACCTCTCCACTCGACATTATCCTCAGGCCGAGGAGTGGGATCATCTTATCACCTTTGACATTAGTGACTTAGTGCTTGCTGTGCTTGGTATCAGTGGGTGAGTTCAGTAAGCATCATAATCTTGTGGCAGTGGTAATACATCTTCTCATGTGCCTTTCACCAGCCGTAGTGGCTCCCACTACCTCAAAAAGGACACTTGGGAGTAAGTCAGACTGTTTAATGTGGTTAGAGGCTGCTGACAATGACGTCCTTCAAATAGCATATATATACGCATACATATAGATTTGTATCTATCTTACTGAAAATGATTTGCTGCTCTTTGGCTTTCTAGGTTGTCATTATGCTACATCTAACACCAGACGTCTAATTATTTCCACCTGTTAACTGAAAGGTTTCTTTTTGCCAGCAGACTTGACTTTGTGCTCAGAACATACACATCACCATGTTCTGAGCTCTACTGCCATGTCCTGTGGCATATACAACTTCTCCATTGAACTGCTAACAGTTCTTTCTCTTCTCTCTCCTTTTCTCTAGAGCTCAATAAAAACCGAAGAAAGCTTTTTGAACCACCAAATTCCCGTACCTCTTTTCTGGAAGGCGGAGCGAGCGGGAGGCTCCCCCGGCAGTACCACTCAGACATTGCTAGTGTCAGTGGCCGCTGGTAGCAGGACCTTCTAGGCACAGAGAAACTGTATCTTGGACACAGATGATCTGTGAACAGACTTCGCTGCACACCATCCTCAGCACTGTCGGTGTCTGGGATCAGGACCAAAGCATCTTATTCACACCTGTACTTTAACATCAAAAAGCAAGAAAAGAAAGAAGATGTGCTTAGATTGCCATACAAACATCAAAGGTGGATAACTTGTCAAGTGGCAGTTGGACAGAATTTTGCAATATGAGAATTAGGGCTTTATTTCTTTTTATTTACCTATATAATGTATGCACTGATTTTTTTTTACTTAAAATGAAGGATTTTGACACCTGGGATGCCAGAAAACTTACAAGTTTTTTTTTTTGCTTGTTTTATTTTGGTATTTGGGGATTTAAAAAATAATAATCAAATGGAATTTTCTGGTACTGCTTTAAAATTATTGAGGTCTTTCAGCACTTTACACGTTCTGACTTCTTGTCCTGTGGAAATTGTCTGTCTTTCTCATTCTCTCTGTTATTTTTATGTCACCTGATGTATTGGTACAGATCAGGTTTAGTCACGTTTTTCTGACTGTGTCAAATTGTTCAAAATGGTACTGGATATCAGTTGCTGTGTAGAGTATTCTGGACTTTGGGAAATGTGAGTCCACTTGGTTATGGACCAATTTTGCTCATTTATGTCAGCATTCTAGAAAACCTTAGCAAATGTGCCTTGTTCCCAGAAACCAGGTACCGACCAACCAAATGGACTTTGCAATATTAACCCTTTTCAGTATCTATATTTAGCTGCTGCCTATATCGCTAAAATGATTTTAATGTTTGTCTCAAGGCAAAGGGCTGTTTTTTAGTATACTGCCACTACAGAACATTTATTTATATCAAACTTCTATTTTTAGATATTATAAGCATACAGTACATAATTGATGAGATTGATATTTACTAGAGATTTATGGTAGAGAATGAATGGCATTCAATAACTGGAGCCCTAGATTGTCACTTTATTTAAAAAGACAAATAATCATCCGACAAGACAGCACTGTTGCCATTATGAAGAGAAAAGTTACAGTCCTTAAACTTTACCTACCTGGTCGCAGGATTTTCCTAAAACTGTATCCATTGCTTGAAGTCAATTTGTATTCGTTGATGGAAAGGCTTTAAGTAAACCCCAGTTTATAAAGAAGGTGGAATTCTGAAAGGGGAAAAATGGTTTTTAAGTGGCTGGATTTATTGTTAACAATATTATACTGTGAAAGTCCAAGAAATCAAGCAATGTTGTTTCCTAAGTATTTTCAGACACTTTCTGGTGGATTTACAATTTTCAGTCCTTGAAGAAACTCACTAAAGTGCCTCTCTTCAAAGCAATATTATATCCAAGTATATTAATTTTTTTGGAAAAGTTTCCCATAGTAAATGTTGTCAGTTACCTGTAATGAGTTATTTGTGCTCAGTATTCAAGACTTCCTTTGTGGACATAAACCATTCTCTTGCTCTCAGTAGAAGGCACTGAATTGAGGACTTCCAAAAACATGGGATAAGAAATCCTTGCCTGATGGTTTTTCATGGCTAATCCTTGCCAGTCAGCTAAAGAAAAGTGACATTTTGCCCACAGAAAATGTTTTCACTTTAGAAATTACCCTGAAGGCATGCACAATAAACTTAAACCCTATCTCTGTAAGGATGGAAAAGCAAATACCTCCCTTTGCCAAGTATTCTTCACTGGTCCTGTATGCAAGTGTGTAGATGACCATGTGGTGTTCCCTCTCTCTCTTGTATTCATGCAACAGGCACAACATACAACACAGTTCCAAGCCAGTTTTCTGCTCCACAATCCAATTCTCTAAGTTCTATACTTCTTTAGTGAGACCTTCCACAAACAAAACAATCACAGCTTTTATCCAGCTCTCTACCACATATTTGGAGTGGGAGGAAGATGGAATTCACATTCAGTATTAACTTGGTAGAGGTTTTATGAACGGTGCTTTGATATTATGTCAAAGGGAAAATTGTCCACTTAAACTAGATTAAATAGGATGGCGAAAAGAATAAATTAAAACACTGGAAAATATTTTTTCTCACTTTCTCTTGATGCAATGAAGGGAATATGACACTACAGAATACAGAGTTGTTGGTATTAATAATGCACAAAAGAGTAGATGGATTATTTGAATAAATGTTAGCTTTTAATCTGTGCCTTAATAATGATTGGTTATCTGTAAATAGAGGACAGATACAGATTGTATTTTGTGTGGGTTTTTGTCCTTTTAGTCACTTTTTTTAAAAAAATGAGAAATGGAATTAACATTGAGAATGGGAATTTTTCTAAACTAATCAGTTGTTACATGAGAAATAAATTTATATAACCCCTTTGTATTGCTTTTGATAGATGAAATGTTCTTTTTTTAAATCTTTACTCATAAAAATCTATGCCTGTGTTTTCTAAGAATTCCCCCCTCCCCTTTGGCTATTTTCAGCAGAATTGAAAGATGTTTCTGCACTAGAATTAAATATGTATTCTCTCTCTCCTCTTGTTTTGCATTGACAGAACTCATTTCAACCCCAAGCCAAGGTACTTTATTTGAGCCAGTGACTCCAAGACTAGTAGTAATCAATCACTGTTTCTCTAGCCACCCATAGGTACATTTGAGAGAGTAACATTATAGAACAGGTTTTATTCTTGTTCTTTTATAAAGACTCAAGTGGGTGAGTGCTTTGACACCCTCATTTATCAGTAAAGGCATTCCATACTGAAGTGGTGCTGGGGTGGATGGTTGACCCTCAACATCTTTCAGAGACTGACTGCCATGCCATCTACCACACAGAGTGTTTACCATGCCTGCACTGAGATTCTGACTGGACTGGTTCCCAACTTGGAATTTATACTGCATTGCTAACCTTCAGATTTGGCCCTCCTCCTGTAGTGTTCCCATAATACCTTTACTTGAAATATCCAAGCTATTGTTTCTTTAAAAATTGTAGAACAAGCCAAGCTCACACATGTGATCATAGGTACTTGGGAGACTAAAATCAGGAGCATGGGAGTTCAAGGCCAACCTGAGCAAAACGTTCACAAGACCCCTTGTCAAGCAGAGCATGCACCAGTGTGTATGCTGGTGCATGCCTGTTACCCTAGAAACAACCAGAAGCCTGAACAAAGCAGATTGTAGTCCAGATGGGAAGCAAGACCCTATCTCAAATATGACTGGCACGAAAAAGGACTGGTGACTCAGTGATAGAGTGCCTGCCTAACAAGTGTCAGATTGTGAGTTCAAACCCTAGTATGACCAAAAAAGAAAACACACAAAAGTTCTTTGGGTAACTGAAATCCTATCTGGGAATGTTCATTCATTCACCCATCATATATAAATACATGAATACATATGGAATTACATGGCTTACAGTGTGTCTTTTATATACATATGCTATGCTGTGTTCTAGATAGAGCACTGGGTAAGGGCAAATCCCTGCTCTCACTGAGCTGCCATTCTAAATGTGTGTAGAAAGCTCAGAGTTTAATTAAACCATTGAAAGTACCCATAATTTGAAACAGGTCCATGGTGTCAAATGCAAAGTGGTCCTTTCCCCACATACCTGCTAAGGTTTAGACTGAATCATTCTCAGAAGGCATGGCCAGAAGGCTGCGACCCTCTCTGCTATGTGGTTGGTTATATTCTGTAACAACAATCATACGTAGAGCCATAACTTCTTAGGTGTGACTCCAGGCCACCATGAAGTTTTCACAAAACCAAGTTTACCTTAACATAACTTGGTTACCACTGTGGATGTTTTAAGCACACGATAAGTTTGGATGTTCATTCCAGGTGTGAACTGCCTGAAAGCCACCTGGAAATGGTATAAGTGGAGCCTCTTGATGAAAAGACCCTGATGTGGGTACCCAGCACACACATTTGCAGGTGTTTGTTTTAATAATAGGCTGATATTTATTCATGTCTTATATAATTTTAGCCACCACTAGAGACCATGATTCTCCTACAGTCCTGCTCTGGAGAAGTTATCTGCCTTGCCTTACGTCAGACAGGTGTTTGCAGTTACATTAGGAAACCTGGTGGAAAGATAAAGAGGCTGGTCTCTTAAGTTTGACAAACATGTGGTTAGATGTTGTCTTAAGCATTGGGCTTATTTTCCCTGTACCCCAAAGCCCCCAAGAGACCATACCTATTTTTGTGAGTGGTTGAAAGGGTGAATTATGCTGGTGTAGAATTTTCTGCCTAGTACAGGGTGCACAGCAATAGGAGGATCAAGAGCAGCTGTCATCATTACTAACTAGCTTTCCTTTTGCTGCAGTTTCCCATCAGGGATCTTCACTGTGTCTCAACTGCCTTCCACATCAGAAGGGGGCAACGGAGTCCTGTCCAAGCACTTTAGCTCAAACCTGTAATCTCAGCTACTTGGGAGGTGGAGATTAAGATTGTGGCTTTAGTCTAGCCCAGGCAAAAAGTTCTGCAGATGCCACCTCAGCAAATAAAATGGATGTGATGGCTCACACTCATAAGACCATCTCTGCAAGCAGCATAGTGCCATAGTTAGAAGTACCACAGTCTGAGACCATTTCAGGCAAAAAAACAGGGTACCCTATCTTGCAATTGAAAACCTTCAAACACAATGGACTAGGGGTGGGGTCACGTGGTAGAGGCCTTGCCTAGCAAATGCCAGGTCTTAAGTTTAAACCCCAGTACCATCAACTAAAGGAGGAGGGCATTTCTTTTCCCAAAGTGTTAGGGAAAAAAAAAAACAAATTCTAGTCTCAGGTACCTGCTTCCCAATGTATAAGATGGAAATCAGAACACTGTCCTTAAAGAGCAGAGGCCTCACACTCCACAAACAGAAATCTATACTGTATTTTGCTATTTTTAGCTTAGTTCATTTACATCTGTATTTCACTAGTGTATGAGTAAGTGGTGGGCAGTGGGGGAGGGGAGTTCTTCTTCATACGGATGGAGAGACTTAGTAGTCATAGCTAGCACTGAGATGGGCCCAATTTGCCACATTCCTATAAATTCTCATTACTTCCAGATGTCATGACCCTAGGTGGCCAGGAGCCTCCTGCTTGCTCAGTTTCTGTCACTTTCATTCTTCCCACCCTTGTCCCCAAGATTCAGTGCTGTGATTCCCTCTCTGCATGTAAATGAGCTTGTCTCTTCTTTTAGAAGTTGCCTTTTGCCTAGATTTATGCTAAATTTGCTTGTTTTCCACTTTAAAAGTGAACACTTAGATAATAGTTGACTGTTCCTACAGATGTGGCCAGAACACTTCAGAAACACTTCATCAAGGGATTTCACAGTTTCATTGCTTTTTAAAATTCTTTGACTCATTCTGAAAGGAGGCAAGTACAGCTTGAAGTTCCCAGTCTCCAGGGCTGGGCTATGAATGTGTTTTGGAGCAGATTTGGGGATTGGAGTCAGAATCTGAGTTTGGATGCAGAATTTAAGTGTGGGAACCAGAACCTTTAGGGAAAAAAATTTACAGTATCTGAAATGTTTCAACTTCATAATAGACTGCTTGGACAGTTTGCAAGAGAAAAAAAGAGTAGGTCAATAATTGAGGGGTGTGGCCCCTTCTTTTCAAGGCCAGAGGGAAATAAATGGCTCTAACTAATTGTCTTCAATAACTCTCCATCCTAGGGAGGCAGTGGAAATCGGACATCAAAGGGTGTTAGCTAAACATCTAGAAAACAATTCACACTTGAACAAAATTCTCACCCAGGCACAACTGTGTCTTTGTCCAAGCTGCTGAAACAATTTGAATCAAAGTGACCATGGACAGATTTTTTTCTGACTTCATAAATCTGGTTGTATGGGTGAATGGATGACATTTCCTTACTTCCCTCCCTCTTTGCCAGAATCACAAACATATTAACAAGGAAAGATGCTACCTCTGTTTTACAAATTGGAATTGAATTCCTGAGGAGAGAAAATTCCATCTGGGTACCATCTTTCTATATGTAAAAGCTTTTTCATCACACATGAAACTGCCTGAAATATTTCCACTAGACAACTGTGGAAATGAGGGCAAGGGTTGAGGAGAGATAGAGCTCTGAACTGTCATACAAGTATGACATCATATCCATATTAGAAAAGACTAATAGGAATGCTAACAAAAACAATTATCTCACATCTATTGCCATAAGCGCAGTATAAATGCAAACTTTTTGGAATATTCATGTAACGGGAAGTACAAATAGGAACAATTAGTCCACTCTTTCCTTTTCCCAATACTCTAAAGCAATGATAAATTCATAAGAATAAACCAGTTAAAAGGCAGATCTTTGAACTATGATCCTCAGATCTCAGCCTCCTGAGTAGCTAGGATTACAGTATGAGCCACCACAGTTCAAAGCCAGCCCAGGCAGGCAAGTCAATGACACTCTTATCTCCAATTATCTACCAGAAAACCAGAAGTGGCGCTGTGGCTCAAGTGGTAAAGCAGCTGAAGAGCTGAGTGACAGTGCCTAGGCTCGGAGTTCAAGACATACAACCAACAAAAGAAAAGAAAGAGAGAAAGAGAAAGAAAGAGAGAAAGAAAAGAAAGAATGAAAGAAAGAAAGGAAAGAAGGAAGGAAAAGATCTGAGTTTTATCTCCTCTGTGGTGCTTCCACAGGAGGGATTCTGTTGTAACAGTGGTTAACAGTAATTGAAATAGAACAATGCAAATATAGTTTCCCATCATACTACTGGTTTTAAAACCGTATTGGTGAAAAAGTTTTATAAGTGTAGAGTGAACTGTGATGTGCTTTCCAGGATCTTTAACAGAAAGTCGGGACATCTGTGGAAGATGTGTCCATGTGCACTCAGTGTGAATGCGTTTCTCATGATTTCTGCTCTGAGGCTGCCCCTTAACCACTACTGTAGCTTCCCATGCCCCCCAACAGCATGTTTGTAATTAGCATTGATTGTACAATGGGTTTCATTTTGTTCATATATGTGTACAACACACCTAGATCACACTCACCCCACCCTCACTCTCCTTCATTCCCTCCTTATTTCCCAAACCAACTTCAAAAGGCTACACTGTTGAATTTCCACACATATTCATAAAGTATTTTGGTTATATTCACACTCTGTTTACTCGCCCCTTTCCAGCTATGGCTTCCCCCACTCCCTCCCAAGATCAGTTTTCCATTCCTGTCACTCATTTCTTTTATTGTGTGCTAAATGTTCAACAGGGTCTTACCATGGTATTCCATATATGCATATGTAGTATTTTAATCAGATTGCCCCTCTTGCATGCAATGTATCAGATTTCCCTTCTACTGTGGTTTCTCTGTTTCACTTCCTCCTGTTAAGTTATACTTTCCCACCATGGAGGGAGATGGTTTTCAGTCACTTGGAAGAGAGTTTATTTTCTGTGGCAGAACCTCTGGGATCTGGCACGCTCGAGAAGCAGAAAATAGTTCCTTTGATATCCTCAAGATGGTGGTTTGCAGGGTTTCAAGGCAGAGGCCTACAAGCTATGCATGTGGTAGCCGAGCAGTTTGGAGGCTGGCCCATTGCCATTTTCAGCCTTGCAAAGCCAATCCTGACCACTTTGTCTCAAGCCATTCTTTATTAGCAGATGCTAGTACTTCTGTAGGATGCTTCTGGAAATCGATGTTAACATTCTGCCAAAGTGAATCCTCCTAGTCACCACAGCAGGCAGTGATAAAGATAGATTTTCAGAAGCAAAAAGAAAATCCAAATCCCAAACAACTGTCGCTCCATCCTACAGCTAGAAGAACTAGCTTGACAGCTCTGTGAAGAGAATGTCCAAACCAATGTGCTGGTTGGAATTGAATGGAGTGGAGGTAATGGTAGCAAACCAACTACAAGCTGCTTGGGGATTATGAAGGCCAACTGTTCACACAAAAAGGAAGGAAACCAAATGAAACACCAAGAAGGAAACTGAGGAATGTGTTTCTGCAAGTCTTCAGGCAGCAATACAGAATAAGGCAATCCTGGGGTGTGTGCCTGGGGAATTTGTACACATCCAATGTCCACTTCCTGTCACCTACCAGGAGAGCTGCTTCAGACAAGGGACTCCTGAACTGACCAGGCTTCCTATAGGGACTCTTTCAAGAGGCTGCTAAGTCCTTTTAAAATGTCTCCCATTTTACTAAAGAAGAGTGGGGATGGCAAGCAAAACTACCATCCCCTGATGGAAGAAATGAGGGACAACTGCAGGACAGGTTTAAAGATGAGCCACTACCACATCCTGGACATGAAACCCTCTTTTATATACATACCCAGTCTATCGCTTCATGCATATAGTCCTGCCTGATTGTAATGATCTGTGTGCAGAGACTGGTATCATCTTGAAGGAACTTGTCTACTGTGAGTCTCTCCTTGCTCTCTCTCAGTCCATATGCTAGTTACAAAGATTGCAGTAGTCCCCCGCCACTTACAAGACCTATGATGGCACTATTGCCAAAACTGTGAATAGTTCCAAAATCTATGTACTCTGTTTTTTTTCTATACACACATTTCTATGATAACATTTAATTGATAAATTATGTGTGGTTACCATGACTTATAATGACATTGAATTTTTACACTGTAATGACCAATTCAGAATTTGTGAATTGTTTATATCTGGAAGTTTGCATCTGAAACTTTCAGACAACAATTGATAGTAGGTAATTAATCCAGGAACGGCCCACCATGGAGAGCAGCACTAGTGTACTTCCTCCTGTGTGCTTGGTCTTTTGACTTGTGATACGTTTTACTCTAATGCTTTTTAAATTATAATCCATCAATTTTATAGAAACAGATTTCCCCAGCCCCACCTTAAATGATTGAAAATTAATTTCTGGGAGTAGGAGGGATCAGAGAATTTGTACTTTTCTAGAAGCTTCCAAGCTAGGTCTGTTGTATTAAGAGACCAGTCATTGGAACTACTGCACAGAAATTTCCCCAAAGATAGTTACTTGTATGTCCAGTCTTACAAGTGTTGGAAAGAGGAAAAAATTCACAATATTCTCATGAAAGTTTAAGACAACCCTTATTGTCTTATACTGGATTACATCCCTGAACACATCTACTTAGCCAGGTTTGGACTCCACAAAACCTTGTAGTAGCTACAACCCAAAGAGCCATTTCACTGAATGGAAGAAGGCTAGCTTCTTAAAGGAAAAACAGCGTTGGGATTGGAAGAACAGATGAAAGACGAGAAAACAAATACTTCCATTATAGGCAAGTACAACTGTCATTTTCCTCTTCAAGAAACATTGCTAAAGGTCACACCACCAGTAGGAGGTCTCCTGGTGTATAGACAAAAAGCGCTTTGACTCTGGAAAACTTACTTCACCATCATGCTCAGCAGCAAAAGATCTGGTACTTCATGGCAGACCAGACGGTCAGAAGTTTCCTATTTATCTTTAGAGGGAGACTGTGATCAGAACATTGGAATATGGCTGAGAATAGAATATCTTCCTATGTAAGCTAACAGGGCAGAAAGGTGGAATTCCATGCAATTGTGCACTCCAGGCAATACAGAGAACTGCTGAGAGCATCTCAGAGAGGTGAGGGTCAGAGCTGAGAATGAACTGGGCAGTGCCAGTACTTCTGGGCTATGCATCAAAAACACTTGACCTAGAAGAGTCACGTGGGGAGTAAGCCTGTAAGTGTTCTCTCCTGACATGTCAACCCTTCTTGGGAGATTCAAGTGTTCTGATTTCTCTCATTGCAGTGGAACCTAAAAAATATAAATAAAAAACATAAAAACCCTTGTGATATTAAGCCAAATGAACCTCAAGATAGGGACACGTGTTTTTTCTTCCTTGCTATTGTTTCTAACGTATTTATAAGATACCATGTGATTTTTTTTTGTTGCTTTGTATGTCCCTCCCCCATGGTATAACCCCTATTTTCACTGTGTTTGATGTGGGTATAATTTGGGGAAGGGAAGGGAAGGGAAAAAATAAAATGTTTAAAGAGGGATACAGATTGACCCACTGCAAAAATGAGATGTATTACAATTTAGATGGGGGGGAGGTTGGGGGGTGAGGGGTGTAGTTGAGGTGGTGGGAGGGAAGGGATGGTAGGGGAAAAACAAAGGAGGAGGCAAGATGTATTACAATTTAGACGGGGGGGATTGGGGGGTGAGGGGTGTAGTTGAGGTGGTGGGAGGGAAGGGACGGTAAGGGAAAAACAAAGGAGGAGGCGACAATGCTGGATAAGAAATGTACTCATTACCTTGTTCATGTAACTAACCCCTCTGTACAGTATCTTCACAATAAAAAATTTATTTGACAACAACAACAAAAAACCCCTTGTCATGGAACACAATGAAAAGGCTGTGGCTCCTATTTGGACTGTTTTCAACTGGTCAAGAAAATACCATATTGGCTTCGTAATTATACTTTGGAGTACAATATACTTGATAAAAAGAGCCACGATTTTTGGCAAGTCTTTATTGCTAGGAAATTAAAAAAATAGATTTGGGAGCTTTACTGTTTGAAATATAAAGATTTATAAATCTTCTCAAAAGAAAATACTGTAATTATAACAGGAAGGACAATGAACCAGGTAGCGCTCTCTCTTTCCACTCACCCTCCGTTTTTTCCCTTTCTAGGATGTGTCCCCCCCCCACTCTCTTTGCATTTCTCCAGTGACATAGTTCTCAAGCTCCTCCCAGTTGACGAATGAAATTTGATGATTGGATTTAGACTTGTTTCTAGTTCTTCTTTACTTTGGGCAAGTTGCTTATCTTCTCTGATACTGAACCTTCTCATCTAGAAAAATGTAGTTAACAAATATCTACCACTTAGGGTTTTCCTGGGGATTAAATAAAATAATTTGGGTTAAGAATCTGACCCAGTACCTTTCGATTAGGATATGCACAATAAATGTTTACTTCATCTTCCCTTGTGCCCAGATCAGTACTATCTCTAGAGAAGGATTTAAAAAAAACAAAAACAACAACAACTGTTGGGGAAAAAAGCAATTACTAAGATTATTTGCATAGAAAGGTCATGTTTCATAATCCATCATATTGGGATTCTTGCTTCTTCCAAAGCTAATTTTCCACATAAAGTGACTGGAGACATCTTCCAGCCAGAGCTCACCAAGAACACACCTGTAGTTGTCAATTTGAGTTTCTTACTCTCTGCCAAGAAGAAAACACACTGTGGAAAATTTTAAGGTGTTTCCATGGTATGTGTTGGGTGTCAGGTGACGGGTTTGGGCTGAGGAGGAAAGATTTTAATCTGGGTTGCATGCTGTCAGGAAGCAGAAGTGATTATATGAACGGGTTTCTTAGTTTATCTAGAAGTGTATTCATTATAATAAAATAACAATAAAGTGTGACTCATATAATCATGATTTGTGTTAAGAGTGGAGGACTCTGATAATTTTGCAATTTAGATAAGGTTCATTTTTGTTATTTCTCATGGAAGTTCACATTGTTTGCATTCTGAAATTACATAGCTAATAAAGACAATGGCTTACTCTGCCTTTTCTTGGCTCTATTTATTTGATGATTCCATTACTAAAATTATTTTTCAGGAATTTTGGTAATTTGCATGACATAACTTAATGTAGTGGGGAACTCTGTGTGTGTGTGTGTGTGCACACACACACATGTACACACATGCTCGCTAGGACTGGAACTTGAAATCATGGCCTGAGAGCTGTCCCTTATTTGTTTTGCCCAAAGCTGGCACTCTACCACTTGAGCCACAGCTCTGCCTCTGGCTTTTTTCTGGTTAGTAGGAGATAAAAGTCTCATAGACTAGCTTAAAAGCCACAATTCTGGGCTGGGAAGGTGGCTCAGTGATAGAGCGCTTGCCTTGCATGCATGAGGCCCTGGGTTCGATTCCTCAGCACCACATAAGCAAAAAGAAAAAAG
>NW_012267250.1:7561195-7629330 GCF_000151885.1 Dipodomys ordii
CCCCACAATTCTCAGATCTCACCCTGCTGAGTAGCTAGAATTACAGGTGGGAGCTGCCAGCACCTGGCTGAGACCCTAGTGTTATTTTGATCGAGCATATACAGAGTGGCCTTTTTGATATTGATAGCAATTTTTTTTTACATTCAATAGAACACCAAGCTTGTGCCAGACCAGCTCCCAGATGTCAGAGATGACTTCTTATCATATTTTTTTTTGTTTTTGCTCTTGTGATTTATTTTACATACATAGCACTATTTGGTGGATGCCATGGCTTGTAACAGATGCTTCACAAATGTTAACATTTGTCATGATACTAAGAGATTAGAACTTCTGTTACAGTTTAAAAGGTTAAAACTTTTGTTATGATTTTATGATGACAAATTAAAGATCAGAGAAATTCCATTAAAAAATAAAGATCAGAGAAATGAAGTAACCAGTTATTACTTCAAGGGTGATACCTCAGTCCTGAGTCAGGATTCCTAAAGTGAATATCAACAAAGAAAGAATTTTGTCTGTCCTGAAAAATAAGTCTCATGGTTTGGGTCAGCAACTTCCTCTCCCCTGAACTACCCTATCTCTACCTCTTCATGCTGTCTTTGGAGCTGACTAATACGCTGTCTGCAGGAGGAGAGAAGTAGCACTTCTCCAGTCTCCTGAAATCTGCAACCATCATGGAAGAGCTTCGTAGAGAGGAGGGAGAGAAAGACAGAGGGAATGTCAACCACAAAGAATTCTCATAGTTCACATGGGTGTTTTGAGGTTTGTTTTTTTTCTCCCTATGAGTCTTCTCATTTCAGCATGGATCCTGAATTCTGTGAACTTACCTATTCAAAAATTTTTTCCAAGCATCTAGAGAGGACATGTTGTGTGTGTGTGTATATGCGTGTGTGTGTGTGTGTGTGTGTGTGTATGTGTGTGTGTGTGTGTATCTGTGTGTTTCTGTAACCCAGATATTGTGGATCCTTATTGGTACTCTTTCTCCCTCTGCACCAGGGTTGATGGTCTGTAACTCGATACTTGTATCCCAAAACATGTGGCAGGTCACTGTCTCACTGCTTAGATGACTGCAAAGATGATAGAGACTCTTAAGAATATATCAATTAGTGGCCTTCTACTTGTGAGCACCTTGCCTGTGTTACCAATACCTAAACTGACGAGTGGCTATTATCTATTACATGCCTGCCTGAACTGTTAGAGTGTCCCCAGTCTTCAGATGGCCCACAGAGATAGTGGACCACACTGAGTCTGTTACAGTGTGCTCTGTTATCACCACAGCCCAAGAAATGATAGGGTATGGTGCCAGCTAAATCTGTTCTCTTCTGTCAGTCAACTGCCACATACTTTCAGGTTGTTCATCTATAGGTTGTCACGGGTGGCCAGGTGAGTCCCTCAGCATATCACACCTCAGAGACAGGAAGCTGGAAGAGAGTGAACAGCATGAGCATGAGGGAAGACACTGCTGTGGCATACTCAAGATGGACTGCAAGGTCAAGACCAGCCAACCCAGCAGGACCTGCAGTCTATGGTTGAAGAAGGGATGGCAGTATTATTGAATATGGGACAATGCAGACTACTGTAAAGAATGCTCAAGTCAGAAGGTAACGCAGGAGAATGCATCTAGCACAGTGTGTCTCTTGAAATGGAGGGGAAACAAGAAAGTTGATCTTTCAGATCCCTAGTAGCCAAGGATCAGGAAAGCTGAATGCACAAGAGAGAGAAGAGAGGACAGCAACAACGTATACGAAGCTGCCAGAGCAATGCTTTCCATGTTTAGGACAGCAGAATGAAGAAAAACAGCAATGCTATGGAAGCCCAAAGATACCATTTAGATGTGACAAAGGGGTCCTTAAGATAGCATCTTTATTTAGAAGGGATTAAGAAAGTTAGCGCCTTAGATTACTAAGAGGAAAGAATGACTACATAATTCTCCTTGTTAGTATTATGTTCTTTTTGAATGTAGTATGAAAGATAAAGACAAGAAAACAAGATAGATGACAAAGACATTTTGGATGAGCTCCTTCTAGAAGAAGCTGTTTAAGAAGAGAGTGGATATAGTAAGAAAGCAGTTCACGCTAGGTTACACTCAAAAATGGATTGAGTTAGTAGGAAGACATGAAAGGGGGAAGTCAGTAGACTCAGATTATTGTTGAGAAACAAAACACAGGGACTGGCAAAAACATTTGAATTCTGTAACCATAAAGTAAGATAAATGAAGAAGACATGGTATACATCCTCGCCATGTCAGCCAACAATATCTTGAGAAAAACAGCCTCATACCAAAGAAGGAAATAGTCAGTAGGAGTGTCACCACAGGTGGGAAGTCTAGTGGCAGGTGAGGGAGCTATTTATGCCACAGGTATAAAAAATGGGTTTCACTATAAACACGCAATTAAATGGAACCCTGTGGGATGGATGTGTTTCCTTGCATATGACATAGCCTGGGTTTTATCACTTCCATAGAAGCCAGGGTAGGAACTAAAACATAGAACTACATGTGCTAATATTTCCCAGTTCTACTTCTCAGCATTGCCATCTGAAGGAATGCCAGAGGAGGAAGCAATGGAAATAACGTGCTTCTTTGTATTAATAGGCTAGAGACCTGCCTACTAGCCTTGCAGATGGTCTTTCTTTTCTAAATGAGTTAGGGAAAATGGTTGAGCCAAGAGGTATGTTAAACCCTACCCCACCCCCACCCCCTGCACCCACAATGTGAGATAAATGGCTTTGCTAAAGGAATGAAGTCTAGTTCCTTTTTAGGGGCCACACCCTGGGTCTCCAAGACTCCACGAAGTGTAAGGGTGAAATAGAAAGAGGCCCAGTGAGCTAGGATTCAAAGTAACAGGCTGGATTCTGTCTGGAAGGCCCAGCACCTGTCTACTGGAGGAAAATATATTTTAATAAATACTGTAGGCTCTGCCAATTAGACTCATAACTTTTCATTTTGTTAAGAACTGTAGGGAAGGAACACCCTGTAATACCTCTCCCTTATATAGGATCCTACCTAGAAATATGAGGGAAAAGGGAAAAAGGACCCCATTTTGGCTCTTGCTGTTCCTCAGATCAAGATCCAAGCCCTTCATTGGACCCTTCACATTGTTTCCTGCTACCCCTTCCAAGACTCAAGAAACCTTCTGTCCAGCCTAACTGAATAACAAAACCTTCCCCAAGGAAATTCACCATGCCTCTGCCTACGTGCTTTTGTATGTGCTGTTTTGTATATGCTCTCCTTAACCCTTTCCAGCTATATTTCCAGTCCCAATTAAAGTGGCAGCAACACTGAACCGCCCTACCTGATTCCCCAGGGAGAAATGTCTCTTCCTCCTCTGAATTCCTATAACCCTGAGTAGCTCTCTCACATGGCTGATAAAATGCTGGCTATGACAAGGTTTCTGATGGCAGACACTAGCTTTCCACCCCTTCATTGGCCATTGAGATGGTGTATAACATGATAACTATGGACTCACCAGAGTTCAACAAATATTTGCAACAAAGGGTACTTGATGCAGAATAAGGGGTTAAGTAGGTGACCAGTCATTTTGTTTTTCCTCTGCTTGTGGCCAGCTTGCTGCTTAATAAATGCCACTGTGTATCCATTCCTAGTGAAGGAGGTCCTGGCAATGACTGAACCATGTCAGGATGTAGAAAAATGAGAGACAGGGGATCCAATAATTTTTTTTCCCCAAACACAGAATCTGTTATTCTTGAAATGGGCAAAAAGCATGCTGTGCTGCTGAGTGGTGTCATTTCACAGTGTCACCCATCTGCTGTAATTGCTCTGTGAACATTTGTCCTGATATTTAGTTTGAGGTGCATGTGTGTGTGTGTGTGTGTGTGTGTGTGTGTGTGTGTGTGTGTGTGAGAGAGAGAGAGAGAGAGAGAGAGAGAGAGACCAAATAATGAAACCAGAAAGAATTAGGCATAACCTCAAGATGAAAGGGGTTATGGCACTCTGAACACAAAATGAAACAAGTGGGAACAATTGGGGAACTGGGGGACAGATGAAGGTCAGTTGAAGATGATGGTGCTGGGATTCGGATCCACCAGTTACCATACTTCCCAAATCAATGAGGACTTTCACTGGCCTGAGAAGAGGTTGGGACTGGAAGCCAGGAAGTGAAAGTTCCGTTCATAGCGCTAAACTGTTCTCACAATTAGCTTCTATTGACCTCTATTTTTCCATCTATAAAATCACACTGTAGTTGTGGAGGTGGGAGGGAAGTGAGGGTAGGGGAAAAACAAAGGAGGGGGTAACAATGCTTAATAGGAAATGTACTCATTACCTTGCTCATGTAACTGTAACCCTTCTGTACAGTATTTTTACAATAAAAAAGTATTCAAAACAAAATCACATGGAGATACCACATCATCTCCAGAAACTATAGAGCAGGACAAAAACAAAGACCCTCCTCTTCCAAATCATGTACTGAGAAACCCTCTCTCTGGCTTTACTTCTGTAACACCAGCAGCTCATCCAGGACAATGCAATTTGGGTTCCACCATCTGAAATCATTTCATAAGCAACTCTGGGTGCCAGACTCTGCAGTATGTACTGGAAATAAGAGAATAAAAAGGACCAATACTTTCTGAGGCCAAAAGTGTTATGCATGCTATATGACTTTGTGTAACCTGCTTTCCATCTCTAATTATGTTTTCTTACCCATAAAAATGAGATGGAAATCCAACTAGAACATGTTTGTGAAGGTTCTATGACATAGACATAGAAAAAAGCTCTGAACGGAATGTTTGGCACGAAGGGATCCTTGATCAAAGGTGCACAGTGATGATCATGATTAGATGCCTCAGTAACAGAGGCGTTGAGAAGAAATCAATCACATAATAGCTATAAACAAGTTGTTTAAATAAGGATACAGGTGGGCCCATTGCAACAACGAGAAGTACAAGTTGTTATGTCGAAAATGAACTTTACAACTTTGGTGGGGGGATGATTGGGTGGGGGGGGGAGGATGGGAAGGGATGGGAAGGGGAAACAAAGGAGGAGGCTAAAATTCTTGATAAGAAATGTACTCATTATCTTGCCCATGTAATTGTAAACCCTCTGTACAGTATTTTCACAATAAAAAATAAATAAAAATTAAAAAAAAATAATCCAGTGCTCTGATTCAAATCCTTTCATCGAGCTTGGTTGCTTAGTTCTAGACAGTTCTGTCCTTGGCTGGCCCTCACAGCTGCTCTGTTCAGTGATCCTGAGCTCCAGGCTCCAGGGCTCTTGCGCTGATCCTCTGGCTTCTGCCGTTAGGACTCAGGAATCCTTGTAGACAAGACAGTGGTTCATGGAGGGAAGACTAAGGAAAGTGCAGAAGAGTCCAGGAGAAGCCCCTAAGAAAGAATTCTATTTTTATCTTTGAGCTTCTTCAAGGTGCCATTTTCTGCATTTGAGACAACAGATTCAAATACCATAACAAGAGAAGTGGCAGAAATTGGGGTTCAGGAATAGACATCCCAACTTTGCTAACTCTTGCTTTGATGTCCTCTCCCTTGTGGCTTTTCTACTGAAGTTGTTACATGATGAGTGTCAGAAAAAGAGCAAAGAGAGTTTGGCAGTCTTGGACTGACTGTTCTTGTCATCAACAGGTTCAGGTACCTGACGTAAATTTTGTCTTTATACAAAGTCTAGGATGGGGTGGTCCTACTCTGAATTTACAGGTCAGCTCAGAGCTTTACTATCCTCCAAAAGTCCTGCATGTTTTTCCTTGTGAGGCAGCAATGTGCTGAGGTAAGTTGGGTCCTGCCTCCAGGCCCAAGAAATGACTCCTGATATGTCTAAAGCCAATCACAGCAATCGTTTAGTTTGACGTAGAAAACAAATAGTTGGTGGGGATTTGGGTGAAGGAATTTCCTCTCTGAAAAATATTAGGGACTGAACTATCAAGCTATAAAATCAAGACAGTATAGTGTGAGTGACAGTTTGTGCAGACAGATTGATGGAACTGAATAAAGTGCTCAGATAGCACATAGATACAGCCAACAGGTAGGTATGTGTGTGTGTGTGTGTGTGTGTGTGTGTGTGTGTGTGTGTGAAGACTCAGGCTTGAACTCAAGGCCTGGTCACTGGCCTTTCACTTTTTTACTTTTTCAATTTCTCTGGGAAATTGACAATAAAAATCTCAAAAATTTTCCAACTCGGCTGGTTTCAAACCACAATCCTCAGATCTCAGCCTCCTAAGTAGCTAGGGTTCCAGGTATAAGTGACTGGCACATAGCCAGCCAACAAACTTTTGACAAAGGAATGAAGGCAATACAATGAAATGCGATAGTTTTTGGAACAAATGATGCTGAATAACAAGATACCCCATGCAAAAAATACAGTAAAGGAATCTAGCCAGGTGCCAGTGGCTCATGCCTATAATCCTACACAGGAGGCTACTCAGGAGGCTGAGATCTGAGGATCATGGTTCAAACCAGCCTGGGCAAGAAAGTCCATGAGACTCTTTTTTTTGGTCGGTCGTGGGGCTTGAACTTTGGGCTTGGGCGCTGTCCCTGTGCTCTTCAGCTCAAGGCGAGCACTCTACCGCTTGAGCCACAGCATCACTTCTGGTTTTCTGGTGGTTAATTGGAGATAAGAGTCTCATGGACTTTCCTGCCCTGGCCGGCTTTGAACCACAGTCCTTAGATTTCAGCCTCCTGACTAGCTAGGATTACAGGTGTGAGCCACCAGTGCCTGGCCATCCATGAGACTCTTATCTCTAATTAACCACCAGAAAACCAGAAGTGATGCTGTGGCTCAAGGGTAGAGCACTTTCCTTGAGCTGGACAGTGCCCACGCCCAGAGTTCAAGACCCATGACCACCACCACCACCACCAACAACAACAACAACAAAAAGAATCTAGACACAGCCCTTACACTTTTCACAAAAATTATAGACTGAAATGTAAAATGCAAAACTATGTAATTAGATGATAAGGTAAGATAAAACTTAGATGACCTTGTATGTATGGTGATGATTTTTAAACACAGCACACAATTGTATAAAAGCACAAGTCAAGAAATAAATAACTTGCTTCAGACTGAAGCTTTAGTCCGGACATTATTCAGACCAAAATCTCCAGCTCTATGAATAACAATGCCAAGAGAATGAGAAGACAATTCAGGCTGGGAGAAAAAAAATGCAGAAGACAAAGATGTTAAATGATTGTCAGATAAGATTTACAAAGTACTCTTGAAGCAGCAATAAATAAAACAACCTGATTTTTAAGTGGGACTTAAAAGGCTTGAACAGGTAAAAACCTTAACAAGAATCCCAAAAAAGCTGCACAATTTCTACAAGTTTTTAAAAGCATATGAAAGCATGCTCTAATATAATATCATTAGAGAAACACAAATTAAAACAATGAGCTACCGTTACATCTCTATAAGAAGACTATGGAACACCTACAACAAATTTTGGTAAGGATACAGGCCACCATAATTCTCATTTAGTGGTGCTAAAAATAAAGATAAACGAGGGAAGGAGCTGGCTGGGTGGGGGTTGATATTGTTGAAAGGGATGACCTCAAGATTCACAGTATTGCAGAATGGCAACTCCTTTGTACAACTACTTAAAGGAAATAAAAATATTTTTTTAAAAAGGAATTGAAAATGATATAACCACTTTGGAAGACATTTTTGTAAGTTTGTTCAAAAGTAAATGTATTGTATGATTCAGCAATCACTCTCCTTGGTATTTATACAAAGTACTTGAAAACTGTGTCCACACACATACACACAAACCTGCACATGGATGCATATAGCTGCTTTATTGTAATTGCAGACACTTGGTCACAAGCAAGATATCCTTCAGTAGGTGAACGGAGATAAGCTGTGGTACATGTACACAAAGAACAATATCCAGCACTAAAACGAAACAAGCTACCCAGTTATGCCAAGACATATGTAACCTAAGTGCACATTACTAAAGGAAAGAAACCAATCCGAAAAGGCTGTATCCTGAAGGGTTGCAACTGCATGGCATTTTGGGAGAAGGCAAAACTGGAGAGATATGAAATGGTCCGTGGCTGCCAGAGATTAGGTTGGAAGAAGGGATGAACAGGCAGAACAAAGGATGTCCGAGCAGTGAGAATGATGGATACATGTCATTATATATTTTTCCAAATTCATAAAACATACAATACTGAGTAAACCCCAGTGTAGGCTGTGGAGTCTGGCTGCACTGATGGGTTCAAACAGGTTCATTCATCAATTGCAACAAACACGCTGGAAGTGGAGAGTGATAATGTGAGAGGCCATGCATATGCAGGGAAGAGGGATACAGCATAAATCTGAACCTTCATTCAGCTGTAAACCTAAAACTATCGTAAAAATAATGGTTTCTTCTGAAAGGAATTTAAAAAATGGCTTCCTACCAGGAAGAGTAAAGGCTCCTGCCTCTGGATATTTTCACAATAAAGAGGTGCTGAGGCAGCTATCTTGTGATCATGAAACAAAAACTAAGAGAATTGAAGAGAAGTCACAGAGCTGTGGAATTGCTCAACTCTTGGACTCTACTTACAGACTTTTTATATGAAATAATAAAACCATTGATTGTTTAAAATTTTCCACTACTCATAGCCAAAAACATTCCAGCTGATTTGGAAAAGTTTCCCAGAGGGGATGAGAACTTAGGCCTTCAGACAGCAGAATTTGGGGGAGGTAGATAGGAGGGGCTCATTCACTTCTTTGGAGAATAAAGCCTGAAGAATGGGGAAGATTGGCCATGTGGCTAGTGGGAAGATTGTCAACTAGAATAAGTGGGCTTCTATCTGAATCCATTGCATTTATTCTTTGTGCATAAATTTGCAAAAGTTGATTTGCATGCAGGTGTGTGTGTGTATGTGTGTGTGTGTGTGTGTGTGTGTGTGTGTTGGAATCAAACCCAGGGTTTCACATGCACTCTACCACTAACCTACACCCCTAGGCCTGGCCTGCATTCACATTGTTTTCAGGAGAAAGTAGTTGGTTCAGGTGCTTGAGACACAGAGGCATGAACAGTCTTTTGCAGTTCCTGTTCCCCTGGCTGAGTCCACAAACTTGGGTTGGGGTTTTCTGGAGAGCTGCTACAAGTAGAAGCCAAAGGACCGATTATTCTCAGTGTGTTTCCTGAGCCACCAATGCATCTGTGGTCTCCAGATAATGGAATGTGGTGGAGCTGGGGGGAGGAGGGTCTCCCTGGGACTGCAGAGCTATATCTCAAGCCCATCAGCAGTCTTCAGGAGGGCACAAACAGCTGTGCAGGGCATGCAGCTGCTCCCTGGGGGCTTCTTTTTCCGCTGTCATCACGAAGGCAGGAGCAGAGAGGAAAAGTTTATAAGAACTACGTTTGGATTCACTTGAAAAAGACCCCAAGACTTTGGGGAAATAAAGTCCTTCATTCCTCAGGTGGGAGCCTGCTTGTATGAAATGAAGGTTGTTAGAGTGTGTATGGTTCTGTTAGTGGCCGCTGGAAAGCAAGTCAGGAATTCTCAACCTCAGAACTGCTGACGCTTTGGGAGGATAAATCTTGGTTGGGAGGGACTGTGGATTTTTAATACTGTCCAGGGCTTCTACCTACTAAGCACTATTCCAGATGATCAAAACTGTCTCCAGACCTCTAGAGAAACACTGGTCTAGAAAATTATGGCAGGTGGGTGCCTGTGTGTGTAATTAATCATGTTGATTAATTTGAAATTTCTATCTGTTCACTTTTTTAAAAAGATCCAGAAAGCCAGGAACAGGTGGCTTATGTTTATAAACATAGCGACTCAGGAGGCTGAGATCTGAGGATAATGATTTGAAGTTGGCCTCAGGATGACAAAGCCAAAAGACTTTTTATTTACAATTAACCAGCAAAAAGCCCAAAATAGAGGAATGGCCCAAGTGGTAGAGCTCCAGCCTTGAGCCAAAAAGCTAAGGGACAGTGCTGAGCTCTGAGTTCAAACCCTAGTACCAAGACCAAAAATAAAAAAAGCTTCAGTGAGTTTTTCCCTGGTTTTA
Organism: Dipodomys ordii; assembly: GCF_000151885.1. Taxonomy (NCBI): domain Eukaryota; kingdom Metazoa; phylum Chordata; class Mammalia; order Rodentia; family Heteromyidae; genus Dipodomys; species Dipodomys ordii. The sequence goes on from NW_012267250.1 coordinate 7,571,163, forward strand.
TTTTGTTAACATCTTTATTTTCTTAAAATAAATTCCTGGACATAGATCTGTCTGATAAAAGAGTAGCAAGATTAAGGCTTAAAATATATATTATTTATAATATGTATTTCTATTATAATTATATAATAAAATAAAACAATTATAATATATTCATATTTGTGAGTATATATAGATATCTTATCAATAGAGATATAAAAGATCTGTTACATCTATATATAGATAGATATCTATATATACTCAAAATTTTTCTTCAACTTAGATTGCTATCAAATTGGACACTTAAAATCTTTTTTTAAAATATTTTTATTGTGAAAATACTGTACAGAGGGGTTACAGTTAAATGAGCAAGATAATGAGTGCATTTCTTATCAAGCATTGTTGCCTCCTCCTTTGTTTTTCCCCTACCATCCCATCCCTCCCATCCGCTCAACTATACCCCCCACACCCCTCACACCCACCCCCTTCCCCTAAATTGTAAAGTTCGTTTTTGACATAGCATCGTGCATATTTCATTGTTGCAATGGGTCAATCCGTATCCCTATTTAAACATTTTGTTTTTTATTCTTTCCCTCCACAAATTATACCAACATCAAATACAGTGAAAACATGGGTTACACTATGGGGGAGGGACATACAAAACAACAAAAAAATCACATGGTGCCTTATAAATATGTTAGATAGCAATAGCAAGGAAGAAAAACACCAGGTGTCCCTATCTTGGGGTTCATTTTGCTTAACCTCATCTTATCTGAGCTTTTCTGCTTGTCTCAGACATATACTAGTTATTGCAAATAAGGGAAACCATGGGACCTATGTTTCTTTGGGCCTGGCTTACTTCACTTAATATAATTTTTTCCAAGTCTTTCCATTTCCTAACAAATGGAGCAATGTCATTCTTTCTGATGGAGGCATAGAATTCCATTGTGTATATAGACCACATTTTCTTCATTCCCTCATCTACTGAGGGGCATCTGGGTTGGTTCCATATCTTAGCTATGGTAAATAATGCTGCAATAAACATAATTGTGCTGGTAGCTTTAATATGGTCTTGTTTGTGATCATTTGGGTAAATGCCCAAAAGTGGGATTGCTGGGTAATAAGGGAGCTCTATGTGGAGTCTTTTGAGGAAGAGCCATACTACTTTCCAAAGTGGTTGAACAAGTTTACACTCCCACCAACAATGCAGTAGGGGTCCCTTCTGTCCACATCCCCTCCAGAGCTTATTAGAGCTCTTGATTTTAGCCATTCTAACTGGGGTGAGGTGGTATGTCAATGTTGTTTTGATTTGCATTTCTTTTATAGCTAGAGAGGTTGAGCATTTCTTCATGTGTCTATTGGCCGTTTTTATTTCCTCTTCAGTGAAATTTCCCTTTACGTCTTTAGACCACTTATTTATTGGGCAGTTGTTTCTTTGGGGATTTGTTACTGGTGGATTTAATTTTTTGAGTTCCAAGTATGCTTTAGATATGAGACCCATGTCCGTTGTATGCCTCGTGAAGACTTTCTCCTAATCTGTGGGCTTTCTATTGATCTTGTTAGCTATGTCCTTTGCCATGCAGAAGCTCTGTAGCTCATGCAATCCCATTTGTCCAAGCTTTCTTTGATTTGTTGTGTTTCTGGGTCTCTATTAAGAACATTTTGGCCTGTGCCAAAATGTTTCTCCTAATTCTGTCCTATAATGTTTTCAGGGTGTCTGCTTTGACTCCAAGGTCTTTGATCCATTTGGAGTTGAGTCTGGTGTAAGGTGATACCTAGCTTTAGTTTTCTACAGGTGATTAACCAATTTTGCCAGCACCATTTACTGAAGAGGCTGTCTTTCTTCCAGTCTGTTTTTTTTAGCTCCCTTATTGAAGATTAGGTGGCTATAGGTCTGTGGGTTCATTTCTGGCTTTTCAATTCTATTCCATTGGTCTTGAGGTCTCTTCTTGTGCCAGTACCAACCTGTTTTGATTACTATGGCTTTGTAGTAGAGTTTGAAATTTGGTATTGATATTCCTTCAGCGTTTTTCTTTCTGTTAAGGATCGTTTTTGCTATTCAGGGTCTTTTATTGTTCCATATGAATTTTTGGATTGCCTCTTCTATTTCCTTGAAAAATGAGGTTGGAATATTGATAGGTATCACACTGAATTTGTAGATAGCCTTGGGAAATATTGCCATTTTCACGATGCTGAGCTTTCCAATCCAGGAGCATGGGAGTTCTTGCCACTTTCTAAGTTCTGTTTTGATTTCCTTTTTGAGGTTTTTAAAATTTTCATCATAGAGGTCCTTCACTTCTTTGGTTAAGTTAATTCCTAGGTATTTTATTTTCTGTGGGGCTATTATGAATGGAGTTGCTTTCCTGATTTCATCAGCGCTATTCTCATTTTTGGCATACAGAAAAGCCACTGATTTTTGAGGGTTAATTTTATACCCTGCTACTTTGCCAAAGTTTTGAATCAGCTTGAGTAATTTGGGAGTGGAGTCCATGGGATTCTTTAAATACAAGATCATGTCATCTGCAAAGAGGGAGAGTTTTACTTCATCTTTCCCTATTTGAATTCCCTGACACTTAAAATCTCCACATTATGTGCACAGTAAAAACACTATTGGCTTAGAGTAAGTTGAGACCATAAGATCAATCTGCAACACCCCAAAATTAAACTAACACCTGCTAGTTATTTGATTGAATGTTGTGAGTCTCCATCTCTCTTCTTTCTTTCAAATATCTGGACAGGCTGGCATTTGGTGCTTCATAACAATTGCTGTATTGGTCGGTTGTGGTAGAAGGTATTTGTTATGTGGGACTATTTCTTACAAATTAGTGCTTTCAGGCTATGGTTGTGGAAAAAGTACCATCAGTACCAATTAAAGTACAGGATTGTATTGATATGTTCATATCAATACAAATTTTGTATTGATATGTATATATCAATACAAAGTTTTCCAGATGATCTTCTGAAAACTAACATCTAAGAACCACTGCAATTGATGTTAACAATGAACAAACAAATGCTCTCACAAGCACAGAACTCATCCTGAACACCGTGTGTTTGTAATGGCCTCAGTGGGAGCTTGCCAGCCCTATCTTTGTTCATGAGAGGTTGAAAGGCTTCACAATTTAGATACTTGTCATGTTCTCTAACTCCATCTGGCACCTTGGTTGGTTTGACAGGCCCTTCCTATGTTCATACCTTACACTAAGGCCCAACTCAGCTTGCCTGCTGGCAACAGCTGGGTGTTGAAATGAAGAATGATACTTGTATAGTCAACCACATTTGCTAGCCAGCCATTAGATAGATAATGCCTGATCTTGGCTGATACGAAGTCTGCTGTGAGTAAGGTAGCCATCTGTTCAAAGCTGGATCTTCCTGATATTATCTTAGACCATGGGGGCTACAGCAGGCTTCTCTCTCAGAGAGAAGAGCAGCAAGGTCTCAAGGCTGAACCCCCTGAACCAGGGACAGGAAAAGGTGGTGATGTACATACCTTGTAAGGCTGAGTGAACCTTTCTTGAGCATAGGATAATGACAGGGTAGCCATCTGTCTTACCAAAGTACAGGAGACAGGAAGTCAGAGATCACTTTGGAGAGAGCAGCTGCAGTTGGCAGGGACTATGATGCTTGAACTCACAGCTGGTTCCCTTCATCCCTTGTGGGTCAGAAAAAAGTTTCTATGCTAATGCTTTCTGACATCAGTAATCCCTGAGTAGAGCAGGATGTGTGTGTGTGTGTGTGTGTGTGTGTGTGTGTGTGTGTGTTTCTCTAATAAGACAGCATCTCTGCTTTCTTTTTGGTGGTATAGTATGGAGGTTTGAACTCAGAAGCTTGGTTGGTTTGCTTGTGCTCTCCTTGAATCTCATCTCCAGCCCAGAATTTTGCTGGTTCTTTTGGTCTTGTAGAATTTTCTGCCCAGGCCGGCTTTGAGCCATATTCCTGTGGATCTTAGGCTTCTACATGGTTAGTATTACAGGTATGAGCCATTGGTGCAAGCCTTAGACTGCTGCACGTGTTGAAGGCAGGGGCTCAGCTTTGGTTGTCATGGTGACATTTAAATGGAACCAATTATTTGAACTTTACTGAACAAGATTTCTAGGAAACAGTGTCCCCTCCTATAAACACACATTTCTCGGCAGCTAATTACCATGCTTTTCAGTATGTTAGGCTGAAAAACAAGATGCAACCATTTGTCAGAAATCTTTATTATGTCACCAGTTGCACTTATTACCTTATAACATTTTTTTGTGTGGTACTTGGATTTAAGCTCAAGGCCCTGTGCTTGCTAGGCAAAGTGCTCTACCACTTGAACCACACCTCTGACCCTTCTTGCTTTAGATAATTTTCAATAGAGTCTTGCTTTCATGCCTGGGCTGCCCCCAGTAGCTGAGATGACAAAGGTAGGCCACCACATCAAGTTTAATAGTTGAGATGAGGTCTTGTTAACTTTTTGGCCTGGAGTGGACTTGAACCACTGAGACGCAATCTCCATCTCTGAATAGCTAGAATTATAGACATGAGCTACCATACCTGGCTTATAACTGAAAAATTTAAAATTGTGACATGCCTCATCCCTCATATCTGAGCTCTCCTTCCTGGGTCAGTAGCAGCTTGTTTAGTAACTGATTCAGGGGTTTGGCAACTTGCATAGTGTGATTAAAATGTAAACAAACCATAAAATCCTACCTCTTTTCTGGCTGTGAGACGATAACAAAAACCCTCCATCTGATGTAAGCAGATCAGGCCAATGAATAAAACAGCTGTTCTAAGAAGGAAGGATACAGTAATAGGCAGAGAGGGTATCAAAATGAATGCGCATACTCAGAATCATGAATATGACTGGATACTGGTTCAGCAGTGACAAAGGCACTGGAGTGAGAACTTCAGGGGCTCTTATTGGCCCTAACATGAGTGGAGGGAACTAATAATGCTGGTTTTTGTACTGAAGGTTCAGGGTCTAGGAAGCCCCTGCTGTCTGGACTGTTCCCATGGCAGCTCAGCCTTCAAAGACAGTAGGGGTCTTCATGAGATACATTTTAGGCTTCCTGGACAATAAGGGAGCCCAGTCTGTCCCACAGATCTGTAATTTTCTTTTCCCTTTCTAGTGCATTCTGGGCCTTGGTAGGATGGCTATTTTTCCCATCCTAAGGATCTAAGGCTGGGGAGTAGGAGGTATGAACAGTGGCTGATGGGTGAAATGGGATTTCCTCAACCGTGAGGCCAGGTTAACCCTGAGATCCCCAGGATTCCTCTTCTGTATTGCCTTTTGTGTTGCTGCAGGAGGTGTTGGACTGAGGTCAGTGGTGGGGGTAATAATTGTAATAGTGCCAGGACTTCTTAGGCCCCTCCCATTTAATGATTTGATTTTCCCACCTCTCTTATTGCTAGGCCTCTGATCAGGTTCCTCTCCCATTAGAAGCTTATTGATGTCAGGATAGATTTTGTGACATTCTGTAGACAAGCTACAGTTCTGACAAACAACTTATTTCCTGAATATTTGACTATAGAGACAACTGAAGATGTTGAAAATATAGTTTCTATTTAAACATTTTCAAGTTGACCCATTGCAACAGCAACAATGAGATGTACAAGACACTATGATGAAAAACAAACTTTAGGCGGGGGTGGGGGTGGGGGTGTAGTTGTGGAGGTGGGAGGGAAGGGATGGGAGGAGAAAAACAAAGGAGGAGGCAACAATGCTTGATAGGAAATGTACTCATTGCCTTGCTCATATAACTGTAACCCCTCTGTACAGCATTTTCACAATAAAAAACATAAGCAAAAACAAAAAAGCCAGAAGTGGCACTGTGGCTCAAGTGGTAGAGTGCTAGCCTTGAGCTGAAGAGCTGAGGGACAGCGCCCAGGCCCAGAGTTCAGGCTCCACAACTGGACCAAAAAAAAAAAAACATTTTAAAAAAAGGAAAATATAGGCTCTAGAGTCAGACTGTGTTGATTTAAGCATAGAAGTTTCTGGAAGTATGAGTGGCCAGGGGCAAGTTGTTCAAACTCACTAAGCTCGGTTTCCTTACCTATAAAAAATGGAATGATAAGAATAGCATCGTTTAAAAAAATTAAGTTTTGAAATAAGTTAATGTTCCTAAAGTGCTTTGAGCACAAAATGAGTTCTAGACAAACATTTGCTATTATTCCGATCATTGTTGTAAGTGAGAAAAGCTTAATATCCCCAGCTCTAGATATACCTTAATTATTTGTTAGCTGCATGGTCAATTTGCTTCACCTCTCTGAGCCTCAGTTTTCTCACCTGTAAAGTCATAACTCATAGTCATAACAACTAGGTAACAATTCAGTCTCATGTGCATGCTTTACTTGGTGGCTCTATACATTGATAATTCTCCATCCATACCAAGTTAATGGAGATTTGGTGTCAGAATTATTTAGTCATCTCTATCAGATAGTTGTCTGTAAAGCCCTAAGAGTGATGAATAGACTTGATTAGCTTTTGGTTATAGTACATTTTAGCCCTTATACTTGATTAAAGTTAGATACTTGGGGCTCTCTCATTATTTTTTGAGACAGTCTTGCTATGTAACTCAGGCTGAGCTCTGACACCTAGTCCTCCTGGCCTCAGCCTCTCTAGTGCTGGGATTCTGGGTGTGAACCACCATACTTCACTTCTGGGGTCTCTTTGGAACATAATGCCACAGCAGATTTCTCAGAATCCTATAGCTCAGCTCATGAGCAGATACAGCCTCACTTCATACAAAGTTTCCTAAGACTCATGGAAATTGTTTACCCGCTCCCAGAAGATGGAGTTACTGCCTGAGGATTGCTTACAGCCATAAATGAATGCTTTTGCCTGACTACTGCCCATTTAGTACCACACAGTATCTGGAGAAGAGCCAATGAGGGGGAATGGAAATTATGCGCATCACTTTGGGGCTTGTTACTGCTTCCCTGGTTCAAAAGGTTGCCTTTGGATGACACAATCTGACACCACCTCTAGTTTTTTCATTTGTTACCCTCATTGTTGAGTTGGTGTGTACTCCTCCTCTCAAAGGGCTTTTCTAAATAGCATCAGGACTATTTGCTTCCCTCTCTCTAACTTCTGTTCAAGCTTTCAGCCTCAATCACCTTAGTCTCTGAGTATACAAGCCATGTCTCCCTAACCCATAAGCAGAGTTTGTGGGTCTAAGAAAAGGTCCAAATTGCCTGTGCACATCCCCCCCACATGAACACGTGAAAAATATTTAACGCAGAATCTCTTTACCATATATATATATGCATACATATTTTATTTTCATTACTTTAATCAAAATGACAGATGAACTGATCATATATTTTAGAAAAATTGTCCTAAGCCACATTCTTGAATATTTAGTAGTAGGTGATATGCAAGTAGTCGCTATATTGCTTTTTAATGTTTTGAGATGAGGTCTTGCTGTGTCGCTCAGGCTTGCTTAAGCTCAGTCTTCATGCCTGAGCCACCTAAGTAACTGGTATATAGGCATCTGATGTCACATCAAGAATCCAGATTTTCTATTTATATCTTTGTGTTGCCTTTAAGGGTTAATTTTTGGTTATCTGATATGATCTTAAGGTCAAATAAAGACCACAGGTGTATTATGGGTATGAGATCATGTGAATATTTATTAGCCACCTAATAATATATAATATATCATGTCTGTGGCAAACCATGTGTTAACAGACCACATAAGACCTAGCATACATGCATGACACTTGCATTATGCTGAGAGAGAGACAGAGAATGCTGAGTGCAAATCATGGCAGTGGTATGCCCAGGAGGGAGACTAAACTCTATTGTGGTGGAATGAAGAAGAATAGAACAAGGAGCTTATGAAACAATCACATGAGGCCAACTATGGACCATTAGGTAGAAAGCAGATAAAGATAGAGAGCAGGGAGACCCATCTTTCCTTCTACCTGTGGTCCCTTCTCATTTTGTCACATTCATCTGTATCCTAGTTCTTTTAAAGCATCAGGGACTCTGGTCCTTTCAGTTTTCCATAGTATAATTAAAAAATACCAAATCTCCATTTACAGAAGCTACTCAGTGTTTGGAGGATTGTTTTTCTCTACCCTACATTCAGGCATAAACTATAATTTACTTTTGGGTTTGATCCGTACCAGCTAGCTCTCCATAATCCTAAAGTTTAAGTTTGAGTAGTTGGTTTTTTTTCTGGTTCACTGAGTTAGAAGACAGCATTCTGACATTGCTTCACATGCCTATGTTAGAGAATTCTCAGAGACCCTGTGATTGTGGGAACAGAGCCAAGTACATTTCTTGAGTGGAGTGTTTCTGCTCCGAGAGTGCAGGCTTGTGTGAGTGGCTGGAGTGGTCAGGGAATGGTTCTAGGTGCTGGATGACAGAATTACAGGCAGAGGAGGAGGGGGCTTATACAAAAATTAAGAAAGCAGATGCAACTGTAAACTCAATGTTTTCAGGCTATTTTGTGGAATTCTGATTGTGTTGTCAGTAAGTTGTTCTGGCCAACAGGAAATGAGACTATAGTATCTCAATAACGCAAACTTGTCATACATCATATAAGTAGGCCAACTCATCCAAATCACTACCTCTTTACTCAAAGAGGCACTCTTTTCCCTGGAAATATCTATTCTTGGAAAAAAAAGAGCCTCCTCTAGGCTTCTAGGCCTGGTTGTGATAGGATTTGCTGTACCAGTGTGGTAGATCAGTAAATTCTGTGGGATACTGAAGATTGGAGTGTAGACTACTCCCGGTCTCCTGGGGTAGTTTTATCCAAAGCTTTTTTTTTTCAAAGCTAGCTTCTGGCCAAAGCTTTATGGTTGTTTGTGATTATAACCAACCATTATCTGAATCTGAGTACCTCATATAACCTTACCAGTAATTTGTAACTGGATGGAATTTTGAGTCTAACACCAGGACTCGTAGCAGGATTAATTAGAGAAAATGTTGCATCACTCCTCATAGTTCATGCTTCAAGAAACATCCAAAACAAAAACCACAGACTGTTTGTGATTATTTAATATTGTGAGGTACACAGTCTACTCAAATACAAAATAAATGCAATTTATTCCAGCATACCAAGAAATAATTGTGTGCAGAATATGTCAGGAGCCACGATCATTTAAAAGGAATTATTTTCTTTAGGTCAAAATCAACATTTTGAATAAAAACTTTGTAAAACTAAAGACAACCTAATAAGAAGCAACATTTTTAAGTCAATCTCCCTCCCCTACATATGCACTTCAAAAGTTGTGAAATCTCTCATTCTCTTCTTGGAACAATAATCTGATCAAAAATTACTTGCACAGTAACATTGATAACACTAAAATCACTTTTTATAATAAATGTAAAATGCTATAAATGAAAAGCAGCGTGATTGTACAGAAATAAGACAATTAAAGATGTATAATTGTATATACTATTATAAATTATTGACTAATTTTAATAACAGAATCATACTCCGTTGGACTAATGGAGTAGCTACAACTGATATGTCAGTACCTCTTCTGCCTTGTTTTTGCTTCTAACAGAGCCTTGCCTTGAGACTGAGTAAAGATCCTGTCCACTCCTCTAACTAGATAGACCCTAAAAAATGGAACGTGACTTCGCAAACAAAATGAGGAGATTAAAATGGCACTGGCTACATACCACCACGGAATCACTTCAGAAAACATATTGACTAGAGGAATATCAGAAGCTGCTATTGAGACACTGAGCATAACTTTGCTGCTGCTGCAACCATTTTACCCCAAAGCTGATGGATCTGGGAAGCTGAACTGGCCCTACATGTTATGTCTTTCCTTCTCAGACATGCTGGGTTCTTTTGGGAGTAATCTACTTTTCTTCTTGGCTGGTTACTACGGGCAAGCACAAGTTGAGGTGATGCAGCTATGGTATCTGTCAATCCACTGACTGCCGAGGTTCATGTGACTGTGGTCTTGCTGGCTTGATGTCTGCTTGCTCACCTATCACATCATAGCAAATACTCCTGAAATTGTGTGCCCTAGTCATAGAAGACAGTGCTCTCAAATACAGAAGCACTGTATTTCAATGAAAAGACAGCTAGTATGGAAGGCTGACCATAATAGGTGGCTAAAGAAACCTAATGCCCATATTCACTATAAAGAAGAAAAGAACAAATGAAGGACTATATTTGGACTAGAGTATTTGAAATAAAGCTGGGGAGAAGCAGGAGAGTGCTAGAAAGCCTATGGAGTAGGGAGACTAAAGACAACTAAATAGAGAAGAGACTCAAGTAAGTACCCTGCCTCTGTTACTTCATCCTCTTAGTGTGGATCACCTTGGTACAGGATTCATTTCCCACTTCACAGAACAATCCTATAGTCCTTAGAGGCCAGGAGTCCAATATAGAGAGCTTCATAGACCCCTTGTAGCTATGCCTCACCAGAGAGGAGCCTGCAGAGTGTCTTATTCTTCATAGACACACCATGCTGCAACTGTAAGGAGCCATTTTGAAACTGTATGCACTGCTAGAGGGGATTTTACACTGGGAGCCAGTTTCCATTGCAGCTCTCTCCCTGAGGCTTGCTGCACTGCACCACATTTATAAAACACTGATCCATAGCCGAGCAGCTACAGCTCCCTCTCCTCTGGGAACAAATCTGTACCACTTCCAATAACTGCTGAGCTCTGACCCCAGCTTCTAGGGAACTAGGTCCTGTAAGAAATTCACTTCCACAATAAAGTCAATATTATGGACTGAAAGGGAAGGGATGGAAAAAAAGTGTAGCACGCCACAAAGTGTAGGCAGTAGAATAGCTACATTTGTATCAGATAAGGCAAACTCCAAACAAAAAATATTAATAAGAGACAAAGAAAATCACAATAAAAAAGTCAACCAACGGTTATGATAGTAAATATGTTTATAGCCACCATCAGAGTATCCAATTATATAAAGCAACTATCATTAGATCTAAAGTGAGAGATAAACTCAATAATTGGGGACCGTTATTTAAGTCCACAAATGTTTGAAATGTTTTACCAAGCAGCTAAAGAACTAAAACCACTGGATTCTGGTGGTTTAAGCTGATAATTCTTGCTGCTCAGGAGGCTGAGTTCTGAGGACTGTGATTTGAAGCTAGTCTGGGCAGAAAAGTCTGTGAGATTATTAGCCCCAATTAAGCACCAAAAATAATTCTGGAAGTGGAGCTGTGACTTAAATTGAGAGACTGCTCACCTTGAGCAAAAAAGCTCAGGGATTAAAAAAAGCCCAGGTCCCCTCAGTTTAAGCCCCATGAATAAAAAGAGAAATAAAGGATGTAAAACCACTTTTAACAAGCCATCCTAATAAAATGAATTCAACAAAACAATACCTATACACTAAACCAAATGGATGTAATAGACATTTATAGAATGTTTTGTACAATAGTGTGAAAATATGCATTCTTTATACCAGTACATGGAATATTCATAATTTTGTCCATATTTTAGCCCTTGGGAAATTAAGAACAAAGTCAAAAAACCCTCAATGAACTGGGGAAAAATACCATCAGTTACCCTCTCTAAATAGAGATCAACAATGGGGAGATAGAAGAAATTTTAAAACTTTACAAATTAAATATGCCCTGCATGCATAATGAGTCAACAAAAAATTGGAGAAATTAAAATTTTTGAAGCAAAGATAGAAATACATATATTAAAACCTACAAGATACAGAAAATCAACACTTTGTATACAATAATTGCATATATGCATATATCCATATACACACACACACACACACAAAGTAAGATTTCACACAATCCAACAATACCCCTGAAAGAATTGGAGTGAACAAATAACAAACCCAAAGTAGGGAGCAAACAATAAAGATCAGAGCAGAAAATAAGTCTTTCAACAAGAGCAACAAAAGAAAGTATTTTTGAAAAGATAAGCTAAATTGAAAAAATCTGTAGCTAAAAAGGGAGAAGAATAGAATAATTAGTATCAGAAATCAAACATTATACATAACATACAAATTGAAAAGGATCATAAGAGACTGATATGAACAATTATACAACAACAAATTTAATTGCCTATAAGAAATGAATGAATTCCTCCATATGCCCTCCACCAAGACTGGATAATAAACAGAAAATCTGAGATTAATTACAATGTTGACTTTGGAGCAGTAATATAAAGTCCACCAGCAATATAAAAGCAGAACCTGATGGTTTCACTTCTAAATTTTACCAACATTTAAAGAGCTAGCTAAAACCAGGTTTTCTCAAGCTGATCAAGAAAATTGGTAGTGGGGGGGGCAGGGGGTCAGTGCTGAGGCTTCTTTCTGGTCAAGGCTAAAACTCTACCATTTTGAGCCATAGCTCAACGTCCAGTTTTCTAGTGGCTAATTGAAGGTCAGAGTCTTGTGGACTGTCCTGCCTGGGCTGTCTTTGAACTGCAGCCTTTAGGTCTCAGCCGCATGAACACCTGGATTACAGGCATGGGCCACCAGCATCTAGCTTCCAAGTCATTTTTATGATCTAAATAGTGTGCTGATACCAAGGATACATAAATCAGGATCTCTAATGAACAAAGCTGCACATCCACAATCTAGGGAAACTGAAGGGATGATGGAGTTGGGAAAATAAAAAACAATTATGAAAGATACACTGTACTCATAAACTGACATATTGAATTGAAACCCCTCTGTACAACTTAAAAGACAATAAAAAAAATTCAAAAATTCTCCCCAAAGTACTTGGAAACAGAATTCCAAGATCGGATTAAACAGAAAACATACTATAATCAACTGATTCTTCCTAAGAATGTATGTACGACTCAACATGTGCAAATAAAAAAATTGACATATTAACAAGAAAAAGGAAAAGTATTTGATGAAGCTTTCCAAAGCTTAGATATGGACGGAGTATATCTCAACACAATAAAGCATAAATGACAAACACAACTAACATCAAACTGAATGTAGAAAACTTTAAAACTTTTCTTCTTAATGTAGAAAAAGATAAATTTCTGCTTTATTGATTCTATTCAACATATTTTTGTGCTGGTCTTAGGGCTTAAACTCCTGTGCCTGAGTGCCCTATCATGTAAGTAGCAGCTCTACTTCTGGCTTTGTAGTGCTTAATTAGAGATAACAGTTTCATGGACTTCCCTGACCTGTCTGGCTTTGAGTATCTGGCTCTAAATTTCTGGCTCCAAGTTTTTGGCTTGCTGACACTTTTTCAAAATAAAAACATTATTTAAAGTGAAGGGTTGTTTTTTTTCTTTCTTTGGTTTTGCTTTTTAGGCGTCAGTACCTGGGGCTAGAACTCAGGGACTGGGTAGTGTCTCTGGGCCCAATGCTATCATTCTACCACTTGAGCCATGGTTCTACTTCCTGCTTTTTTTGTGGGGGGGGTCCAGTCGTGGGGCCTGAACTCTGGGGCTGGGCACTGTCCCTCAGCTCTTGAGCTCAAGGCTAGCACTCTACCACTTGAGCCACAGCGCCACTTCCGGGTATTTTCTTTTTGCTTAAGTGGTACTGAGGATTCGAACCCAGGGCCTCATGCAGGCAAGACAAGCGCTCTACCACTGAGCCACCTTCCCTGCTTTTTGGTGCTTAATTGGAGATAAAGAGTCTCACAGACTTCCTACCCAGCTTGGCTTTGAACCACAATCTTCATTTCTCAGACTCCTGAATAGCTAGAATTATAAACATGAGCCACTAGTATAGCTAAAAGTGAAAAGATTTTAATATTACAAAACTTTCGATTGAATTTGTTCTTTCCCCCCTTTTATAAAATTACCTAGCAGAAACAAGCTAATACTATAATTTATACTCAGTGGTATCATCTAAATGTTGAGTGACACCCCAAAATCTCATGTGTTCAAAAACTGGTCTCTAGGGTAGCAGTATCAGAAGATGGCATAACCCTTAAGAGGTGGGGTGTAGTGGGGATTCAGACCCGTTGAGGGAAACATTGAAAGAGCCGGTCCAAGATGAGCTTCAATTCAGGAGGAATTAATTATTTAACTTTATTCCTTCTCCTCTCCTCATTACTACTAGAGCTCCCCCTTTGGCTAAGCCAACTCTGAAGCCAGAAAATATAGAATCCTGTTGTCATTCAGTTCTTCTGTGACAACAATGGGTGTGCAAGGTGATTGGTGGATTTGGAGAAAGGACTAGTTCTCTGAGATTCTGGTGTGCACTGGCTGGAGAAGCAACATGAGATTTGGAGCTTTTGCTTGATATATTTACTAAACCTTGAGAAAAACATATAGATATTAAGTGTACAAATAAATGTATTCTTGTTGTACTCACGAAATTAGAGCAAAGGCCATAGGGAGAAAAATAATCAGGTCTCAAAAGATTGTTCCAGAAATGCCTTGCTAAGCCACTCTAGCAAAAAAGTCTGCTTTGTTTTGAGATTATTTTTTTCCTTCTTAGCAACTGTCAGCAGAACTGCCAACTATGCCCTTGAGAATAGTTTTGCATAGTAATGCTGCCACTTGCCAATCAGAGCTTGCCAGTTCCTTCACCCAAGAGAATACAATGGAAACAAAACATCAACCTTCCCTTTGTTGTCTGGACACACTGGAAAACATATTTGGTCTCCAAGTGTGTGCCAGATTACAATTCTAGTTTTTTTTTGTTATTTCCCCCTGTTACCCAAATAAACCCCTCTTTTTGGTTTAGTGATTCAATTCTATCTTTATTTGGCTTTGACATATCAGTGAAGGGTATATAGCTAGAAGTGAAATTTTAGAACTATAACATATGTAAAATTACCCTTACTTGGGCTAAAGTATTTATCAAAATGACAATATTGATTTGATTTATCACCTTCAGTATAGAAAACACAAGTGATTTCCCTCTCAGCTTCACCAGATGCTTGACATTTTAAACTTTTCAATGTTTGCCAATCTAGTCAATGATGGAATTATTTTTTGTTGTATTATAAGTAACATTTAGCTGACGTCCAGGAAGAGTGAACATATTCTCTTCTACTTGTCATTATAATATTCCCTTTATAAATTTTCCTTTATACTCTCTACCTGTTTTCTACTGCATTGGTTTTCCTTTAGTTTTATTCGTTATACACCTTGGATACAATATTACATCTACCTTATATTCCAACATCTTTTCTTAGTTTATGCCTTACGTTTTTTTCATTGTGATAAGTGTTCTTTTTTCATGTTGGATTTGAAAGTTCTTATACAATGACGATATTAACTTTTGATCTCTGCTTTGTATGCTTTATTATGATCTTTCCTATCATAAGTTCACTTAATACATCTGATATTAAATTCTTTCCTTTAATACATCAAAGAGTATTTAAAATTGTGTTAATCTACATTCTTGGTATGTTATCATTTATTAGATTTATAATTTATTGGAAGGACCATTTTTGGTCTATTGATGTACGTGGGAGAAATGTTCATTTTTGCCTATGGTTCTAGAATCTGGGGGTTAAAGATGGGATGGCTGCATTTGGTGAAGATTTTGTGTTACATCACAACACGGTGTAGGTCAGAAGTACAAAGGGGCATATGTGGAGCAGACAATAGAAGGGTGCAGCCATTTGCAATAATCTGCTCTTGCACTTCAGTTTCTTTGAAAACGGTGTTAATTCCTATTAATAATCTCAACATCTCTTAAAGGCCATTGTAGGGGATTCAAACTTGGAGTTACTCAAACTATACTCTACGCAAGGTCAACATAAAAAATAAATTGACAGTAAAATCTTGAAGGAAATATAACAGCATTGGAAATCTGTGGTTAAAATAAAAGAACACCGAACCAAAGACAAAGAAAATAAAATCATTAATCCAGTTTTAATAATGGGAAAAATCCTCAATGATAATGTCAACCATGTGTTACAGGAATAATCTAATATAAAGCAAGTTTCAAATCAATCACCAAAGTGTCATGTCTGTACTCCTAACTACTCAGGAGGCTGAGTTGTGAGAATCAGGGTTTGAAGCCAACTCAGGCAGCAAAATCTGCAAAACTCTTATCTCCCATTAGCCACTCCAAAAAAAGCCAGAAGTGGAGCTGTGGCTCCAGTCTTGAGTAAAACTCAGGGATAGCACCCAAGTCCTGAGTACAAGACCCAGAACCTTTGTGCATGCATGCACACAAACCAAAACAAACAACAACAAAAAACTATGGTTCTGGCTTTTTCACTTAGTTAACAACTAATCTGTCATTTCTTAGAAATTATGGAGAGGGATATACTTTTAAGAGATGCCAAGTAATATTAAAATAGTTATGAAATTGCTTGAAATGGAGGCCTGAGTACATGCATCTATTTCAAATACCTACATATCTTTTCTGAAGGAAAAGAAATAAACTAATTAAAAATACATGTGATATGAAGGAAAGCTGATCCAACAATGCCTTATTTCTACCCCACCTTCTCCCTCCCCCCAAGATACAGATCATCCTCTGGAAGCACCTGCAAAACCCCAAACCCAGCCAAGGACTTGCTAGGAAATTTCTCAAAGATCTACACGGGGACCAGCAAGGCCTTTCACTCACCTTTTATTTCTAGCAGAGGCCCCTAAGCCTTGTTTTAACTAATAAACAAAAAGATAAATCTCCAGGATTATCCTCTAAAATAAAAAAATATTTATCAGCCTGAGCAGAATTTCTAGAGTAAATATTAGGGAATGAGAGAAAAAAATCAGGACTTAAAATAATTCACAACATCTCTCTCTCTCTCTCTCTCTCTCTCTCACACACACACACACACACACCACACACACACACACACACACACACAGATGGAAGGGGGTGGTAAAGGTTAGGAATGCATTCAAATTTTTATCTTTCATAGTGGAAAATCAACCATTCCTTAATAATTACACACAGAAAACATATGATATAAAGTTTAATGATAGTCAACAGCAAAACCCAATTTTTCAAAAAAAAAACAGGAGGTACTTAGAGTAACTATTCCATGTGTACATGAAAATGTTTGGAGGTGAAAAAAACGTTAATTTTAGTATCTTCTGCATAGTTTGAGTTTTTAAAAACTATAACTAGGTACTACTTTAAAATTAAAACTAAGTTTAAAAATAATCTGTTTTATACAAGTGACGCATATTATTAGTATCTATGTTTAATTGTAAGATATTATATGCATTTGAGCTGGGATATCCAGTAATATCCATAACTCGACCAATGGGTATCACACCCCAGTATAAAGTGTATACTCCAAGGCAGAACAAGACAAACGAGAGGAAAGATAATACTTTACGCTAGCTGAGGATTTCTGTAGCCATCCAGTGTTTAACTCTATGAGCTAGTGTGTATGCTGCGACTGACCTGGTATGATTTCTCAGATCAGTGTCAGGCAGGTGGGCAGGTTGGGAAGCGGGTTTATTCTGTTTTTATACTTCTGTATAGTGAGTTCACATGTGCCGACGGGAGAACAGTACCATCTAAAGTTTACTTGCTACTGCCGGTGAGTTTGAAGCCTCAGGGACACACACCAAGAAAGAAATAACTTCTTTCCTCCCAAGGCAGAAGCTATGGACTGCCCTTATCTCAGTCTACTCTGAAGTAGACTCTCCTCCTTCCCCAGCCCTTATCATTTTTAGTCACATGGAAGCAAGAAGGGTAAGAATGAGTCCTATCTGAGCTGACCTTTTTATTCCGTGGTCTTCACCCTGGCCGTGTACATTGACAACACCTGGACAGCTGATAAGACTTCTAAGGCCTGGGCTGTATCTCCAGAAATTGATTTAATTACCCTTAGATGAATTTTGTTCGGTGGATATTTTAAATTTTCCTGAAGTAGGGATTGAAACAACAGTTTAGAAGCTTCTTTTTCAGTCTGGTAGAGTTAAATAGAAAACAAAACAGTAACAAAACAAAAATCCATAGTAGATTGATTAGAACCCAAGACAGAAAAAGGATATTGTGGAAAAAACTAGTGAGATCTGACTAAGGTCTGGATTATAGTTAATTGTCATGTATCAACATTGGCTTCTTAGATTTCAAAACTGCACTTTCATTATGTACAACAGTTGCACAACAGGAAACACACTGGAGGATGGATATGTCAAAACTCTGCTGTATTTCTACACACTTTCTGCAAGTCTAAACAATAACCAAGCAAGTAGTATTAGCCATTAATTCCCAGGACAGAAGTGAAGATGTATGAAATACTCACAATAAAGCTCTGATAATATGTAATAAATTTCCCAGATGATTATTGATTTGTGGAAAAACATCGAAGACAGTGGGCATTTAATTGCTCTTTATTTTTCTTTCTAGGTTGTTTTTTTTTGCCCTCAGATACACTGTATTTAGAAAAATCATAGAACTCTAGATTAAATGAGCATTGTCTTGTAGTGGAAACTGCTGATAGATAATACCTATTTCAGTATTTAAAGTTGATTCAGACAAACACACTTCAAGAGCACATTATCCAATTCACTTAGCCAATATTTCCTCCGCATGACATTAATAAGCATTCAATTCATATTAATTAGATATATGAGCTATGTATCTTCCAGTGGCCAGTGTGAGCAATTAGAAAAAAAACCCCAATGCATTTCTTTTTTCTGAATCACAGGCATTGCTTATAAGCTAAATAGTCATTGGTACTTTAAAAACCAGAAGATATGCAGTTTTGGCATATGGTAAAAATGGCATAATGATATCCCATTTATCTTACTTTGACCAATCCTTGTAGTTATGTACTATTTCCTTGTGTAAAAAAAAACTGCTCCCAGGATGAGAAAAAAAAGCTACTTTCAATCTTCAAGGATTGATTTTTAGCTTCCTGAGATGCAGAGGATTTTCAGAAAGCATGAACTTCTCTCTTTACATATCAGTCAACAACACACTTTTTTACAACTCAAGAATTCTTGCCATCCCCTGGGAAATGTGGTTGGGCACTTAAAAAGTTATCTCTACAGCCAAACCCATCTTGGCAGAAGATTTCATGGCTTATGGTTTCCAGAGGAGAAATAAGACTGAAAATATGTCAGAAAGGAAGAAGGAGAAGGGAGAGTGATGAGCACTGAGGGGTGAGCTGCGAAGCAGGAAGAACCATGCAGTTCCAAGCGAGAATGAAGTCTGCCCCTCCTATGTACATCAATGAAATTGGCACTGGCCTAGGAACAACATCTGCAAAAAGTGAGGGCAAAAAAGAGGGCAAACGGAGAACACTCAGTCTGCTACCTCTCCAAGGAAAATATTTTAGAAAAGTTAAGCAAGGAAAAAGATATCTAAGATTTGTCATCCCCCTGAGACCTTTCAGTTTTAGCCAAGACAAAGAGGATTGAGACAAGGTAGGCTCACCACAAATGTAAGTGCCTGTAGGTAACTCACTCCCAAAATTCCTGAGAACACAAGCCAGAATGTGGGAAGCTGGGCTCATGGTGGGAAACATTAGGCAGGCACTCTCTCACTGAACCATACCTCTAGACACTGATGGTTGTAAATGTACCACAAATATGAAATGAACTGAGGGATGTACTTATCAACCTCAAACTATGCCTTGTAGGAAGACTCTTCCAAATCCTGACTCTGGTGGAAAAAATGTTTCGTTTTTTGAAAAAATATCCAAGAAACAGTTCTTTATAAGCCAGAAATGGATTTAAATGCAAGGCTGACAGTCAAATGATTTTGTTAGCTACATTAAAAAAATTAATGGAATATTATATTTTCAGGGAATCCATTAGATCTAAGACTACACTGAAACCAGAACAAATTGAGAAAAGGAAATTTCTTTCTGAATTGAAGCTTAAAACTTCAACTATTTACCCAGGAACCCGTGGTTCATAACTGTAATCCTAGCTACTCAGAAGACTGACATCTGAATCATGGTTCAAAGCCAGTTCAAGCAGGAGAAGTACATGAGACTCTAATCTCCAATTAACCAACAAAATTAAAGAAAAAAAATAATAAAAAGGCCAGAAATGGAGCTGTGTCTCAAGCAATAGAGTACTATCCTGGAGATAACAGCTCAAGGACAATGCTCAAGGCCCAGAGTTCAAGCCTCAGGACCAGCAAAACAACAAACCAACAAACGTTCAACCCTTCAACTTGGATCGCTCTTCATCTTTTTCTTTTATAGGCAACTTAACATGTTAGAAGATTGCATTAAGTCACAATAAGGCGCCAATGCTACTCTAAATGTATAGTTTTTAATTTTTTAATTATTCATCAACAATTACAGTAAATCCATTATACAGCAGGCAGTGTGTGAGGCTCTGAAGATCTTCGGGAAGACAAGAGACAACAGCATTTCCCTATCCATCTTGGTTTGTGGTTATCTCCCGAATAGCAGCAGATTCTTTGGGACTAGTATGGATACAGCTTTCATTTTAGAATCTATAAAAAACCATAGCTCTGCATTTCTAGCAATGCATACCTAGAACATGGATCTAATCATGGGAGAGGACAGAGACAAGATTATACCTGGAGAGAGGCATATGTCATTTAAAAAAAGGAAGAGACAGATATAAGCTTCTGTCCATCTCTTTGGAAAACATAGAGATGGCAAAATTGTGCAAATGGCCAGAATAAATCTATTAAGAATGACTAATCTCTGACATTTTAGAATGAGTTTATAGGCCCCTTTTTAACACATAACTTTTGTTGCTGTTTAACGTAGTGAGAGTTTATAAAATTATCCCATGAGGCTCCGTTTTTTAGTCTAGAAAACTGAAATCAGGGTACCTACTTTATTATAGAGTTGTTACATAAGTGATTTAACATCTGGATGATGTTTGGTATAGTTTTAATCCTGAGTTGATTTCTCCCTTTTTATTCTTCACAACTAAGTAGCTTATTGATGAACTGGCCATTTGCTTGTATTTGGTGAAGTTCATACCTGAGAGACTGGGAGGAGGAATAATTGGCAGATACAAATGATTCATCAGGAGGATGTTGGGGCTGCAATATGACTGTTTTCTACTCAGATTCTATAAAAACAACAACCACCTGGAAACAAAGGAGGAGGCAACAATGCTTGATAAGAAATGTACTCATTACCTTGCCTATGTAATTGTAACCCCTCTGTATGGTATTTTCACAGTAAAAAAACAAAAACAAAAAACAAAACCCTTGATTTCACGTTGTCATAGAGCTTCCATTTCTTATTCCATAATAAGCAAGTCTCAATACCCAAGCTACTTTAGTGGTTCAGATATGCCTGGCTGTTGTATCAAGTACTCCATGTAGGAAAACACATACACTACAACATTCGACCCTTCCAACAGCCTGGTGGAAAAGGGTTTTAACCATATAACAACAAAGCTCAGCAATATAAAAAACACCAACATGAATTCAATGTAGTAATGTTCAATGTAAAAACTAAACACAAAACCTAGGAGTGAGAGACTATTGAACTCAAGACTTTTGGTAACTTAAATCCCTAGTTCTACGCACCGCTCCTTCCCCGCTGCTATCTATAAGACTCAGGTCAGGATGCAGTTAAATTGGAACTTATTAATTAATGGGGCTGAAAGGGCCATGAGGAATTGGAGCCTTTGTAACCAAACCACATATTCTCTGTTGACTTGGCAACTTCAGCCAGAACTGCCTGTTTCTCTCCATTGCCAGGGTTGCTTGGACAGCATTTGACTCTTTGGGTTCTGGGAACACAGGTGTAGAACTACAATAGAAGCCAAAAGTTCAACAATGGTGAACTCCCAAAGTATGAACTCTGGGTTTTTCAGTCCTTGACTGAAGACACAGTGGAGAATAAAGAGAAGCAGCTGCGTTATTCCTCCCCGGCCCCTTCTTTTTATTGTCAAGGTGATGTACAGAGGGGGTTCAGTTACATAAGTAAAGTAATAATTCCTTTTTTTTTCTTCTTGTTACCCCTTCCCTTTTTTTCAGCTTTTAGGAACTTTTTTTTTTTTTTTTTTTTGGGTCCGGTCGTGGGCCTGAACTCTGGGCCTGGGCGCTGTCCCTCAGCTCTTCAGCTCAAGGCTAGCGCTCTACCACTTGAGCCACAGCGCCACTTCCGGCTTTTTTCTTT
The DNA here is from genome assembly GCF_000151885.1 of Dipodomys ordii. Classification (NCBI taxonomy): domain Eukaryota; kingdom Metazoa; phylum Chordata; class Mammalia; order Rodentia; family Heteromyidae; genus Dipodomys; species Dipodomys ordii. The sequence continues at coordinate 7,593,048 of NW_012267250.1, forward strand.
TTGCTTATGTGGTGCTGAGGAATCGAACCCAGGGCCTCGAGCATGCAAGGCAAGCACTCTACCACTGAGCCACCTTCCCAGCCCAGGAACTTCTTTTAAGGCACTTTTTTGAAAGTTATTGTGTACATTTTGTCCTATCAGATTTGAGTATGGAATCTGAATTACATCAAAAAATTTCTCATTAACTGGAGACAAAAGGCATCATATGTAAATTAAGCAAACCAGGTAACAGCACCAGTTGTATTTCATAATAGTCTGGAGTGATGGCCCAGTAAACAAGGCACACTGAGAAAGAGGCTAATTTTTATTAGGTCAATTGAGGATGGTAAAAATTCCTCTGTGGGAGTGCAGAAACACATATATGGTTCCAAAACATCATACTCAGGGCTGGGAAGGTGGCTCAGTGGAAGAGTACTTACCTTGCATGTATGAGGCCCACATAAGCAGAAAAAGCCGGAAGTAGCACTATGTTCTCAAGCGGTAGAGTGCTAGCCTTGAACTGAAACACTGAGGGACAGAGCCCAGGCCCAGAGTTCAGGCCCCATGACAAAATCATACTCATTACTCATTACCTGATTCATGTAACTGTAATCCTTCAGTATATCAACTCTACAATATATTTTTTTTTGTCTGTCGTGGGCCTTGAACTCTGGGCCTGGGCACTGTACCTCAGCTCTTCAGCTCAAGGCTAGCACTATACCACTTGAGCCACAGCACCACTTCCGGTTTTTTCAGTGGTTTATTGGAGATAAGAGTCTCATGATTCTCCTGCCCGGGCTGGCTTTGAACCATGATCCTCAAATCTCAGCCTCCTGAGTAGCTAGGATTACAGGCATGAGCACCAGCACCTGGCTTACAATAATAATTTTTTAAGATATAAAAAATAAAACATTTCAGAAAAAATTCCTCTGTGAGAACTGCATATCTTTTATCTATAGGGGAAATTTAGACAAAAGCCGTCTCCCTATGTGACTAGCAGATGTGAGTTCAGAAACAGAAGAAAACAGCTCTTTTGAAAGGTCAGCTAGACTATGGTATAGACACATAATGCCTCGTACAATATTGAGGCACTGTTTTGCATCCTGAATTCAGACCTTGCATTAAATATTTGCAATATGGAAGGCATAATACAGAGATCAAATCTTCCACCCCCTTCAAAATCTCTTCTGCTATCTAAGAAGGAAATGAATCCTACTTCAGTATTTGCTATGATCAGTGGATTGTTGAGATCTTGTACAGTTACTATGGAGATGGATCTGGGGGGGGGAGCTATAATTTCTGTTAGCACTGTAAAAATGACTCCACTTAGTACTACAGAATTGAACGAACCCTTGCCCTGTAATTTTGTAGAGGCACAAAGGCCTCCAATCTCTCTCACTGCTCTTCTTATGAAAAGCAGCTCAAATAGTTATGTTAGAGTGACATAAAGAAATGTGATGGTTTAGCAAGAGCTGGAGCTTTTTAAGGTACCCCATTTCTTTAGAATTATAATAATGATGATTGGAAGTTTAGGAATATGAAATGGTTAGCCTGTCCCACCCAGTAGTATGCCATTCCATTTTATTTTTTCCATGAGAAACTATCATTTATTATCCATTACGGGTTATTTTGAAGCTCTAAGGTAAGCAGAAGACAATGAAAAGTTTAGATTCTAGGTCACATTTGAATTGGCTAGGAAATAACACAGACAAAAACAGATGAGTTATTATCGTATTTGATATTTACTTCCATCACTTGAAGTATGTCTCAGCTTGTTACTGTTCTGACTGCACTTTTCATCAAAGCAACTGACATGTAAATTATACAACACAGTGCTTTGAATATTAGAGACCAGAGATCCACTCTTCCTCATTTGCTGAGGGGTAATGAGCTGTCTGTCACAAAGGCAAAGAACCCTGCCAGAGAAGGAGGAAAGTAATGTTTTGGTTGAAGTTATATTTGTTTCACTTTCACATCTTCCATACCTGGGCCACACTCTTGTCCTAGGAAGCTTCCTAGTTACTTTGGAGATGTAATTCTTTGACTCTTTCATACCATTCTCCACCCCATACACCTATGCAGTAAGTCCTTAAATCCCAGTCAGCCAGGTCTCTCTCCCTCCCTACCTCCCTCTCTCTCTCTCTCTCTCTCTCTCTCTCTCTCTCTCACTCACTCCTTTACTCTCCCTCCCTCCCCCTTCTCTCTTTCCTTCTCCTTTCCCCACCTCCCTTTCTCTCCTGTGCCTCCCTTTCTTCAAAGCCTTATGCATACTAAGTGTTAGGTAAATTAAATAGGTAGGTTTAATTAGGTAGCTGATAAAGAGAACACCACACGTATAAAGAGAGCACCACATGTATAAAGAGAGCACCACATGGTATTCAGGCAGGAAGAGAAGTTTATTTTACCGAATTGCTGCCCCACCATGCATGTTGGAAAGGCATGACCAAAAAATGGACCAGCTTTAACTAGGGAAGGGGTGGGGAGAGTGTGTGGCCAGGTAAAGGCAGGTGTGGTACCACTGAATGCCAATGTGAACTCAGAGCCTGGGACCTTCCCACAGTTCTATGGGAGGCATGATGGAGGGTGTGGCTGGAGGGGGGGCAGAATGTGATTTCAGGGGAAGGAAGGTGACAGTTTCCAGGGGTGCCAGTTTCTGAAGTGACACAGGTGCTGGGTGGAGACTTAGTCAAGAGGAGGGAGGAGTCTGCCTCACCTTGCCAGGGCAGAAATTACACTAAGCACATACTCTACCACTGTGCTGACCCTGAGCTCTCATTGATGTCATTCTTGACTCAGTTTCTCATATTTTATGTCTGATATATAAGCAAGTCTACATTTTGTCCTAAATTTTTAAGTTACACTAAGTTAGCTGTACAAAGGGATTTCAATTCAGCATGTTACTTTACATGGATGATGTATCTTGGCCAATGCCATTGATGAAGAAAATCTACTTTTAACACCCAACGTTGGACCACATTTCACTGTATCTACCACTATCCTTTTTGGTCCAGACTACCAGGACCACGGGAATAGCTTCCAGACTAGCCTTCACTCACCCCCTTCTCAGAAGCTAGAGGGACTTTGCCGTTTCCTGTTCAGCCCCTGATCAGAATCTTTCCTGTCTTCTTTCATAATAAAACAACTGTGCATAGCCATGAGGCCATATGGAGTTTGAGCACCCTTCCCTTGGCCCTCATCCTGCACTACTCTTCTCTTGCTCATTGTTCTTCCCCTCTGGCCCCCCTCAGTACCTCAGTATCTCTGCAGTGGTATTGATGCCTTTCCCCAGATTTCTGCATGGCTGTCCCCTTCTTTCATTCAAGTTTCCTCTGCCACAGGAAGTGACACTCCGTTTAGAAATTCCTAGAATTGCAGCTCTTTCTGCTCTGTCCCCCTTCCAGACATCTCCCTCTCCATACTTCCTCCTTTCTTTCTTTAATTTTCTTCTGAGTATAACCACCAGCCAATGTGTAAGCTTTTTCTTACAACCCCTTTTCCTGTCTTTTCCCATTAGAATTAGGCTACACAAAACAGGGATTTCAGTGGGGATTTTTTGGTGGTTGTTGTTGTTTATCCCCAATGCCTAGAACAGCAACTGGCAAGAAGAGCAAGTGCAGTGATCATCTGTTAAATGGCCAAATGGATGGTCATAGGAAAGAGGAAGACTATCTAAAATGGAGGCTATGAAATTTTATCAAAGGCTCAATGTGCTATCAGTAATATGAAAACATAGCTAACTCTTACATCTCCTGATCTCAGAAAATCCAATACCTGGAAACTGAGATGCCTTCTCTTCTTGATCACATCTAGAATACTGGCAGAAAAGTCAAGAACATACCAGAATCTGGAAATTCTTAGGACTAGATGCTGGTGGCTTGAGTTTATAATCCTAACTGAGAAGACTGAGAACAGGAGGATTGTGGTTTGAGGCCAGCCCAGGCAGAAAAATTGGTGAAGCCATAGCTGTACTGAATCCATAGCTTGGCATAGTGGTACATGCCTGTCATCCTAAACTAAATGGGAGAATGAGATTGGGAGGATCGTGGTAATAGGCTAGCCTGAGAAGAAAAGTCGGTGAGACTCCAGCTCCATAGGGGAAGCTGGGTCATCCCAGCAATGAGAGAAAGCCTAAAATGGTCTAGGTATGTATGTTGATTAGAATCAAGACACAGTCTTAAAAATAACCAGCAAAAAAAAAGACGTGGCTCAGCAATGGAGCACCCATCTTGTAAACATAAATTACTGGGTTTGAACCCCAGTGTCATCATTCAGATAGAGTAGGTTAGGAGTGAGGCCTCTAATTTATCTAGAAACATAGTGCTGATGCAGGTGGCATTTAGACCACAGCTTGGGAAACACTGACCAAGACAGGCAGAGTACAGAATTAAATAAGCCATGGCTGATACATACATTTCATTTAACCTAGAAAGTATTGGCTTTAAAAGTGCCTAAGAAAGAGTTCATTATCTATCAATATTTTAAAATTCAAATATCCATATATTATGTCTGGATCTGTTCAGCTGGTTTAAAAAACAGCCAGGTGCCAGTGGCTCATGCTTGTAATCCTAGATACTCAGGAGACTGAGATTTGAGGATCGTGGCTCCAAGCCAGTTCTGGCAAGAAACTCCATGAGATTCTCATCTCCAATTAATCACAGAAAAAAAGCCAGAAGTGGTGCCATGGCTCAAGTGGTAGAGTGCTAGCCTTGAGCCAAAAGGAGCCCAGGGACAGTTCCCAGGCCTAGAGCCCAAGCCCAGCCCCAGGACTTGCAAACACACACACACACACACACACACACACTAAAGAGAATGTCTGAAGGCAGCAAAGACTTATTTCTTACAGTTCTAGAGGCTGAGCAGCTCAAGATCAAGGAGCCAGAAGATCTGATGTCTGTTGAAGCTCTGTTTTTTCACATGACTGAAGGAATGAAGAACTTCCCTAAGGCCTTTTGTTTTATTAGACCACAAAACCCATGGAAAACAGTTTCCATGATCTAATCCCTTCCCAAAGGCCTTACGGGTAACATCACTGCATTAGAGGGAACAGATTCTAAAACCCCTTAGTCTGTAGCAATATCCTCATTTGCATATTTCCATTCTGATTTGACAACTAGGCAAGGACCTCCCTACATGATAATTATTGGCAGGAGTCAGGAGACAGCTAAATATTTCTTTTTTTAAAAAGGACCCCTGTTTCAGGTTACCACAGTGTTCATCCTTCCTTAATATGTCCCACAACGTATTCATCCATTTACTCCTGAAGCCCCAGTAGGCAGTTGACTGTGTGAGCTTGGCCTCAGTGTTCAGACTAGTTCTGGGCCAGTGGTAGCCTCGTGTCAGCACGCCCCTGTAAACACCCTGACACTCAAAATGCTGTCTGCTAGGAGTGGAAATGTCAGAACAGAACACATAAAGGCCAATTCTGTGAAGGGCATGAGATTATTTTGCTGATGATCTTGTTCTAGAATTCTGTTCAATGGTTTTATTGGTAAGAAATGAGTAGGTCTATATTAAGATGAGTCCATTTGAATTTTTCACAGTTCACCTTTTGAAATGTGGAAGGATTAGTCATGAATGCCACAGAAGAATCTGCTCAGCTCACCAGCAGATCACCAGACTGTGAGACTCTTGCCCTCTCCAGGGCTTGATCCCTCCTTGGCTGTGAAATTTTATTTGTGAGGGGGTGGGGGTTGGGAGCTTAAATTTAATCCAATATTATCCTCAGTAAACTTGTTCCAATTTCCTCAAATGTGGATTAAAACATGCATCTGCCATTTAGGCACTTCAATAACAAACTTTACAAAACCACAGCCTTGACAGAAGTTTCCCTAAAGTAGCTAGATGACAGTAAGAGACACGACTTTGAGTTGGATGCCAAGCAAATGTAATCAAGGCATTTCGGACTTTTGCTAAAGGAAGGAAGGGGACTCTAGATTTTGGTGATTATAACTGACAAAGATTTGTTCAAAGATATCTACTACTGTCCTCATTACCTTGAGCTTCTAAGGGAGAAGAAGCAGAGACTAGCAAGTCTCTAGACTAGGTAGATTAGCCCAGTCTCATCCAAAGTAAAACCACAATGTCTGTTCCTTCATTATTACAGGAATTTTGAAAATACTGATGCAGTCCAAACCCACTCACCATATTAAAATGGTTATCTACTTTTTCACCATCTAAATGTTGACCAATTTGTAAATAGATGGCATTCTTATACTATTATTGGTTACAAAAGGAGCTCAACAATTGAGTAGCAGCCAATACAAGAAAGCCAGCACTCCATGGGAACTATCTAAGCATGGGTAACTGGTCTGTTCTTTATATAGAAGGACAGCACTTTGGCTTTGCATGCCAAATGCCTTGGGTAAGATTCAACCTCTGCTACATCTGGGAAATACAGCTTTTAGAACTTCAATTGCTCAGTTTTCTCATCTGTAAAGGAACAATGATAGTGTAGGCACAAATTAAGAAATGATATTAAAAGGTGCCTTGATAGCATGGTAGGTAGCATGTCAACCTTACAAAAGTAAAATTAAAAATAATCTAGACCTGAATTGACTCATTAAGGGTTGGTTGAAGGGACACTGGTTTGATTTTTGAAGTGCCTCCAACATAAAGCGTGCCATAGAGAGTCAGAGTCACAGATGGGAAAGGAGTCTTATGTTTTTTCAAATCCTACTATCTGAGAAGCATAACACATTTTATTTCCTTCCTCCCCTCCCTCTTCCTCACCTTTTCTCCCTTTTTCTCCTCTCTCCTCTCCTTCTCTTCTCTTCCCTTTTCTTTTCTGGTAGTACTAGAGTTTGAAGTCAGAATCTGGTATATTCAACTTAAGCTACACCTCTAGCCCTTTTTACTCTGGTTACTTTATAGGGTCTCTCTTTGTGCCTGGACCAGCCTTGACCCTGATAAGCTAGAATGGCATGTGTGGGGCCACCACACCCATCTTTTTCTGTTGGGATAAAATCACATACAGTTTTTTCTTAGTTTGGTCTAGAACTGCAGCTTTCCAAGTTTCAGATTCCTGAATAGCTGTGCTGATAGATGTATTACCACACCTAGCTATTGGTTGAGACAAAAGTATCATGGTCATTTTGTCTAGGCTTGCCACAAACTGTGATCCTCCAGATTTCTCCCACCTAAGAAGCTAGACTTATAGGTGTGAGCCTATACGAAATAAGAGATTGCCTAGTCTTTATTATCCCTGTTTTTATAAATAAGGACCTAGAATGCTCAGGGTTTTCTGTATCACTGCTGGTTGACCCCTGACCTTCTCACTGCCATTCTATGTTGTCTTCCCATGTGCAGACTTTATGAATACCAGCCTTGCTGCCCACTCAAGCACTTCTTTTCTCTTTTCTAAATAAAAGCCAGGCAAATGGAGCACACATAACTGCCAGGCATCCAAAAACCCTACCCAAGTAAAGTCACAAAACAAAAACAAAACCAGAAACCAGCCTTCTGTTTCCATGGCCTATTTCACCCTGGCTTTATCCTATCAAATCCCCAAATTCAAACAGTTTAAAGACCCTTGGCCTTTTCCACGATGAAGCACAACAGAGAGCCCTTTCTGAGATCTGTATTCTAGCTATCTTGGCTTTTCTTCTTTATAGTTTATAAGCTGAGAAGCTACCCTGAAATTTGCAGTTGGATAATTCCTACTTATCTAAGTAGATCTAAGTGATTGTTCTAGATGTACCATGAGAACTGAATTTGGAAATTTTAGGTGGGAGCAAACTGAATCTGGCAGTGTCCTTGGGGCTCTGCTACAGACATTTATTCTAGGAGGCAAATTAGTGTGGAGGGCAGGGTGAGTGTATTTGTTAGAGCTGTTGCTGGCACACAGGCAATGTGGGTACTGGATGGCAGACAGCTTTCTGTGCTTTCTGCTTCAGGGGTTCAGATAAATGATCAATATAGGTGATGGCCTCATGCTTTGTGGTCAAAAGTATCTGTCTTACACAAGCACTGTGAATGCTGTAAATATTTGTGAGATTATTGGGAATCTAAAGGGGAGGAACAGACATGAAAACAAGAAAGATCATTTTGCCAGCAACGATAGCCACCAAAGAGACAGTTGGGTGACATGAGAGGGAACTATTCAGGGTTGTAGCCAGTTATAAATGAGAGATTTACTTGAAGGTATGAGTTAAGACTCTACACTAAGATAATTGAGTTAAGCATGTTTGTAATGATAGGGTGGGTGGGGGGATTGTGGACTGTTTGAGTTCCTCCTTTATGTCTATCATCACGTTTTTATTTCTTTTTTTAAAGCTTTGATAGCGTTTACTTAAATATTTTGTGTGTATTGATTGCATCTTGCAAAGAGATCTGACAGAAAGTCTTTGTCTTTGGCTCTAACAAAACAGGCTAGGACCTCAGACCAGCAGATCCTTCCCAAGGAGTATTTTTCTCAACTTGCCTAAGGTTTATTTACCTCCTATCAGCATAGCCAGAGTAGCCAGATGTTTGCAAATGTGCCTTTCTTAATGAGGATTTCTGTCAGCTCAGCACAGCCCTTGTTCAAAATACTCTCCTTAGCTATCTCAAGCAACAGTTTAAGAAAGAAGATTTGCACATTTTATCTCAGGGTCTTATGCTTTCTAGACAGGTGCTCTATAACTAGAATCATTACCCCAACCTTTTTTTGCTTTAGTCACTTTTTTTTTTCAGTTAGGATCTTGCACTTGTGCTCAGGACTAGCCTTGGACTAAAATCCTTCTAACCATGCTTTCCAAATAGCTGGGATTACAGATCCATGCCACTATGCTCAATTTGCTTATTGAGGTGGGGGTGTCTTACTATCATTTTGCCTAGGTTGGCCTTGAACTGTGTGCAATCTTCCTGTTCTTTGACTCCTGAGTATCTAGGATTATAAATACCGGCCACCATATCTAGTTTACACTATCTTTTTGAGTGAAAATGCCTTATTGTATTTAACTTTGTGGATAATAAAATCCTATTAAATTCTTGGTAGCTATTATAATACTGACAAAGTTATAAGAAAAGCTGTTTACTAGCCAAATAACTGGAGCACATTATTGGCTTTCCTTGTGAAATGTATTTAGAATGAACTGTGAGCTGGTATTTGCTTCCTTCTTTGGCTTTCCTGATTTTAGACTCATAGAGAGTGTCACGTAGAATGTGGTGCTCAGCAGGAAAGATAGTGTTGGGGAGAATGTTGGATAAATGGATAGTTTATGATTAATGAATGTGCTATGGTGTAGGCCAAACTTCCGTTATATTGCTGACTTCTTTTTGGCTTGGATTATGCCTGCTCTGATCTCTGATATGGCTGGTGTTTATCTTCATTTATCTCTCTGCCTCTTTCTTTCCCTCTCTCTCTGTCTCTCTGTCTCTCTCTCTGTCTCTCTCTCTCCCCGCACGTGTGTGTGTATGTGTGTGTGTGTGTGTGTGTGTGTGTGTGTGTGTGTGTCTGTCTGTCTGTCTGTTTGTTTCTCCTAACTAAAATATCTGAAGAAGGAAGAGGTGAGGAATAGAAATGGGAAGATTGTGCTTGCAGGCTATTCTGTATGATATAATTGTAGACACAGATATGGGAGAAGATTCCCCTATTTTCTCTTGACTCTAAAGCTTGGCTGGTGTATAATTAATATGGAGCCCATTTAATTTCCATTTTGAAAGAATAAAATCTTAGTGTGATAGCCAGGCATATTTTACTAGGTCTACGTTTGACCAGAGTTCAAAGTATAAAGTTATAAATGTGTCTGTTTGCTTCCTCTTAGTTTCTTCTTTCTCCTGACTTCTTCAAGTCCTATTCCTTGGAAGAAGCTGACATTAAGCAATTAAACTTTAATGTAATTTAGAGTCTTTGGGTTAGCATTTATGAGCACTTGAACATCATCTCTCATATTGTATCGAAAGATAGTCATCTGAGAAAGCATTTAGGAAAAGATGAGAGGTACAAATCAAATCTGAAATGATGAAATTTAAGCAACTCCTCCAAGATGCTGTGTCAGCTAAAGTGGCTTCTCTAGAAAGTACCAAGGGAGCCATGTGCAGGTTCTGTTCAGATGTGGATAAGTGATAAAGAAAGACTATTATGTGCTCTCATGTGCTTTTTATTGAAAAACTATAAAAAGGAAAAAGTATTTGTTATTAACTCATATTTCCTGATCATAAGCCAATGGCAAAAGCAAGTATTAAAAGGAATGTAAATCTTTATGTACAGAAAAGAGATTTTCTTCTTTTATTGTTACGACTTGAAAATGATGAGCTCTATCAAACTAATATTACTGTGCCTTTAGATGGATATTATGTAAACATTTCTGTATTTACATATTTGTATTGTGAGGGATAATAATTAATTTATTTCCTTTATCGACTCACCTATTGAAGGCATTTAAAAATGATTCACTTGTTCATTTTTTTTCTCTTATCAGACTGTGAATGTCTTTGAATGCCGAGTTTCTAACTCTTTATAATGTAGAAAGGAAATGAAACAGAAATGGCTAGTTTTACTCTGAAAAGTAAATGATAGAACCAGGTACCAGTGGGTTATGCCTATAATCCTAGCTACTCAAGGGGCTGAGATCTGAAAACTGTTTTTGGAAGCCAACCCAGTTAGAAAAAGACCATGATACTCATCTCCAAGTAGCATCAAGGAGCCAAAAGTACAAGAGGCAGAGCAACAGCCTTGAGAAAAAAATGCTCAAGGATAGCACCAGGCCCCAAGATCAAGCCCCAGGAACTGGTGTATACACACACACACACACACACACACACACTCAGAGAGAGAGAGAGAGACTGGGGAAAAACCCATAAACCAGATTACAAAGAGGAGATAAGAAAGAGGTTTCCAAGTATAGAATGGAGGAAAAAGACCTTAAGGAATAATTGGAGTTATATAAATACATGTCCTTTAGGAAAAAAGAATGACATTTTTACCTATTTCTAATGGCAAAAGTATTTTACTCTATGCTTAGTCTTTTCTAAAAATTGTATTTGTTTTATTAATAAGTTTTTTATTGTGAAAATACCATACAGAGGGGTTACAAATACATGAGCAAGGTAATGAGTACATTTCTTATCAAGCATTGTTGCCTCCTCCTTTGTTTCCCCTTACCATCCCTGCCCTCCCATCTCCCCCATCTTTACAATTTTATCGTAAAGATGCTGTACAGAGGGCTTACAGTTACATGAATAAGGTAATGAGTACATTTCTTGTCAAACACTATTATCCACTCCTTTGTTTTTCTCCTACTATCCCTTCCCTCCCTACCTCCCCAACCTCCTCAACTCTTCCCCACCTCCAGAAGTTGTAAAGTTCATTACCAACATAGTGTTTTGTGAGTATCAGTGTTGCAATAGATCATCTCGTGTCTTTGTTTCAGCATTTTGTTATTCCCCTTCCCCTCTCCAAATTAGATAAATGTATATACAAGATGCAGGGTACCAAAATCAAACACAGTGACAACAGGGGATATACCATAGGGGGAAGAGCATACAAAAGAAGCAAGAAAAAAAAATCACATAGTACATTAAAAACAACAACAAAGAAAAGCCTCTTGTATCCATATCTTGGGGTTCATTTTGTTTAGCATCATTGTATATGGTCACATGTACATAGCTTTTGAACTTTTCTACTCATCTGATAAGATTATCCTAGACATATACTAATAATTGCAAATAAGGGAAACCATGGGGCCTATATTTCTTTGGGTCTGGCTTACTTCACTTAATGTAATTTTTTCCAAGTCTTTCTATTTCCTAACAAATGGGGCAATGTCATTCTTTCTGATGGAGGCATAGAATTCCATTGTGTATATATACCACATTTTCTTGATCCATTCATCTACTGAGGGGCATCTGAGTTGGTTCCATATCTTAGCTATGGTAAATAAAGCTGCAATAAACATAGTTGTACTGGTAGCTTTCGTATAGCCTTGTTTGTGATCATTTGGGTAAATGTCCAGAAGTGGGATTGCTGGGAGAACTCTATGTGGAGTCTTTTGAGGAACCTCCATACTGCTTTCCAGAGTGGTTGAACAAGTTTACCCTCTCGTCAACAGTGCATAGGGTTCCCTTCTGGCCACATCTGCTCCAGCATCTAATACTATTAGATTTCTTGATTATAGCCATTCTAACTCTTTTGAGAACCGTCATAACTGCTTTCCAGAGGGGCTGAACAAGTTTGTTCTCCCACCAACAATGCAGTGGCCACATCCCTTCAGCATCTCTTCTTATTAAATTTCTTGATAATGGACACTCTAACTGGGGTAAAGTGGAATCTCAATGCTGTTTTGATTTGCATTTCTTTTATGGCCAGAGATATTGAGAATTTCATGTGTCTATTAGCCAATAGACACATTTCATCTTCAGAGGAATCTCTTTTTAATTCTTTAGCCCACTTGTTAATGGAGAAGTTGTCCTTTGGGGATTTGTTTTTGGGGGATGTAATTTTTTGAGTTCTAAGTACATTTCACATATGGGGCTCTTGTCTGTTGTATGGCTAATGAAGATCTTTCCCAGTCTGTGGGCTCTCTATCTTGCCAGCTATGTCCTTTGCCATGCAGAAGCTCTGCAGTTTAATGCAGTCCTATTTATCCAAATTTTCTTTGACTTGTGTTTCTGGGTCTTTATTAAGAAAGTTTTGACCTGTGCCAGGGAGCCCTAGTGTTTGTCCTATTCCTTCCTGTAATATTTTCAGTGTATCTACTTTTTCCTTGAGGCCTTTGATCCATTTGGAGTTGATTCTGGTGTAGGGTAATATAAAAGGATCTAACTTCATTTTTCTATATGCTTATTCAATTTTGCCAGCACCATTTGTTGAGTAGACTTCTTTCTTCTGTCCTGTTTTGTTTTTTATTTTTTTTGCTTCCTTATTAAGGGTTAGGTTGCCACCTGTTGGTGGCTTGTTTCTGAGTCTTCAGTTCTATTCCATTGGGTCTCAGGTCTGTTCTTGACTCAGCAATCCCATTCCTGGGCATTTTCCCAAATGATCACCATCAAGGCCATACTAAAGCTACCAGCACAACCATGTTAATTTGCAGTATTAATTATCATAGCTAAGATAAGGAACCAACCCAGATGGCCCTCAGTTGATGAATGGATCAACAAGATGTGGTATAAATACAATGGAATTCTTGCTTCCATAAGAAGGAATGATATTGCCCCATTCATAAGAAAATGGAAAGAAAGACTTGGAAAAAATTATATTAAGTACAGTAAGCCAGGCCCAAATAAAAGTAGGTTGCATGTTTTCCCTCATTTGTAATAAATAGAATATGTCTATGATATTCTTAATAGAGGATCACAATAGCCTAATTGTTAAGTGCATAGGACCATACATAATGAAATTTATCAACATGAACTCCAAGAATTGGAAACAAGAGATTCTTATTATGTCCTGCATGCAGTTATTTCTATTTTTCTGTTTTAGTCTTCTGTACCCTTTGTCTTATATATAAGTTTATCTGATCCATGGAAGGGAATCACAGAAACAGCAGGACAAAGGATGAACTAATACAACAATGATACTTGACACTATGCTGGAAATGAACTATACAATTTTGGGGTAAGGGGAGTAGGGATGGGTAAGCAGGAGAAAATGAGGGAGAGGTAACAGTGTTTAAAAAGAAATGTACTCATTACCTTACTTATGTAACTGTAACTTCCTCCCTGCTCATCACCTTTACAATAAGGATATCTTAAAAAGTACTTTGCTTTGAATATAAAGTAATAAGAAAGGACCATGATAAATCCTCACAAAATATAATTAGAGCTTCACAAAGTCCTGCATGTTTATTCTGTACTTCATCTAATCTGTGATTATTAATTTCAAGATGTATCAGTATTCCATATACCTGCATTTAAGAAAAAAAGAGCATGTCAAATTAGTGCTTTAACAAGTTGTCAATCAATGTATTGTCTATTTCAGAGATATTAAAATGTGGAAAATGTATATCAGTAAGAAAACATGCAAAATACTATATTAAAGCATAATAAATTATTGAGTTTTCACTAAACTCTGAAGTTATGAGTTACTCTTTTTTTCTTTATAGTTTTACATATGTATTTTCAGCATGTTACTAGAATCATGAGAAAATTAGACCAAAAATATGGCTCAGATGAAGTTTACAGGAAGTTCATAGGGACTGAAGCCTTTTGCTTCTGGGAACTCTAGTCTCATTGGCAAAATCTTACAAGTGCTACCATTGTCAGATAACTCTGTTCCAAGGTCTAGCAGAAAAGTCTTTGAAATTAATGTAAGAATTTGTTCTCTAGATTTCCCAAGACCTAGTGAATATCCTTGCCAATGAAACAAAAATTTCTTGTACATCTGTCTATGTAGTCATATCCATCTACAAGAGGTAATACTAGTACAATTTTTAGAAAAATCTATTTCCAAGGATTAATAAATTAAAAAAATATATTGGTTCTCCTTGGGCTCCTATGTTTTCTTTATAATTCATCTGATATTCCAGAAAATTCAAGGTATGAAGCGGCTGCTGAAGGTTTAAGTTTAACTCCAGCCCAATCTATACTGATGTACTCTTTTAGAGAACAGTGTTTAGAGACTACATGTGTCATCTACCACCTTCACTTGTAAATAGTCCTATGTAATAAAAAAGGGTTAAGCAGTAAAACATTTCATATCTCTTACAGCAAGGTTTCCAGCTGAGCCAATCTTCTGCCCAAGAGTAGTGATGAATTTGAAGAAGAAAGGTAACTCTCTTCTCAGAGCTTCCTTCCTTTGCTGAAGAGTACTGGGGGAGGAGGATGGTGATAGCAATTCTAAAACAATCTCTCCCAAATAACAGCATCTTTTAATAAAATTTAAGATTACAAACAAGTAAAAAAAAACTTTAGAAAAAACTTTCCAAATCATACAATAAAACATTAATGATCAGATCATGAGGTATGCAGTCAAAAGGATGGCAGTTCTATGTGCTTAAACCAAACCCAAAGATTAATCAGAGATAAATCTCATTGCTGGGTATTTCCCTATTCAACTAAATAGACGTCATAGAGTTTTAGGACTCTAAACTTGGCAACTTCAACATAATAAAGATTGACTCCATTTTCCATGAGTTCTCTAGACTTCTGAAGGAATCTTGTCCCCAGATCAGTGTTTGGAATTTTTATCTGGTGAACTTTTGGACAGTCATAATTTTTCCCTGAAAGCATGTTTTTCTTAAAATAAAAACCAATAACAACAAAACCTAAACTCCGTCCCAGTATCATGGACCCTAACTTTGCCGAGAGTCAGGACATCTCTGGTGATGGAAGAAGGCATGAGGTTCACAAATCAAGCCAAGAAAAACAGGCCAGAGTCAGAGGGCAGAGGTAATTTTGAGTCCAGTATTTTCTGCTTCTTCATGTGTCCTCTGGAACATCCACCGATGAGTTGTGAATTGTTTCTGGGATGAGACAACTTAAAGAAGTTAAAAACACCAAGTCCAACAACTTTATGATTAAAACTCTCAGTAAGACCAGGAGAGCTAAGGCAAGGCTGTGCTGCAGAGTAGAGCACAAATGGAGATGAATGAACCCTGTTGACTTGTGAATGCCTTTGGAACATGGAACAGACATGTTTACATTTGGACTGGAGATGAGAAATCAGAGGAGTTGAAAACTGGGGCTGCTATCATACCAGAAGCTTGGATGGGGGAAAAGAGAAGAATTTGCCTCAGTACCTTGAGCAGAAGCAGAGAAAGATGACAGAACTATAACTGACATGAAAGCCCAAGGAACTCACAATATATCTCCTAAAGAAGTGTGGAGATGCACAGAGGTGATGGAGCAACTGGTGTTTGTACCAGTACCAGGACAGGAAAGACCAGAGACATACTGTATTGTTGCTACTTAATGATGTTGCTGTGACTTTAGAACTTGGGTTTTCAATACTTGAACTGCTTCTTTAAACTCAAATGTGCAGTTTGTATTTAATTGTTGATGTTACAGACTGTGTCCATTAAGTGGCCCTGCACTAGCTAGGATGATCCTTAGTATTAGAGATAAAACTCAATGAGGAATATTTCCCCTGTTCTAATAATAAGCTTGGTTACTATCAAATAAATAAGAATGGACCATATTCCCATGGGTTTGACCTCATGAGTACTATTCTGAATTTTCATCTGATGAACTTTGTAAAGTCCTGTTATTCTGATGAATTCCCATTTCTAAGTAATTCTTGGGCATTTCCAATGCTTTAATGTTTGGCTTCAATTATTTGTCACTTAAGAGAAGAACAACAAAGAAGGGAAGGCTAATAGTTGGATATAGACATAATTCTTTCTAAAATGCACGGAAATGGCCTTGTAGGATTCTTTCCTTGACATTCTTTGAGCTACCACCACATTCAGGAGCTGAGCTAGGCCTATCTCCTCTCAGCAAAGATACCCTTGACTACAAGTTCCCAGTATTCAGGCTTACCTGCACATAGCTCCAGGGAGAGAAATCATTCTACCTTTATAGAATGCCTCAATCCATTTTCTCTATTCAGATGATTGATAGAGAAAAAGTAGATTTTTTTTCTTTTTGTTGGTTGTGGGGCTTGAACTCTGAATCTGGGTGCTGTCCCTCAGCTCTTCAGCTCAAGGCAAGCACTCTACCACTCGAGCCACAGCACCACTTCCTGTTTTCTGAGTGGTTTATTGGAGATAAGAGTCTCATGGATTTTCCTGCCCGGGCTGGCTTTGAACCATGATCCTCATATCTCAGCCTCCTGAGTAGCTAGGATTACAGGCATGAGCTACCGAAGACCAGCAAAAAAAAAAAAAAAAGATTTTCTTTAGGGACAAGTCTCACTTTTGTTTACAGAGTATGGTCTGATTCCAAGGCACTGGGGAAAGGAAGTAAAATATTTGACACCAAGAGTTACTATAGCCATTTTTGTTTGTGGAATGGGGTGGGGAGGTGGTAGAAGTTACATGAGCAGGGAGTGGGCTTTGATGATTCCTGTCCAGCTGGTTTTATGATCTAGGTACCCGAGGGATACCAGATTTGCAATCTCATCTTTCTTGCCATTAACTTGTCTTAGTTCACAACTTTTGTGAATTGTCTTCAGATATCGTACTCATGTGTGCACATATGTGCTTGCATATATAAACCTCACAAATACACAATACCTTGCCATAGATAAGAATGACCAGGAAGGAAGAAAAAAGTCAATCTGTAAAGATTTAATCAGCTATCTAGCTTATATTGCAGAATAGAATCTTTAATAACTAGTTTTCAAGCTCAGGAGAATAGGGAACATACTTGTATTTTATGTCTGTAAAAGAAACCATTTGTCTAAATGGACTTTCCTAAAATAAAAATTTGAGTTTTTACCGCACAATAAAAATTTTGCTAAACAACATTTAAAAGAGCAGCATCTACCTTTGCTAATTTAAATATTATTTCAACTGACCCATTCTTACCAAAATAAATTAATGAGCACAACTGAATAAGATTTAAAGAGTGTATGTTTATGATTATGCCTGTCCACTTTCAAGTAATTTTGAAGCATATTTGAATGATTCCAGTTAGGAACACTCTACTAAGATAAATATTTGAATAAACTTGATGTTCTTCTGGCTTGTTTCAATTCCAGGATGTTCTGAGAAGGAAGAGAATAAGGACTTGAATTTCATTCAGGAATAACTTGCTTATAAGCCAGAAGAACTCTGTGAACTAATAAATATTTCTACAGCTACTAATTTAACATTATACAGGACTTTTCCCCTTGACTTTTAAATGCTTTTTTAGAAAAAATTAAACCTTCCTATATATTTTTTATATTCTAATTCTCAGCCTAAACCTTTGAGTCACTATTTTTGACTATTTTTAGGATCATATTTTTCTGTTTGATTGTCAACAGTTCAAATTAGAAAAAGATTTACCTAAGCTGAATTTGTAAGTATGAATGAGCTACTTATGCAGAACTGAAGTTCATCTAGGCAGGAAAGAAAATTCTGAAGTTAAAAAACTTGGATCTCTCATATGCTTGGTGATAAAGTCTCAAAAGAGAAAACTGCCTGATCTTATTTCTGGTCTGTCTTTGGATTTCAGTTTACTTCTGTTTTTGCTTTTGCAAGTATCTTTGTTTCCCTATTTTTGCCAATAACTAATAATCTAGCAAATGATATAACTGCCTGGCTGTGTGAAACAAACATTTGTAGTGTTTTGTCCCTTTCCCTTTCTTAGTTCCCTCTCTTCATTTTCTTGTAAAGGTCCAGAGAAGACAAAAGATCCAACTGTGTGGAAATCTTGTAAAAAGATTTTCACATGAGAAGCTGCATGAGGTGGCTCAAGCCTGATCCTAGCTACTTGAAAAGTAGAAGTAGGAAGGCTCAAGGTTCAAGACTAGGCTGGGCATAAATGTTCATAAGACTCCATCTCAACTAACGATTGAGTACATTGGTGCACATCACCATTGTGATGTGCTCCAGGAAAAGCACAATGATTGGCCATAGCTCCATGGACATAGGAATGCATGTGTAACCCAGGCTGGTCTTGGCATAAGGTGAGGACCTTATCTAGAATGTAACTAATACAAAATGGGGCTGGAAGCCTGACATTTCTGCCCAGCAAGCACAAGGCCCTAAGTTCAATTCTCAGTATTGCCAAAACATCCCCTAAAACCCAACAAATTCAATGTCCAAAAAAGAAGCCTGGCTTGGCTGAGATGGACCCAATGATGACAAAGTTACAGAGTTACAGAGTGAACCCAACTAGACCTTTGCAAACCATAATTTGGCTTCTACTGTGAGTGAGATGGAAATCCACTGAAGGATATTGGAGCCGGTTTAACCTCCAGTTTAAGAGGCTCCCACCAGTAACTTTTTTGAGGATGCATTATAGGTATCAAAGGCAGAGAGGTACAAGGGTGGGAACCAACTGAACTCTTCACAGCAAGAGATGATTGTGATTCACACAAGGCTAAAAAACATTAAAGAAGCAGTTGGATTTCGGATATAGCTTGAAAATGTAGTGATAAAATAGAAATTGAAAATGATTTTTTAAAAATTTGCACCACATAACTGTCATCTTCAGGAAAATGAATGAAAGTATGCTAAGTGAAGTAAATTGGACTTAGAGAGACAAACAGCAAATGCTTTCTCTCATATGTGGAAGTTAGATCTAAAATAAAAACATACATGATAACATATACAGAGTTTGGTGCATATATGCTCAAATGACATGACTAAAGGAGAGTATAAGGAAGGAGTCCAATGGTGAAACTCATTGAACAACTAGTGAACTGTCTAATGAAATGAATGCCAGGGAGTGGAAACATTTTCAAGTGTGTGTGTGAGGCAGGGGTTGAGGGGCTAATAAGAGGAGGAACACATGGACGGAGGCAGGGTGAGCAAATGCAGTCATTATAACCAATGTACATACTATGAAAATTGAACTGTAACTTGAAGGTAGGGATGGGAGGGGAAAATGAGGGAGAATGATGGATGCAGTGACACTGAGCAAGATGCGTTGTCCTCACAACCTAACTTATGGAACGGTAACCTCTTTGTCCAATTGTTTAATAATAAAATTTCCAAAACTGGAAGAAAGGTAGAACAAATTGGGGATTGTTAATGGTTACTCAAGTATGGATACCAAGCAAGCAGGTGAGCTTATGGGTGTAGAATTCAAGAGAGTATTCCAGGCTGCACACACAAATAAGGAAACTTTATTTTATAGATGACATTTAGAGATGGGTCTATTAATGAAATCACTAAACAAAAGTATAAAAAGATGAAATATAATTGGCACCAGTGGCTTACGCCTGTAAACCTAGCTACTCAAGAGGCTGAGATCTGAGGATTGCAGTTGAAAGCCAGCCCAGGAAGTAAAATCAGTGAGACTCTTATCTCCAATTAACCACCAGAAAACTGGAAGGGGCACAATGGTTCAAAGTGGTAAAACACTAGCCTTGAGCTGAAGAGCTCAGGGACAGCTCCCAGGCCCAGAGAGTTCAAGCCCCACGACCAACAACAACAACAAAAAATAAATGAAATCCTTGGACAGTAGCCTTCCATCCAGTTATTTTAATAAATTATATCCTTTTAGTACAAGAATATCTCTACTGTAGCAATCTATCCCTTTCTGAAGGGAAAATAAACATCCATCAGTGTTTTTTTGTTTTTCCTTAACACAGTGCACAAATTCGTTGGCATGTATGCAAGAACAGGTGCATGCTTATGAATCTATGTGTTTATACCTTCTTTTTCGGCTGATTTTAAAATATGCTGAGTGTAGCAGATTGATTGGAAGGGTACTGTAGTGGAAGAGGAAAATATGCCATGGTTCATTAGAAGAAATAAAATTAATTATTTGATAAATCTTAAGACTGTGGAGCAACTGATGATGCAGAGAGGATTTTGCTGAACATATACCTCTTGCTGCCAGGAGAGTGAGGTGAGATGAGGTGAGCAAGTCCTGGCCAGATGGAGGAATAATTATCTTCCTGACAGTGCAGATGCCACTCTTAGTTTCCTTGGTGACAGGGAGTGCCTTTTTCTTTCTCATGTTGACGTGGAACCTGAAGACAGCACCTGGATTGAGTGCAAAATGAAGGAGGTATAGTTTTGGACCAGCAAGATTGAGAAGTCAAGATTCAGTTGTGTGTAGTCTCACCTTGGGAGGAAGAAGATGAGCTGGCTGAGGAACAGATGGAGAGAATGCCAGTCCTGAAAGAG
This sequence comes from Dipodomys ordii, assembly GCF_000151885.1. Lineage (NCBI taxonomy): Eukaryota > Metazoa > Chordata > Mammalia > Rodentia > Heteromyidae > Dipodomys > Dipodomys ordii. Next base: position 7,613,669 of record NW_012267250.1, read on the forward strand.
GTTCCCATGAGTAATAGTGACATTGTCCCTGTTGTTCAAGTAAGGCTCCACCTACAAGCACAAACAGATGGAATTTCAATTACTATTCCTGGCAAAATAATAACCTCAACATTTGAAAGCTTTAAAAGCTTTTCAAATTATCCAACATCCTCAGGTACTTGCCTAAACATCAATTTTCCCTGTTAATGTTTATGCTAATAGGAAGTACCCAGGAGCTAAATAAAGCCCATGGGCAATTACCACAGTACATTAGGGATGCTTTGTTTAATGGAGCACTTTAAATAACTGGTGTCCCTTTGCCATAATACAATATGTATTCTTCCCTTCCCATACAATCTAAGAATATCAACAACCTGCTTTCTCAGAAACAGCATTAAGGACTTAAAAATGAAACCCCTTTAAATAGAAACTCAAAGAAGATTTGGCCTTATTCAAAGTAAACAAAACTATTTAGAAAGCAAAGGCAAAAATCTTACTTTCTATAATGAGACAGAAAGAAATTGAGCATTTATGTTTTAGATTATTGCATATATATTGTCAAAGGAAAATGTTGAAAGGTGCTACCTCATTATCAATGTATTTTACTTATTAATTAGGTGGGTTTTTTTAGCCTTAGCCTGAACACAGCTCTGGGCCTTCCCTTATTATTTTACAAATTATTTTTGTACATTATAAATTTATAGGTTTTATCAACTAAAGTAATTTTTGTCATCTTTAAGTAGTTGTACAAAGAAGTTGCTATTCAACAAAACAGTTTATGTATACAATGTATCTTGATCATTGTCACTTCATTGGTCTCCCCTTAGCCCTTCCAATCCCACCTCTTCCTCAATTTTCTTAATTTTATAGAATATGAATTAAATTTTATGATTGCATTCTCTTCCCAAAGTATTTAAAAATAGACAGGGTACACACATGTAACCCATACATCATTTTTATGCAACCAAGCATTGTTTTGACTATTATTATTCTTCAGTTTTATTTTTATTGGACTATTATTATTCAAGTGTACCATTAACTTTATAATATGGTGACCTTCCCCTGACTCTTGAATGGGCATACTTGGGCCAGTTGTTATACATAGGTTTTCATGAAGATTGTTATTTTCTACGTTCTTGTGTCTGAGAGAGCCTGGCACAGTTTTCTGACTGAACTGGAGAAAATAAGCTTTTGCCACCTTTTTCTACTTAGTACCATAGAGTTTTAGTACTTTGAAATTGCTATAAAATTAGGCATACCCTTTTTATTTAGTATGCAGTCACAAATCACTAGCTCATGAATTTAGTTTTAAAATATTTTGTATATCGTGTATTTAAATGTTTTTCTTTCATGCATTTGTTTCTAACGCATTTATACGATTATTTCTTTGTTGCTTTGTATGTCCCTCCCCCACAGTATAACCCCTGCTTTCACTATATTTGATGTCGGTATAATTTGTGGAGGAGATGGGGAAAAACAAGTCGTTTAAGGATACAGGTGGACCCGTTGCAACAATGAAAAGTACAAGTTGTCATGTCGAAAACGAACTTTACAACTTTGGTGCGGGGTGGGGGGAAGGGGGAGGGGAGGCACGGGGGAGGCTGGGAAGGGATGTGAAGGGTAAACAAAGGAGGAGGCTGCAATGCTTGATACGAAATGTGCTCATTATCTTGCCCATGTAATTGTAACCCCTCTGTACAGTATTTTCACAATAAAAAAATAAAAAATTGTATATCAGTGATATTAGCTTCCTTTGTATTTATGTATTTAATAAGAGTTTTTGTAAAAGTATTTATATAGGTCTCATCGGAATGCTAAAGGAGCCATGGATTAAGAGGTTAAGCACTCTGCAAGTCTTAGTGAAATTTTTGTTTGTTTGAAAATATTTTCCTTTTCCTTTGTTTTTGAAGGCTTTTTTTCTGGCTATTAAGCTTTAGGTTAGCTGTTATTTTATTTTCAACATTGTCCTTTGGTTTTCAGTACTGTTGAGACGTCACATGGTTTTTTATAATGCCTTTGCCATTTGTTCCATTTTCAGTATAACAGACTTAGATATATTTTATTTTCTTGGCTCTTGAAGTTGTGTCTAAATATTATTCAATTATTCTGAAAAATTCTATGAAAATTCTCTTGAAACTGAGTCTCAGTTTTGTTACTTTATCTCTTTCAGGATTCTGTATTCTCATTCTTTCTCTTGTACCTTACATCTTTTGTCTACCCTTATATTATTTGGGTATTTCATCTAATCTCTTCTGGGTGTCTCTTCACCTGTGGCTAATCTGCTATTATGACTGTCTATTGAATTTATAATTTAGATTATTATCTTTTTTGTTCTAGAGTTTCTATTTGATTTATTTTCCGTTCTACTATATTAGTATTCCGGTGCTCTTGAGTTACAGCTTTTTTTTTTTAAATCTGTCTTGTTCACCTGTTCCCATTATGTTGTTTTTCCTGTATTAGTGCTCCAAGACACATGTCGACTAAAAGACACAATTAAATTTTACTTTTTTAGAAGTTTCAAGACATTGAGGCATTACATGAGAGAGAACTTGAGAGTTCTTTCATGAGTAGAGGTAAGTAGACCCTTCTCTCTGGGCCTCTGTAAGATGAGATAATTGGGGAAGATTAGTAGCGTGTAGAAATTTTGGTCAGTAAAATTTTCTGAACTAACTTAGTATACATTAAAGTTATACCACATTTATATGTTCCTAAATTATGGACATTAATAATATAGCCATTACCATTTTTATTTTATTTATTTGTTCATTTATTTTTTTAAAAGGGGAGAGGGAGAAAATGAGCCTGCATTTGCTGTGTTTTCATTTCCCTACATATCAATCTGGTAAGAATATACCTTCAGACCCAAGTTTTGGAACCATAGGAACCTATGGAAGTTTCTTCTATAAGTTCTCTGAATCCTAATTATGCTAACTATTAGAATTGCTAATGAGCACAACAAATATTGGTAAGGTGATTTAACTGTTTTTTGAGAAACAGAGTTTTTTTAACTGTTTTAGTTAGGCCAAATAATCACCTGGGGAACTATAACTATATCCTAGTGCTTAGGCCAATCTATTCTCATTTAATTGATCTGGAATGAAACTCTTAGATGGGCTGTTTTTTTATAGCTCTCCTGTGATTCAAATGGGCAGCCAAAGTTGAGAACCACTGTAGAAACATTTGAAATCAAGTTTGAAGTCAGGACTAACTGTCATTTGCTTACTATGAGACTTAAGTAGGCTATTTAACATTTCTGTATTTCATCTGCTTTGTAGATGAAACTATGACTCACATTATGATCAAATAAGGTAATATATGTAAAATGTCTTTATATTATACAGAATAAGACATAGTAGTACAAGAGTACTATATATTATCACACCATACTACATATGACGTGATAATGATAATATAATTCATTATCTCATTGAGGGCAGAGTGGCCAAACAGCCTGGCATATGTGGAAGCCTAGTGTGAAGTGAAAGCATGAAGACAATCTTCCAGTCAGGGAAAAAAGTGAAAAATGATGATTATTTGACTTTGAATTTTGGGCAGTCAAGTTTCAACTTAAAGCAAAAGGTGTGTATGACTCACTGGGATGTCAAAAATGTGTAGAGTAGTAGTATTTATTGAGTGCCTACTATTTACTAGGCATAGACACTAGATACCTTAACTATGTTATTTCTAAACCTCAGGATAGGCCTCCGAAGTAGATCTTATTATTATTATTATTATCATTTTACAAATAATGACATGTTTGTGGAAGTGAGCTTCCACAATGGTCATCTAGCAGAACCAGGATTTGAACTTGATCCCTGTGCTCATTGTATATTTGAGGACACCAGAGTACAACTTAGTTCTGGTTTGCTTAACAGTCACTTTTTTTTTTTTTTTACTGAATTTGTAAGTTAAGTCATGAACCCTTACAAGAGAAAAAGACATTTTAGGCTACATTATGTAGACTAGGTAAGAATAAGATCTACAGAGGGATTCAGCCCAGGTACTGGGTGAGGCCAAAGATGATACAATGAAGGTAACTGGGAAGGATCCTCATTTCTCCCCCTATCAGATAACATCTGCCCTTTAAGACCTTTTCTCCATTTCATTCTCATGGATTTCACTGGCAACAGAGACAAAATAAGAGGTTGTCTGGCAGTAGTTCAGTTGCCAGTGCACTTTCACTTTAATAGAGAATCTACCAAGCTTAAAATATATTCAAGACATGAACACATAAATCACTTGTCATGGAATTTTAGAAATTGTGGTCAACATGTGGGGAAGATACTGTAGGACAAAACACCTTTATCTACAGCCTCTAGACTCAAACACCTGAAATATAAAGAAAATACACAGTTTATTTCTACTATTAGTAATTTGGTTGGAATGAAAAGAAAAAAATAGCTGGCACATCTCCAGCATACTGAACTTGAAAGTAAGCCAAATAGCAATTGTAGGGCAAAGCATCAAAAGCAAGTGACAATTTTACTCTCTAGTAAATTATAAAATTTTTCTTTGGTAAAACAGAATAAGACCCATAATAAACACTGAGATGCTGAATTAGGTCCAGCTAGCAGATTTGGGACTATGTCTCTATTCTGGAGATGGCCTCCATTCTACTGTTACTGTCTTGCATGGGTTATATCCTCTTTAAGAGAGCAGGGCGCTTTTAATAACTGGCCAGTGCAGAGATAGAAAAACCTCTTTGTTCTTCTATTGTAGGCATCTCTAAAAGAGTTCTCTAGACACATCACTGAAACTGTGTCACAAAATGACTTTTTCTCTTCCTAGTCTTTCCAGCCTAACACCTTCACAGGTGTTGTTCCTGACATTCCTCAAAAAATGTCTCACATGCAATTCTCAGAATTTCAGCATGCATTTCTTGGGAACCTTGCTGAGCCACAGTTAGAAAGAACAAGCAGTGATCTTAAGAAGCAGAATCTGCAATGAGACTTAGAAACTAGATAACTCACTGCTTAGATGACAATGAGAACACTGTCACAGTGGTAGACTGAAGATGCATAGCCCTTGGCGTGCTATAGGAATGCAATTGTTAACATTTTTATTAGGTGGGGAGGGGGTTGTAATGCTGATAGAAGAAACTGTACCACGACTTGCATTATCTCAAAATGTATAAAATATATGGAGAGTGTGGTCTTTAAGACAGTTTTGTGTTTCATTATTAATACTTCATTCATTCATAGATGAAAACTATGCTTGCTATATCCTGAATCTAAAGAGCTATGACAGCTTTCACAAATGGATTATGGCAGAAGTGACATGTGACTCTTGAATGATATATGTGACTCTTGAATGATATATGTTCAAGAAGTCCATGCAGATTTATTTTTATTTTTATTTTTATTTTACCAATGATGTACAGAAGGGTTACAGTTATAGTCTGTTACTTTCAAATGGCAAATAAATCTTGTTCAGCTATCACAGGCAAAGATAGAACCCTAATATTTAATCATTTCACCTGCTAAGATATTCACCACTGAGAAAGAAAATTATTATTTTCTTTTACCTTTTGGGTAAATGCCCAAAAGTGGGATTGCTGGGTCATAGGGGAGCTCTATGTAGAATCTTTTGAGGAACCTCCATACTACTTTCCAAAGTGGTTGAACAAGTTTACACTCCCACCAACAATGAAGTAAGGTTCCCTTCTGTCCACATCCCCTCCAGCATCTGTTGTTTTTAGAGTTCTTGATTTTAGCCATCCTAACTGGAGTAAGGTGGTATCTCAATGTTGTTTTGATTTGCATTTCTTTTATGGCTAGGGAGGTTGAGCATTTCTTCATGTATCTATTGGCCATCCTTCTTTCCTCTTCAGAGAAGTTTCTCTTTAAGTCTTTCGCCCACTTATTTATTGGGCAGTTGTTTCTTTGAAAATTTGTTGTTGCGGGATTTAATTTTTTGAGTTCCAGGTATATTTTAGATATAAGTCCTTGTTGTATGGCTAGTGAAGATCTTCTCCCAATCCGTCGGCTTTCTATTGATCTTGCTAGCTATGTCCTTTGCCATGCAGAATCTCTGCAACTTCATGCAATCCCATTTGTCCAACCTTTCCTTGATTTGTTGTGTTTCTTGGTCTCTATTAAGAAAATTTCGACCTGTGCCAAGGAGACCTACGGTTTCTCCTAATCCATCCCTATGCAGATTTTTTGAAGACTTGAAGATATTTTTTTTTACTACGACTACTACTACTATTTTAATTGTTCAGTGACAGCCTTGCCTACTTTTAAAGTTTTGTGCTTTAATAGTGCTGTAAAGTCATGTAAAAAGTCTGGCACTCTGAGACTGCCATTTTATGAGGAAGCAAGCCATACGGAAAGATTCAGATGATCACAGTTACCTTGGCCAAAGTACTCAATATCTGAAGGAGGAAACTCAGGTTAAAGTTTCTTATCTTTAGTGCTATTCACATTTTGAGCCAGATAATTCTTTACTCTGAGGCACTGTTCCTTACACTGCAAAATATAGCAGTATCTCTAGTGAAAACATAGTTCTCTTTCCCCAGCTGTGACAAGCAAAAATGTTTCTGACATTATTAGGTGTTCCAAGAGAACAAAATCATTCCAAGTTAGAACTGATTTGTTAGTTAAATTGAAATCTCAGCCCTTTGATAAACCCTAAGACATTTGAGTCTTCCCATCTTTAATACCATATACTGCGAGATATAAAGTCCTATCTCTATATTTTGCCACGTTCAAGTTGTCCTGCGAAGTTCACAATTATGCCCTTAAAATATTGTTTTAGACTGTGTTTAATGTCAGTCTAGACAACACCACATGGGAGAAACAGTAATTATAACAACTATGGAACTGGATGACTATAATCAACGTACCACAGAAGACAATGAAAACTAAAGATGTTTAATCTCCAATGAAACGGTAAATAGAAAAGACAAAGGTTCTTAGAAGCACATCTGAAAGCTAAAGATAGCCTCCCAGACTTAATTATAAAACCAGCAGAACTACAGAAGAGGTTAATTTCTATGTTAAATATAATGATGGATATTGAGAAGTGGAATCCCAAGCCATGGTTGATATTCTCAAAAATCTTGAGTCTCTATATTTTCTTAACCTCTGGGGCCCAGACTGACCCAATATTACAATTTCCTTCTCACCACTTAATTGAAAATAGCTATAGAATCCTCTGCCTGTTGAGATACTATGATTGCCCACAAAGATCTATCTTTGCATCTTTTCTTGGGTTTTAGGTCAACAAAACAGGGCTAGGTATCAAGTACAGAAGGAGAATTTATATAGCAACACTTTCAATACTACTGGATTTGGCACCCTGGAGAGCACATTATGAGATGGTTTTAATATAGTCTACACAAATGATCTAAGGAGCTTGCAAGAAGGTGTAAGTGAAGAACTGTTGTACCAACCATGGCAGATAGTAGGAAAGCATCATGAAACATAGAGACACAGGACATGCTGGAGTGAGTATACTTATAATATTTAGAAAAACCCTCTCTATTGTGTTGGAGAGCTCCAAAGACACTCTATTTATCAATGAGATAAGGAGTGTACTGGAGTCAGGGAACCCGAATTGATGAGATGCTTGGCTCTAGCTCTCTGATTAAGGTATAGCTTATGGTGGGAGAGAATATCAGTTCACTGATAGTGAAGGAGTTGATAGTAAAAGGATTTCTGGAAGGCAATGAGTACATTACCAGTTTCTCTTTAATATCAGTGAGAAAAATTCTTGTGAGAATTAAACAACACATATCAAATTGTTCAGAAACTGTAAAATGTTACTCAGATAAATGCTCAGAATTGTTACCTATTAAGTTATGGAAATTAGTTATATAAACTCTTCATCTTAGTCAAATGTCACAGTTTCTGGAATGCAACAGGGACTTCATATATGTGTCAACATACATGGTTGTATAAATTGACCATTTACATAACCAAAACCTCTGGTATATGTTTACATGATATGAAAAGGGTATGATATTTGTTATTAAGTTAATTGACAATAGTTAATTTGCATACTTATCATTGTGGAGTCATTAAAATAAGCATGAAGGTTTGTTGTTGTTATTGTGTTGTTTTTTTTTTTGTCGGTCGTGGGGCTTGAACTCCGGGCTTCGGTACTGTCCCTGTGCTCTTCAGCTGAAGGTGATGCCAGTCCTGAGACTTGAACTCAGAGCCTAGACTCTGTCCTTGAGCTTCTTTTGCTCAAGGGTTGTGCTCTACCACTTGAACCACAGCATCACCTTTCATTTTTTTTCTGAGTAATTTATTGGATATAAGAGTCTCAGAGACTTTCCTGCCCGGACTGGCTTCAAACCACGATCCTAAGATCTAAGCCTCCTGAGTAACTAGGATTACAGATGATAAAAATAATATATTTTTTATACTTCTTCCATATTTTATAGCTCATCTATAAAGATATGACAGGAAGTGGTGCTTTGAATCTATCTTTGTCCAGCTTCACTGGATCTTTCTTATTTGCTGGGTACATTTCTAGTTGTAATCATCAAATCCTTGCAATTCCAGTGAGCTCTTTACGTTAAATCTAATTCTTATTCTTTATTTCCAAGCATTTTAGACTATCTGGGATATGAAATATAGGAATTATTACAATTTAGTATGGTCAATGCCTAAAACAATACTGTGAATTTATTTAATCACTGAGATTCATTTTTAACCATAAGTTAAAAATATGTACTTTATTAAATCAGTTCTCCAGGCTTGCATGTTCTGTATAGTAAGCAATTCTTGAATAGAAATGTTCTTTTCAAAATGTCTTTAAACTTGTTGGATTTTGCATAAAGGAATAAAAAATAAAGAGAGGACAAAGAACTAAAGAAGAATCATTTTTATGAAGGTGGGAGGAAGCAAATCATGAGACAGGATGCCTAAACTGATAAACAGGTAAACAATGTGTGTGTGTGTGTGTGTGTGTGTGTGTGTGTGTGTATACTGGAGTAATACTTAGCACTAAAGAAGAATGATATTAAGGGGCTGGGAAGGTGGCTCAGTGGTAGAGTGCTTGCCTTGCATGCATGAGGCCCTGGGTTCAATTTCTCAGCACCACATAAGCAAAAAGAAAAAAAAAGCCGGAAATGGCGCTGTGGCTCAAGTGGTAGAGCGCTAGCTGTGAGCTGAAGAGCTGAGGGATAGCGCCCAGGCCCAGAGTTCAGGCCCTATGACCGGACCCACCCCCAAAAAGAATGATATTAATAATTTACAGGAAAATGTACAGAACTGGAGATCATCATGTTAAGTGCAATAACCCAGACTAAGAAAGACTAATACCACACATTCTCGCTAGAATCTAGACCTAAAAAATAAAAGGCATGTGTGTAAAACTGGGACTGTTTGGAAGTAGGAGCTAGAGTAAGAGGTATGAAAGGCGAAGATAAAGGGTGATAAATAAGATCAAAGCAAAGGAAGGGATGACACTGTCCAAAAAGAAATATACTCATTACCTGACTTATGAAATGGCAATCCCTCTATACAACACCTTAATAACAACAAAATTATACTTGAAAACTGCTAGTATAAAAAGGCATTTATAGTTAAAAATGATCAAAGAACTGTTACACATGTATGATAGATTAGAATAATGAAATCTGTTAAAATTATTTAAAAAGAAAAAAGGGAATAAGAAAGTGTAATAGAAGTGATAAGTTCAAAGTACATTATATGTATGCATGAAAATATCACTGTGAAACCCTCTGTGCAATTAATATATGCTAATAAAAATTAGCTTAGGAGCTGAGTACTGGTAGTTCATATATGTAATCCTAGCTACTCAAGAGGCTGAAATCTGAGGATCGCAGTTTAAAGCCTGTCTTCACAGGAACATTCCTAAGACTCTTATCTCCAATTAACCACTGAAAAGCCAAAAGGGGAGTTGTGTCTCACATGCTAAGTGTTTTGCAAAAAAAAAAATAGTGCTAGTTTTTAGAAAAAAAGCTCAGGAAAAGCACCCAGGTCCCATTCAAGCACCAGGACCAACGGGTGCGCGCGCGCGCACACACACTCACACTCACACACACACAAATTACCTTAGGGTGAAAGTGACTCAGGGGTCAGATTCAAACTTTCATAATGACTCTCTCTCTGTCAAGGACTAACTCAGAAGTCCTATTAAAACCACCCAATCCCCTTTAAAAATATTTTAATTTTATTGTTAAGGTGATGTATAGAGGGGTTAGACTTACTTAAGTAAGGTAGTGAATACATCCCTTTAAGAGCAGCATCCCCAGTGACAATAAAGGACTTCCTCCTGGACTCCACCTCTTTTGTAAATGTTATTTTATTGTAAACATGCTGTGCAGAAGGGTTACAGTTACATGAGTAAGGTCATGTGTACATCTTTGTTCTTCTCCCACTATCCCTTCCCTTAACCTCTTAAAGCACCCACTACCTCCGTGTCACTACAATGGGGAACAGCCCTCTAACACATGAACTCTTGAGGGACAAACTTCATTGAAACTCTAGTCAAAGGCAAGCAACACATACTGGTGTATACACTTCTGTGATCAAGCATACCCTTGAAAAAAGTGTAGATTCCCTCTTTTTTGGATAATGATTAAATTGAGAAAAAAATGGAATAAAATGCAAAGAAAGGCACAAACTGGCATGTTTACCATCTCAACCATTTAAAATTGATCATCTAAAATGGGTAGCATTAAGGTTATAGTAAACCTTTATTAATTATTAAAAGTGGTGTATACATGGATAATCCATTTGTGATCATTGTTTTGTATATTTTTAGTTGAGATAAATTTTTGTATGTGTTTGATAGTTTACATTAAAAAAAATTAAACCAAAATTGTACACATTTATGTGGCCCTGTGTGATATTCCAATACATTTATATGTACACATACCTATACACATATATATGTATACATACATATGTATTTCATCAAAAAATAATAAAATGGCGAGTGTCATATCTGACTTATAAATGGCTACTCTCTTTACAGTTATTACTGCCTGGAATAAGTTTTTTTTCTAATGGATAAGCAGATGTCTTTCTACCTTTTTAGTTGCTTGCATCTCCTTCATTTACTTAAACTTTCTAGTTGAAATGATTTTCATATGTTACTTTAGTTCAAGTAGTCTACTGCTGAGCTAAGGAATCATGAATTTTTCATGCGAGGCCTATTTCTGTGAACTCTGACTAAATTTCTCATTTGAAAGCTTGTCCAAAAATAAGATGACAGCTCACATAAACAGAGAAAAGAGAAATACTAGAGTAATGATGACCTTTACATACTGTATAGTTCACAACTTTTCTTTATCATGATAAACAGCAAACTGAGAGATCTGAAGATAACCACAGACATAGGAGGAGTCAAGAGTTCTTAACTCCTGGCTTAATTCACTCTTTCTGTCTCTAGCTTCCCATCTACCAAATGTTTTTCTCTTTTATTTTCAACTTGTTCTGGGTAACTTCTCCTCTCATACCATTGCCAAGATGATTCTTTGAAAACATTCATCTTGACACATTTGATTTTCCCAAATATCTGTGATCCAAATAAATGTCCACTACACTATTTTCTGAAAAGAGCCTCCTTGGTCTGCATGACTGAAACAATTATCAAAGAATACATGAGGGATATCTGTATCTATGTCCATATTTTACAATAGTGTGCTTTTCAATTGTGCTACATTCAGACATTAAAAATATTTTAAGTTCCGATATTAGTTTGCAAAAGCTTTTCAGATTATCAAATGGAAACATTCCTTTACTTAAATACCAATAATCATCTTTTCCTACCAAATATGAAATTTTGATCATTGATTTTCTTTTTCCTTCAATCTCCTTTTCTAAAACCTCTTCTCTTCCCAACTTTAATCACTGCTTGGAACTGGTTAAATATAGGGATCTTTAAAATGTTGGTGTTACTGACAGAAGACAAATGGCTTTCCATTAACTCCACTCTTGTGGAATGGCTCCTTTATGATTGCCTTTCCTGTACACCAAAGAACTTCTCTTACATTTTGACTTTTTGTCCTGTTAACCTTGAATCACATCGGTCCAGGTCAACCATGTCCACAATTCAATGAATTCCAAATTATAGCTAGCAGCCAAACTGAAGGAGCATTAACTGAAATAAACTGAAAGTAGAGTTTGTGTAGAGCAGACACAACCAAAAGCCAGAGTTCTCTTCCAGGGACAGGTCCCAACAGACCCATGAACCCCTCCCCTGATAGAAAGTCCATCAGGCTATTCTATCAATGATGAAGATCACTTGACAGGGGAATTAAAAGCCTAATATACACAAACCCTCTATTTTTGAATGCTTCTCTGTTGTCTAATATTCTAACATATGGTACTTTTCTGTAGACATAAGTCATCTATGGATTAAATTTTATTAATTGCTTTCACTGGCCTTTCAATGATTAGTAAAGCAATATATTTACTTTGTAGAATATTGATCATGTACTGAAAAGTACAAAATGAATTACTGTAACTCTGTCATTAGAGATAAAGACTGGTAACATTTCAAATATTATCCATAAAAATTGAATCATACTGTAATAATGCTTGTTTATGTAGTATCTTTACACAGCAAAATTATCATTATATTTTATTTTATGAATATGGTCCAATATTATTAACTTTTATCCATTTTAAAGTAAATTTCAATTCTAAGCTGGTATAAGTAATATTAAATCTTTGTACATCTACACATTTTCTATTGCTTGCTTAGCATTAACATCTGCATGCATAGTTTGTAGATCAAATAGAGTATACATTTTAAGAGTTGGATATATATTGCCAAAAAATCTGTGAAATTATTACAGATTTAGATTCCTATCAACAATAGAAAGAAATACTCCTTGTCACATTGTATCCCACACCAATTACATATATTAAGCATGGCTTTCATGTCTCTAATTTGAAAAGGATGCAGGGACTTTTGCTATTTCAGTTTGTTCTTACATTGCTAAGAATGAACGTCTTTTCATTGTCAACTAAAAGGCAGAGACCAACCAAAATACATCTGTCATGAAGCCTTCATCTGGGCCAACCTAATGCAGTATCACGTTCTGAAACCAATAGAATTGTGATTCAAATAAACACCTTTTCTTTATAAAGCTTCGGGTGTTTCATTATAATAATGGAAAAATGGACTAATCCATTTACATTCTTTGTTACTTATTATTTCATTGACAAAACAGTGAAATAGTAGTACCTACTGCATACTGCTATCATGAAGACTAATTTCAACAAGTGTTGACAAATTCTAATATTGCTATGGTACTGGAGACCAAACTTTCAACATACAAACCTTCAAGGTAAAACCCATACCCAAACTGTATCCAAATTACAACAATTGGTAACTTACATGGAAGTAATAGAACTAAGATTTAAATTCCAGCGATGCCTTTAAAATTCATGGCCTCGAGTACCATGTTATTCTGACACATACCCAAAATATGTTGGTTAAGTTTCTTCCTATAAACTATACAAATTATTAACAAATACGATTACTATAAAAATAAAGTTAATGATACAGGCTTCTCTGAAAACTGCATATTATTTATTTTACTTTAGCCAAGTGCTGCCTGCTCATGCTTATAATCCTAGCTACTCAGGATGCTAAGATCTAGAGGATTATGGATTGAGGACAATAGGCAGAAAAGTTGATTAGACAATGTCTCAAAAAAGCAAGGCTAGAGGCATGGCTCACCTGGGACTGCTAGATGAGCAAGCAAGCCAAGCAGATGTGAAGCCTTGAGTTCAAACACAATTACTGCCCAAAATTACATGTTCCATATAACACATATTACACAAAATTAGTGGTGTCCCTTTTGGGCCTGAATACCCAAAGTCTTAAAATATGCATTTAAATTTCCGTAAATTTAGATAATCAGCTTTTATAACTTGCTTGGTAAACACAGTTCTTTGGTTTTTCATTGACTTCCCTTCTGTCTACTAACAAGCTAGCTTTTCCTTGTTCAACACACATGAATTTTCAAGCTGAATTTTATTAAGATTTAGATATCATACCCAAGGCTACAAGTTTGAACATGAATATATAAGACAAGTTTGCATTTTAAAATATTTGTATTCATAAACTAATGTGTATGATACAGTAGTAATGAAAAAGCTACTTCTATAAATGACAGGAAAGGCTAGGAGAAAAAGATTACTTGATATTGGTTTATGATTATGAGGTGTAAAAACAGGAACATTATAATTTCACTTTACAAGACCAATCATCCAGCAAATGCCAGAGAATTGTGATTATTTTCCTTAAAACCAGTACAAAGTAAGAGGTTTGAGTTTCAATCAGCAAAGTCATCCTTATCTTGAACCAGATGAGGCCATTCTAATCATGTCATTCAGGCCTTCCTAGGTTCAGTGCTTTCTATGCTTGTACAAATCAATCTTTTGGGGGGTGGGGGTTTAGAAGGCTTTTTGATCCCTCTTTTTCCCTGGCTTTCCTGGAACGACATTTCAACGTCAGTATAAAAGCATTCTAGTCTATTTGTGTCACTGATACTACTGTTTTCCAAGTTTGATTTAGAGATCTGAAGGGAAAAAAACAAGCGATATCTTTCGAGTACCACACAGTCACCAACTTAATCTGTTCTTGGGTCTTTGTTTACCCATAAGGACACTCAGGATGGAGGATGGAGTGACAAGGTCTCTATGCTCAAGGAGTGTAGAGGAGTGTTAAGGAGATGCTGGAAGGCACTCTCTCTCGTCTGCTCTTCAGCTTTCTCTGTCTCCTTTCTACTAATAATGTCTTAAACACTCAGCTCAGCTGCAAGAATGTGATAAAAATAGCTATAGCAAAAAAAAGCATCAGAAACAAATAAAAACAATGCTACTGTCATAATTAGACATATCCTTTATCCTTTAGTGAGCCCAAAGGAAGTCATATGCAAGAACTACCATTACAAAATTCATTTTCTACAGAATTTACATTTCACTTAAGAACAATATACAAATACTTTTCCAGCTACTTTTCAATTCTCCTACCAAAGAACTAGTTACACTGTAAAAATGTATAGTCTCTCATTTTGTAGATCAGAAATATTTTTCAATCTCATTATTACAAAATACTTTGTTTTAATTTTTCGTATATAGTTTTTATTGTAAAGATACTGTACAGAGGGGTTACAGTTACATGAGTAAGATAATGAGTACATTTCCTATCTAGAATCTTTACCCCCTTCTTTGTTTTTCCCCTACCATCCCTTCCCCCCCTCTGTCTCCTTCCTCCACCCCCACCAAGTTGTAAAGTTTGTTTTCAACATAGTGTCTTGTACATCTCCTTGTTACAATGGGTCAACCTCTATCCTTATTTCAGCATTTTGTTATTTCCCTTCCCCTCCCCAAATTAGAAAAAGGTATATTCAAGATTCAGGGCACCAGAATCAAATGCAGTGAAAACAGAGGTTATACCATGCGGGAAGAACATACAAAAGAAACAAAAAAAAATCACACAGTACATTATAAATACATTAAAAAACAATAGCAAGAAAGATAAAACCACTTGTGCCCCTATCTTGGGGGTTATTTCACTTAGCATCATCTTATCTGGTCATATGTACATAGCTTTTGACCTTTTCCGTTTGTCCTAGACATATACTAGTTATTGCAAATAAGGGAAACCATGGGACCTATGTTTCTTTGGGCCTGGCTTACTTCACTTAATATAATTTTTTCCAGGTTAAATCCTCATCAACAAAT
>NW_012267250.1:7629380-7656851 GCF_000151885.1 Dipodomys ordii
AATAAGGGAAACCATGGGACCTATGTTTCTTTGGGCCTGGCTTACTTCACTTAATATAATTTTTTCCAAGTCTTTCCATTTCTTAACAAATGGGGCAATGCCAGTCTTTCTGATGGAGGCATAGAATTCCATTGTGTGTGTATGTGTATGCATATATATGCATATATATGTATATATACATACCACATTTTCTTGATCCCTTCATCTACTGAGGGGCATCTGGGTTGCTTCTATATCTCAGCTACGGTTAATAATGCTACATAGTTGTGCTGGTAGCTATAGTATAGCCTTGTTTGTGATCATTTGGGTAAATGCCAAAAAATGGGATTGCTGGTTCATAGCGGAGCTCTATGTGGGGTCTTTTGAGGAACCTCCATACTGCCTTCCAGAGTGGTTGAACAAGTTTACACTCCCACCAATAATGTAGTAGGGTTCCCCTCCAGCAGCTGTTGTTAGTAGATTTCTTGATTATAGCCAGAATTATAGGTAGAATTTCAGTGTTGTCTTGATTTGCATTTCTTTTATTGCTAGAGAAGTTGAACATTTCTTCATGTGTCTATTGGCCATTTTTATTTCCTCTTCAGAGAAAAGTTTATCTTTAAGTCTTTAGCCCATCTATTAATTGGTCAGTTGTTTCTTTGAGGCTTTGTTCTTAGGGGATTTAATTTTTTGAATTCTAAGTATATTTTAGATATGAGACCCTTGTCTGTTGTATGGCTGGTGAAGACCTTCTCCAATCGTTGGGCTCTTTAATTTTATTGTGTTAATGATATGGACATAGGATTATTGTGTTAGACTCACCATTGACTTCTTTCTTAAAGCTTAATAATAGCAATAATGAAGTTATACATGTAGCTTTACTGTGTGCTAGGCTGTGTCCTAAGCGCTGTATTTTTTCTTCAGAACCTTTTTCTAATGCAGTTGAAGGGGTAAAAATAATTCAAATGCCAGAGAAACATTAGTGAATGATTTGATTTGCCAGCTAGGAGTTTCCTGGACAATGTGAATCCATTCTTATTTCTGGCTATGGATTGATAGCATCTGGGATCAATGATTCTAAGTCCTGAAAAGCATGTCCAAGAATTCCAGAGCAGCATGGATAATTCCAGAAACCTCCTAATTAGTCAGCATCCATGTCTCTACACAATTCTGGGGTGGGGAGTCGGTTGAATCACATAATATAGGCTGGCAGAGGACAGAACTCAATCTTGTTATAAGTGAATATGTATTGCTATGGGGTGTGTTAGCATAGAATTTGTTTCTTATATTAATTTATTATGATCTCAGGTAAACATTGTTATTACTATCCTTATATTTAGATCAAGGAACTGAAGCTTTGGGATTTGAGTAATAAACCATATACAGAATGTCTGGAGGAACTAGAATTTAAAACTAGGCAGTCTGTCTTCACTCAACCACTTTCTTACCACATATATAACCTATGATAGTAATGGGAAAACCATATTTTGTAAGCCCTTCATATTCAAGATTTCCATACCCATGGGTACACTGAATCATGGGCTCAAAAGTACTTGGGAAAAACTATCTTTACTGAACATTTAAGTTCTTTTCCCTCGTAGTTATTTCCTATATACTAGAGTACAACACAGATTACTTAGCATTTTCATTGAATTAGTTAAAAACCTATAAATAATGTAAAGTGAAAAGGAGGACATTTGTAGGCTAAGTGCAAATAGGCTACTTTATGCAACATTCACACATTTTGGCATCTCTAGGGGGTTCCTGGAACTGATTCTCACGGATTCAGGACAAATCTATTTACATTATTGTGCAATGTCATCCAGGACTAACCCATCCATATTCTCCAAGTGTTTGGGTGATGGTAATGCATCTAGTATTGATTTTGGCAACAAGAGAAGATGATTTTGTCTCTGAGAGAAGAGAGAACAAAAGAAATGTGGCTACATCCTAATATTCATAATTGAATAAAGCTTCAAGAGGGCGAGTGTTAGTGAAAACTGACTCAGACATCTGCAAAAATCAACCTGCAGTTTGAAGGATCATGAATCTGTCACTGGTTGGACCAAAGTTACGTAGTGTCCAGTCTATCAATATTTCTGTGATGTGATAGACCCAGCAAGGTTCCTGAATGCTAACCAAGAAATGGTTAGTGTGCTATGGTTATTCTTGTTTCTTTTCTTTGCCCAAAAAACATAAATGAAATTATCTTGCCATTCCTTTTATTTCTTATGCCCTCTCCCTGTTCGTTTCTTTCTTTCTGTTCTTTCCCTGCTGTTACCAAGATGAATAAAGCTATGTATTCCAGGACTATCTGTTGACCTTTGGGATTTTAAAGTCTCCCACAGGGAAAGAAAGCATCCTTGAAATAAATGTGGATTCATGAAATACCTCAGGCTGGTGGAGGAAACAAATTACTGAGTTCTTTTCAATTCACAGCACTCAGCAGGCAGAAAAGCAGCAATTTGAGATTTTAGTGTGTCTGAGACTCACAAGATAATGCTGAGGGTTGGCAGTCAAAGATACTAGTAAAGTATTAGTGCTGCAAGTTCAAAGTGTTCATGCTTCCCAGGGTTTGAAAAATAGGACAGTCACTAGCTTATTAAATCCAAGCTGTCAGTGGAATTTCTTTTTAATTTATCAATCCAGGAAGAATTTCCTTGTTTTTCTAGTGTTGAGACATCACTGATTATACACATTCATAAGGACTTGTAAAGAAATGAAAATGTCAAGCTGTAAAGGAGAGACAGCATATCATAGAGCAGAGATCATCATCATGGAAGGAAGGCAGATTTGGGGTTGACTTGCAGACTCAACAATTCTGTCATCTTGGGAGAGTCATTTACTACCATGGTGGTATGTGAATTAGTACACTGAACTTCTAATTAATTTTCCTTCATCCATATGTCAGGACTCTTCTTTGCTACACTTACAATTAAATCTAAGTTAAATATGAAGTCTTCCAAGATGCAAACATAAAAAGATGAAGCAAAACTCTTCCTCTTTGCAGATGACATGATCTTGTATTTAAAGAATCCCATGGACTCCGCTCCCAAATTACTCGAGCTGATTCAAAACGTTGGCAAAGTAGCACTGTATAAAATCAACCCTCAAAAATCTGTATGCCAACAATGAGAAGAGTGTGGCTGAAATTAGGAAAGCAACTCCTTTTGTAACTGTTCCACAAAAAATAAAATACCTAGGAGTTAACTAAAGAAGTGAAGCGAAATGAACCCCAAGATAGGGACACAAGTGGTTTTATCTTTCTTGCTATTTATTTTCAGTGTATTTATAATGTACTATGTGATTTTTTTGTTTCTTTTGCATGTTCTTCTCGCATGGTATAACCTCTGTTTTCAGTGTATTTGATGTTGGT
Organism: Dipodomys ordii; assembly: GCF_000151885.1. NCBI lineage: Eukaryota > Metazoa > Chordata > Mammalia > Rodentia > Heteromyidae > Dipodomys > Dipodomys ordii. The sequence goes on from NW_012267250.1 coordinate 7,632,736, forward strand.
GCCCTGCATCTTGTATAGACATTTTTCTAATTTGGAGAGAGGAAGAGAAATAACAAAATGCTGAAATAAAGATAGAGGTTGACTTATTGTAACAATGAGATGGACAAGACACTATGTTGAAAACAAACTTTACAACTTCAGGTGTGATGAGGGGAGGGAGAAGTTAGGGAGGTGGGGAGGGAAGGGATGGTAGGGGAAAAACAAAGGAGGGGATAACAATGCTGGATAGGAAATGTACGCATTACCTTATTCATGCATCTATAACCCCTATGCACAGTATCTTTACAATAAAAATAATATATATGTGTATACATATATATATATATATATATATATAGTCTTCACAAAGGCCTATGTGATCTGCTGCTGTCTTCTTTTTTTTTTAAATAAAACTAGAACTCCTCTTCCATCACTGAGTGTAGCTGTGTTTAATCAACATTAGTCAATTAATCAGCTCTCAGATAGACTACTTCTTTTTAAAAAAATTTTTATTGTGAAAATACCGTACAGAGGGGTTACAATTACATGGGCAAGGTAATGAGTACATTTCTTATCAAGCATTGTTGCCTCCTCCTTTGCCCCCTCCCCCAGCCCGGCCAAAGTTGTAAAGTTTGTTTTTCAACATAATGACTTGTACATCTCATTGTTGCAACGAGTCCACCTGAATCCCTATTTAAACGATTTGTGTTTATTCCTAATTAAGCTCTCTTCTGCTTCAGTGTGCTCCAGCCACACAAACTTCCTGGTTCTTCACACATACCAAGTATAGATCTACTTTGGGGCTGTGGACTCATGGTTTCCTTTACCTGGAATTGTTCCCTTGGCTTGTACCTTTATTACATTTAGTTATTAAGAGTAGGCTTCCCTAATTTATGTAAAATGTACATTTTGTCATTCTCAATTCCTTTAGTTTGCTCTATTACTTTTGCTTAGCTCTTCACTATATCTGATGCTATATCAGTTTCCATGGCTGCCAGTCTCTCCTGATTACATTGTAAATATATGGACCTATGTCTCAGATGTTTTAGTTACTATCCATCCTCAGTGCCTACAACAGTCAGTGCCCAGGAGGTAAAAAGTATATAATATATACTAACTGGATGTGTCTCATTTTTTCACTCTCTTTTATGGAGTAAAACTCTTTGGTACTATTTGTAGGTGTATATATAACTCATTAAATAGAACTTCAAGATTCTACCTGAAGACAGCAAATCTGTCTGTACCTCATCTTTTAACAATTCTGTATACTCAGATGGACTTCCAATTATCAATGTATGCTGATCATTGTGCCAAGGGCTATTTCTGAATAACAAACCTATCCCAGAAACTCTCAAACTTCAACACCCTGCGGTGTTGGTGCAGATATAGTGCAGTCCTCTATCCCTTCAATGTAACTGAGAAGTTTGGATGTTTGGATGTTGTACCTTTTTTTACAGAACCTACCAGTTTACTATCATGGTAGCCAGATAGATAGCACATCCTGTCTTGCCTAGATTACTTCTTGTGTTTCCCAATAAAATAATTGCAACAAATCTTTCTCCAAGGATCTTCTTTTGGGAGATACCAAATAGAGATGTTTAAGGAGCAGCAATTATTAGACATGAAATGACCTCTCCTAGTCTATAACATTGAAGTTGGGCCTTTAAATAAAACAAAGATAGGGGCTGGGAAGGTGGCTCAGTGGTAAAGTGCTTGCATTGCATGAATGAGGTCCTGGGTTTGATTCCTAAGCACCACATAAGCAGAAAAACCCAGAAGTGGTGTTGTGGCTCAAGTGGTAGAATGCTAGTCTTGAGCTGAAGAGCTCAGGGACAGTGCCCAGGCCCAGAGTTCAGGCCCCACGACTGACAACATAAATAAATAAAATAAAATATAGAAGAATGAAGGGGGAGGGACTAAAATGCAGGCAAGAATTCATTGTAGATACCACAGAATTGAAAAGTAAATAATGGGAGGGGTGGGTCACAGGGGGTGAAGATGTTAAAGGGTGAATATGTAAACTGCTTTATGGAATGGCAAAAATTTTACTATATAACCTAAGAGTTAAGAAAAGAGAGGGAAGGGGTGAGTTGGGAGGGGTGGGTGAGAATGTTGAAAAGGTGACATTGATCGAGGTGCACTGCTTTGTTGAATGGTAATTCCGTTATACAACTACTTAAAGACAAAAAAATCATTTAAAAAAAGAAGTGCTACAGTTGAAAATTGCTTCAGCATTTAAAAACTGCACCATCATGCACTATTTCAGCAAACTTGAAAAGGTGGCACAGGGTTTTATGAAAATCCTCTGCATGACTCAGAAATACAGCCATGTTTGAGAACTTCTCTTTCTTGTCATCCTCTCTTATTTTTAGGAGAAACATAACTCTCCTGCCATTTTAGATTAGACTTGGCTATGAAACAGGAACCAAAACCTCAGGCTAACTCATGTTTCTTTGAATTTGTCTGAGTGAGTTTCTGGTGTATGGGTTGGCAGCTTAGGCTGATAGTCTATTGCTGGTCCTAATGTCTGTGCTATTCTTTCTTGGCATCTACAGATGTAGATGTGACTTTCAATTTCAGGCATAGCTTTTGAAAGGCTAAAAATAGAATGTAAAGCATCCAATGTTTAATTTAAAAGATCATTAAATGAAACTTCATTTCACTCTGTCCTTGTGACTTCTAAGTTAATGAGGTCAAATATGCCTTTGAGCACTTCCCCAAAGACATGCCGGGTACAAGTCTATTCATTGAGGAAAGACCCCCAGGAAAACACCACGTACGGTGGATGAGTTGGACTAAGATAATTCTTCCAGTATTGACTTTTGCAATTTGCTCATCCGTTTGCTCCTAAAGTTTCCTTTGGGAAGCTAAGAAAGTAATATTCAGATTTTAGTGGGCATGAAAATAAGCTTAACAAAAGATTCTTGATCTCCTAACCTCTGAGATTGTGTATAATTTACTGGGGCAGAGCTTCAAACTCTGTATTATAAAGTAAGTATATTGTTATGATCCTAAAGCTACTAGGACACTAGAATACCTTTTTTAAATCCTGGGTAAGAAGATCATTTCTGCTAATTGTGTGCACTTATGGGTGCCCTGTAGCTGAGAACTAGCACAGACATTGAACTTTAATGCTGACAACGTGACAGGAAATAGAACTTGCTAAAACCTAAGGAAAACTAATCTAGCTTTGAAAATGAGCCTCTCTTTCACTGACTTCTATTTTTTTTAAATGACAACTTTTGGGAAGTGACTCAGTGGAGGATTATTATGGGCTAAGTATGATAATGGTCATTAATATTCTGGCCACAAAAGCAATTCATTTAGTAAACGCCAAGCTCTTTGAATCGTGAAGTATTGGGTGTAATTGCATTCTGCTGCTAGGATGCAGCCAAGGGACCCCCCTGGGTGGCCATGGGGATCTTTCCTTTCAAGCATTGGCTGGAAACCTCACTATGTGATGTTTCCATCCTTCCTACTCAGTTGTATTCAAAATCAAAGAAGGATGTATATGTATCTCTCTCTCTCTCTACATATATATTTATATACACATATACATATATACATCCATACATATTCATTCTGTGGCTGTGGCTGACATTTAAGATATTCTAGGCCGTTTAAGAGTTAAGTGTAAAAATACCATTAGTCTCTCATAGGTATGCTGCAACTATTGCAAAACAAGGAAGGGGAAATGTGAAAGCAATTTGGTTATCATCACAGTGTTGTATTGCTTTGTGCTTTTCCTCTCAGATGTTAACTCGTTCTTCAGTGATGAATCTTGGGACACATTGTTCATTATATCCACCCAAGAAATGCCTTTGCTTTTAAATGCATTTTCTTTTTCTTGCTTTCTTCCTTCTTTCCTTTCTTTCTTTTTTTTAACTTCATTTGCCATTTAGCTTTTGCTAAGTACAACATGGAGCAGATACATGATAATGGATAAAGGTGACTCAGTGGTAGAGTGCTTGCCTTGCATGCCGAGGCCCTGGGTTCGATTCCTCAGCACCACATAAGCAGAAAAAAAGCCAGAAGTGGAGCTATGGCTCAAGTGGTAGAGTGCTAACCTTGAGCTGAAGAGCTGAGGGACAGCACCCAGGCCCAGAGTTCAGGCCCCACAACTGACAAAAATAATGATGATAATAATAATAACAACAACAACTAAATGTGTTGAGATCTGTCTGGTCATTTTTCTAGAAGGGTGAGAGTTCTTGCCAGGCATGAACCTTTTGGTTGTCTTCTGATGGAGAACACAGGAATGTGATTCTAGAAGATCTTATTGTGGGTTTGGAGCTCAAGTGAGCCACAGAGCAATAACTGCACAGGCATCCTGACTTTTACATTTGTTAAAATACATTTCTCATTAGAGAAGTACTCACTAATAACACGTATAACAAGCCAGAGGAATGTCATTCTTGCTGCCAGCTGAATCTGAAAAAATTGACTATGATAAATTTAAGATTATGCCCATCTTAGAGATAAATGAAATGACCTATTTTGAAAGGGACTGCTTGTTATTATTCTGATAGAAAGCAATTTTTTTCCCCATGGGTTGTGGGGCTTGAACTCTGGGTCTGGGTGCTGTCCTTCAGCTTTTCAGTTCAAGGCTAACACTCTACCACTTGGGCCACAGTGCCACTTCCTGAGAGAAAGCAATTTTAATGAGCAAATTTATGTACTGTTAAAATCAACCTCTTGGCAGCATTTGCATGCTGCTTGGTTGTTCCTCAGGAAAAAAATTAACCCATGTTAAAATATGAGCAGATATTTACATAGAAAACTTGAAAGACAAATAGAAATATTAAAAGCTTGATGTTTTCCATCTACCTTCTTTGAGTACCTCTAGATATGTTAGCATTATATTCTATATACTGCTCAGAATATTATCTACTCTTTATATTAAAGTACAAAAGACCAACCAGTTGTAAGACTAGGAGACTTAAATACCTTGCTTGTTTGCAGTGTTAAAGAAATTGAGATTATCTTCAGTACTCTTCAAAGTAGATCCAATAGTGTTAAGCTAAGCCTCAACTGGATAAAAGTTGACTAACAAATATTTGACCTAACTTGCAGAAAAAAATTAATTATATTATTATTCTACTATTCTACTATTTTATATTACTTAATCAAAGATTTTCTTCAAATACCTTGTTTGATATTCAATGGAAAAATTACTGTGAATGCCCAAATATAAGACTAAATTTCCAAAATCTGAGAAAATGTGAATAGTAGGAAAAGTTCTCAGAAGTATTTAAAATAATTTTTTTTTACTTTTGGCAGACCCTGGTATCTGTTAAAAAATGAAAAGGAGACTAAACATAGAGCTCTCCTATGCCCCAGCAATCCCAATATGGGGCATTTACCCAAATGATCACAAACAAGACCATATTAAAGTTCCCAGCACAACTATGTTTATTGCAGCATTATTCACAATAGCTAAAATATGGAACCAATCCAGATGCCCCTCAGTAGATGAATGGATCAAAAAAATGTGGTATATAAATATATAAAATAGAATTCTATACTTCCATCAGAAAGAATGACACTGCCCCATTTTTAAGGAAATGAAAAGATTTTGAAAAAAATCATATTAAGTGAAATAAGCCAGACTCAAAGAAACATAGGTCCCATGGTTTCCTTTATTTGCAATAATCAGTATGTGTGTAGGATAATCTTAGCAGATGAGCAGAATAGCTCAATAGCTACATACATATGACCATATTAGTTGATGCTAAGTGAAATGAACTCCAAGACATGGACAAAATAAGTTTTTCTTTGTTGTTATTTTTAATGTACTATGTGATTTTTTTGTTTCTTTTGTATGTTCTTCCCCCTATAGTATATTCTGTCTAGTTACTGTATTTGATTTTAGTATCCTAGTATTCCATATGCATTTATTTAAATTAGGAAAGGGAAGGGGAACAACAGAATGGTGAGACAAAGTCAAGGAGGGAACCAATCCAACAGCGATATACACAAGACAATGTGTTGGAAACGATCTGTACAACTTGGGGGAGTATGGGAGGAGGGAATGTAGGAGAAAATTGAGGGAAGGGGCAACAAGATTGACAAGAAATGTACTCATTACCTTACTTAGGTAACTTAGATCGCTCTGTACATCACCTTGACAATTAAAAAAATGGCAAAAAAAAAGATCATGTTAAGTGAAATGAACTCCAAGACATGGACACAAAAGGTTTTTGGTTGTTGTTATTGTTTTTAATGTGCTATGCGATTTCTTGTTTTTTTTTTTTTCATGTTCTTCCAGGTATATCCCCTGTTGCCACTCTATTTGATTTTGGTACTCTGGTATTATATATGTTTTTCTGAGTTAGGGAAGGGAAGGGAAACAACAGAATAGTGAGACAAAGGACAAGGGGGGAACAATGCAACAGCGATACAAGACAATAGATTGGAAGTGATCTGTACAACTTGACGAGGGGAGTAGGAGAAAAATGAGGGAAGGAGTAACAAGTTTGACAAGAAATGTACTTATTACCTTACTTATGTAACTGTAACTCCTCTGTTCATCACCTTGACCATCAAAAAGAAGAAAAAAATGCAAAGGCAAACAGAAATTCCAAAGCTTAAAAATACTATTCAGATATTATGAATTCATCAAATGAAACAAAAAATAAGAATGGATCATTAGGCTAAGTTATATGGCAGTGGAAAATAACTATGCCAATATACAGAGAAAAATGATTTAAAATATGGAATAAATATGAAAAATACATGATAGGTTATAAAGAGCACCATATGTAACTGGAGTTGTAGTGAAAGAACGGATAGGAGGAAACAAACAATTCACTACCTGGCAGAGTATTGGCTACTAGGAATTATTTGAAAGTTATAAGATACTAAATTTAGAGATTTAAAAGAAGCTATAAACACAAAAGAAAATCAACATACAGAAGACCACATATGGATACAATATGCTTAAGTTGATATAAGCAATACCAAGAGGGAAAAAAAAACACCTTAAAGTTGCTAGTAACACAGATAGCCCCCTAAAACCATCAAGATTGACAGCTGCCACTTCAATAGAAATGCTGAATTCTGGGATTCAATAGGATGAGTGATATCTTTAATGTATTCAAAGAAGGTAACTATACATTCGAAATTCTTTTCATAGTGAAGATATTCTCATAAAACATTATGAAGACAGATTTAGACAAATAAAAATAAGAAAATTCATTTCCAAATTGTCTTTATTAAAGAAGTCTTTAAAGAAATAAAGGAGGAGGCAACAATGCTCAATAGGAAATGTACTCATTACCTTGCTCAGGTAACTGTAATCCCTCTGTACAACATTTTCATAATAAAAAATGTATATAAAAAGAGGAATACTTTAAAAAGTAAAGGAGAAAGGAATCTCAGTGGAAATAAAATGCAAAAAATGAGAATAGTAGAAAAAGCAAAATAAATATTGATGATTAAGAATAATTACAAAAGTTTATGTGATTAAAAATACAGAGGAAGTTGTAATACATAAGAAAAAGAGCACATGACTCTGGAGACATGGGTATAGCAAGCAATAGAAGAAAGAATATGGGTTGAAAGTTGAAGGAATCTAAGAAGTAGAAACTGAAAAGATAATTTTGCCACTGTACTCTGGTATTGATCTAAAATCCCATTTATCCCCACTCCTCTATGTCTCAGTACCTGCCACTTGGCTTTGGGTTTCTTCTTTTTCTTGATTCTTTCTATGTGTAGTCTCCTAAATATAGAGCACAATCTGTTAGGACAGCACTAAAATTGAAATACTACTGAATGACTGCTGAGATTCTAACATCCAGCCCCCCAAACATGGAACAGAGTATTTGCGCTTAATCCTGAAGGTACCGCAAGAAAATCAGTTGTGCTGTTGTGATCAGACTAATCACCATTAGAAGACAAAAACCAGACAACATATAATTGTGCTGTCATATTGTTGATGAAAACTTCCAAATATATGAATCAAAATCACAGAGAACAAGAAGATCTCAAGTCTGAGAAAGTCCTGAAGTGGATAATTTTATCATGGCCATCCATAAGAGAAAAGAGCATAAACAATTCCAAATTGTAAAGAAATCCAGTTTTTTAAAAACCTTGGCGAAAAGTCATGTCCCTTAGGCTGTAATGAGAGAAAACCAATGTTGTTACACAACCAGTTGACATAATATTAAAAGAAGCATCAGCTTGTTGCTTAATCAATTTTGTTATTTGATTTAGACAAAGTATTGAAGACTCTCTTATCTTAAAATTGGGATAGCTTCGATAACTATTGAATGGGGATAGTTTCAAACAAAATAGTAAAGTTCTCCGAAAAGAGAATACAAGTTAGGGCCAAAGACCCTGAATGCTCTCTGTGATTTTTCCTTTGATTAATTGGCCTTGGCCAGACTTTTGTTGTGTTTTTGTCTGGAGTTCTTTTGGATGACATTCTTCTTATCACTTATCAGTACTTTCTAGTGTGCTGCTGTGGGTTATTATTAATATCTCCTCAAATGCCTTCTGTTTGAAATAATTTTCTTCCTCCCTCAAATTATAACAATCCAACAGAAAAATGTCAAAAATATTAGGTATATTTTTGACATTAGAAAGTGCTTGGCCTTTTTGCAGCTAGTTGGCACTAAGCTCTGGGTTAAAGTAGTTTGTTTACTGCCTGCAAACACTTTGTTGATGTGAAAAAATGTTGGTTGACCTGTGAAAAATAGGTTCATGGAACCCATTTGCATTTTCTCACAAAGAAACTCTGTGGAAAAGGATGTGGGTTTGTCATTTAAAATTTTTTGGCTCTCATTTATTAGTCAAGTGTTTATCCAAAGCCTATTGAATTTCAGGTATAATGTGCTTTGGGAAAATGTTTAGGTAAGTGTTTTCCAACTTAATATTATGCTATTAATAGTTATTCCTTTTGACAAAATGGTTTCTGGCCAAATGAACTTGCAACATAAACATAAAATAATAAAGCTTCTGATAAGTCTTAAATGAAAGAAACCTCCTTGATTTTGCTATGATTAATCCTAAATCTCCTTTTCTATAGATTTTTTTCTGATCATAAAACTTTTTTTGAACCATTAACTCTCATGAAATAAGGCATTTAGGAAAAAGGGTATGGATAGGCTTTCTCTGTTTTCTTTTATTTATTGGGGAGTGGAAATGGAAGAAAGGTCATGGCACAACAAATGCTTGCCAGAAAATGGTTGTGTGAAATCTGGTAATAAGGCACACTAATGAAAACATTTAAGTATTCCTTTTCTTTCTCTTTTTCTTGTCTCATCTTTTTAATGTCTGTTACTCTTCTTGGGTGTTGGGCACAGTTGATAGTAAGCCACACTGCCCTCTTATCTTTTGCCTGTGTGCTTAACAGTTTTTATGCAATTCATACAATCTACATAAAGGAGTGGTTTATCTTTTACATTCTGTTTCATCATACATGACCAAGCGTCATGAACTCAAAATCTGACTAACAAATATGAAAAGCCTTAGGTGTTTAGATAGGTTCCCAGTGTAGTTGGTGGGTGTGTAGCCCCAGGAATCTGTCCCAATTACAGAGATGGTACTGAGTGTGTATAAAAAGGCAGAAATTTCCTTCAGTTCAAGGGCACATTAGTAAGAGTCAAATGGATTATTCAATCCTGAGGAAAGAAAGGGGGACATGTGTCTCATATGATCTGGTAAACATACCAACATCCCTGAGAGCCTATTTTCTAAGGAATAGAGAAGAAAGTCTGAGCTGAAAAGAAAAGCATTAGTGGTTCTTAGAATCAGAAGCAAGTGAAGAAGTTTTTCCAGGAACCCTAGAAACCCCCTTTTCCAACTTTGAGCTTCAAAATAAACTTTAGAAAAACCTATAGTTTTAAGGATGTTCTTCTGTAAATGGACAAGTGTTTCCATGCACAGAAGGTTGTAGACTCTTCTAACAGAATTTAAAGCCAAGTAACACTATGTTGAGCAAGTGTTTTGAAAATGTAAAAAACAAAAACAAACAAACACTGATTGTATTAGTAGAATATACTTAGTATGTTAGGAGCCTCCCCTCTTTTAATCTGTTATCTTATTTGGTTTGAGAATTGAATTAAAGTCTTGGAATCCTGACTCAGTAGAATCCCACTCCTCAAGGGGCAACCATTCTAAGAAGAGGAGAAGGAAAACAGATATGGTTTGTACAGTGTTCTAATAGATTCTGCACTGGGGAGAATGGGAGCATAGTGATAGGAGTGATAGAGTCTACCTGGGGTTGGGAAAAGAGAAAATTTGGGGTATTTAGAAAAGACTTTCAAGAGGAAGGGAAGCTTGATTTTTATAGAAGATGGTAGCTGATGCCTTGTAAAAGAATAGTTTTATAGTGTATGGGGTAAATGATGAAAAGAAGACATTAGGAAAGATTCTGAGTAAAGGAAGCAACAAAGACAAAAGCAGGAAAGCTTGCAGCCTTATAATACTGTGGCACAGAATGTAAGTGTATGTAAGAGTCAGGCAATGCATTTGTTTTCAGATTCTTGCCACAAGCCACAAATTAGTGGTTTAACACTGCAAATTTGTTCTCTTAGAATTCAGTGACTCAAAAATCTAACTGGGATCCCCTGGGTTAAAATCAAGGTGTGGCAGAGTTGCATTCCTTCCTGGAGTCTCTAGGGGGTAGAAGTTGTTTCCTTGTGTTTTCTGGCTTCTAGAGGCCACCCACATTCCTTGGCTAGCAGCCCCTTCCTTCTAACTTCAAAGCCTGTGGTGTAGTATCGCTGTGACCCTGATTTTGTTGCAATTTCTTTCTTTGGCTAAAGCTGGGAAAAGTTTACCACTTTTTAATGATTCATGTGATTAATTTGGGCTAGCCTAACAATTGAAAATAATCTCCCCAGTTCAATGCCTATAAAATTAAATCATGTACAAGATAGCATTCATGAGTTCTGAGAGTTGAGTGTACATTTGTGAGACTCATTCTTTTGAGAGGTAATGGGTCTGATGAAGTTGTGAAGGACTTGTGTCCTGCCATACCCACAGGCAAGGTCTTGACTTGTAACTTTTCTGGTTTGGATTGCCTTCTTGTCCAGTACTCTGCTTATTTGGGACCTGAAGCCAGGCTCTATACTTTCTGGATAAAGAAAGTAATAGAGGGCTCGTCTTTTTTCACTACTCTCAGTGGTACCCTTGATCCTAGACAATTTAAATCTGTTCAAAAGTAATTTTAAAAACCATTGTCTCCCCTTCACTATTAATTTGAACACATAGACCACCATAAAAAACTTGACTTCTTAGAGATCCTATCAAACTGTTTCTTCCACCTACCCTTCTCCTTAATTTTTAAGTCCAATCCTAGATTGGACCCTGATGTCACTTTTGCCTACACTTTTAAGCTTTAGATTTTATAGTAATTTAGTTTCAAATATAATGTTATTTTGGTCCTTCAAATTATTCCTTTATTGAAGGAATAATGTATTGACATTTTAATCTCTTGTTTATGTTTCTTTTTGGGGGCAGAGTTCCACAGTGTAGAGATGTTACTATCTTTCCACACAACAACATTCAACATCGAACACTGATATACAGTCTCTCTGTCACAGACCATCATTCTTTTTGTCAGGCAGAGAATGACTTTGTTGGATGCATTTTATCTTATTCTTTTTATCTTGTTCTTTACTTGCTCACATGCCCCTCACTTCCTCTTCACCTCTAGTTCTTTTTCTTTGAATAATATCCTATACTCCACACATCTCCTTGGTTCCTCCTGGGTCTAGTCCTAACAAAGGATGGTCACAAATAACTGCAGCAGTGGAGGTTGATATAGTTGCTTGGCCATGATTTTGTTTAGGTCTCTGAATCTTTCCCCCAGATGCTTGATTTCCCTCCCCTTTGCTCTATTTTTTTTTCCTTTCAGAAGAAAATGTACTCAGATTCAACCACATCACAGCTTTTTGTCAGCACAGGCAGGGAATTAGCTTCCTAAAAAAAGATGGCTAAATTGAGCATTTATGTAGCACCTTCCCCCTCAGCAATTGAAAACCTTTCTTCCATAGGGGTAAGATTTTCCATCTTTATTGCACTGCTGATGAGAAATGGAGGCGGGAAGTAGGAGTAGAATGATACTAGGAGGTGGGAAGAAGCTATATTATGGTTACAGTTTACAGATGGAGAAACCATAGAACAGATTAGATCTATCCAGTTATTTCCCTTTATCATTTGGGGCCTGAATGGAAGTCAGCAGTTTGACTTGCCAAAAAATCACTCCAATAGTCTAGTAAAGATACCTAAAATAGAGAGGTCTTCTCAGCCCACAATGGAAAACATCTTAAAATGTAGGCAGGCCCAATTGCTACAGAAAATAGCACGGTAAAAAAAAAAAAAGTCTTGATAAAAGTCACTAGAAAAAAAGTCACTCTTGTTCTTCTTCCTACATCTCCATGACACTCCATTTTCCATCTGAATAGAAATATGACTTTTAGGGTTGCTTTCATATTTAACTGATGAAAATAGTGTTTAAAATACATCTCAAAATGAATTGGAAAAATCCAATGGAGAACAGAATATTTAAGTCAAAAGAGAGAAGAGATTAATATAAGGCAAGATCCCTCCCTGGTAAAGAATGGCAGGGGACTGGTAGAGGAATGAGTTCAATTAGGAAGATGGGCTCCTTTTCCAGGAGGAAAGATGCAAGAATGACTGCATACATGTTTAGCTTTCTAAATGTGGTGGTAGGAATTGGTAGGATGATCCTCCCTGCAGTATCTTGTTTTCTCTCTCAAATAAGAACTGCTTGCATCTGCTTTCATGCCATCTGCTTTCAATATTGGGGAATTCAGTGAAGTTGGAGGAAAGAGAATAGAGAAGTTATGTAGAATAGGTAAAAAAGCTGATAAAAACTCAGCAGAATTTCTTGACAGAGTTTTGTGTCCTACTGCAGATGCTGACCACAAACACAGAATGACAATGCTGCCCTGTTGCACTTTCTATAGTGGTGCTCAACAATCTTGGTTGAGAGGTGTGCTGATCGAGAAAGGCCAAGTGAACATGACCAAAGGATCTTGGGGTAAAGGAATTCACAAAATGAGTGGAAGCGCTTGAAGTAGTAGAATGGGGGAAGGAAGTGAAGCAGGAAAGACATTGATATTGTGAGTCACTTGGGTAGGTGAGACATTATATTGGTGGCCCAATGAATTAAAACCAACAACTGAATGAGCGAAAGAGTTGCAGTCTATATTCTTAAGAGTAAAGCAAATGTAGGTGACAAGATAGAAAGAAGACAATGAGAACACATGACCAAAATTTGGAGTAGAGGAAATCACTGGAGAGGAAAGGTTCAGGAAGTGAGCAGCTAGGATGTTGGGTATCACTATAGATGGTCAAGTCACGGAGGTTGTTGATGTTAGGATTTTAGTATAGAGACCAAGATTTGTCAGGTCACACTAGCAGGAAGAGGTGGCATGGTAGAACCAAAAGTGAACCCATAGTTTTTCACAAAGATGTAGAAACAAGAGTCTGGAATTGAGTGGAACAAGGCGAACATTGCCCCTGTGTCCAGGCTCTGGGTATGTGCTTGAGCAAAAAAGTGAGTAGTAAATGTTATCCCACAACCAATATGCTACCAAATGGGGACAAAAATACTTTTGCTTTTGAATTACCAATATTCAATGAGATAATCTGTGTTAAAATGTTTGTCATGTATTTATGGTTGTTTTTACATATTTTCAAACAATGTAATTTATAATACACTAAACAATATTCTAAGTGAATTTTGTTTATTTAATTTGAATAACTAGATAGGGTAGGTCTTATTTTTTTCCTGCGTTTGTAAATGAAGAGGTGGGTTTGGGAAGGCTGTAATGACTTACACAAGAAATCCAAATTAGAAGTGGCAAATATGAGCACAAGAAGCCTGACGATCAGAGCTCTCATGTTTACACACTATATTTTTTTACTAAGTATATTTATTTGAAAGTAACTGTAACAAGTTATCCATATGAATAGAACTCAAGGTATTTATTTTAAAAATCATTTAAAGTAAGTTTAAAGTAAGTCAGATTATGAGCAAGACAAAACTTGGGGGTAAATGTGAAAATCTATACTATTTTCATTTGAAAAATCTACCACTGGAAAGCAACTCCTTTTGTAATGGCTCCCCCCAAAATAAAATACTTAGTAATTAACTTAACCAAAGAAGTGAAGGACCTCTACGATGAAAACCTTAAAAAGGAAATTAAAGCAGAACCAAGGAAGTGCAAATCCTCCCATGATCCTGCATTGGGAGGATTAGCATCGTGAAAGTGGCAATACCACCAAAGGTGATCTACAAATTCAATGCAATACCCATCAATATCCCAACCTCATTCTTTAATAAAATAGAGGAAACAATCCAAAAATTCATATGGAATAATAAAAGACCCATAATAGCAAAAACAATCCTTAGCAGAAAGAACAGTGCTGGAGGAATATCAATACTAAAGTTCAAACTCAATTACAAAGCTTTAGTAATCAAAACAGCTTAGTACTGGCACAAGAACAGACCTGAGGACCAATAGAATTGAGCTGAAGACCCAGAAATTAACCTGCAGACCTGTGGCCACCTAATATTTGATTCAACAGTCAAAAAATAGGGTGGAAGAAAGACAGCCTCTTCAGTAAATGGTGCTGGCAAAATTGGTTAATCACCTGTAGAAAACTAAAGTTAGATCCTTATATATCACTCTGCACCAGAATCAATTCCAAATGGATCAAAGATCTTGAGGTAAAAGCAGACACCCTGCAAACATTACAGGAAGGTATAGGAGAAACTCTAGGGCTCCTTAGCACAGGCTGAAATTTTCTTAGTAAAGGCCCAGAAACACAACAAATCAAAGAAAGGCTGGACAAATGGGATTGCATGAAACTGCAGCACTTCTACATGGCAAAGGGCATAGTTAGTAAGACCAGTACAAAGCCCACAGATTGGGAGATCTTCACTAGCCATACAATTGACAAGGGCCTATATCTAAAATATACTCAGAACTCAAAAAATTAAAATCCCTTAAAACAAATCCTAAAAGAAACAACCACCCATTAATGAGTGGGCTAAAGACTTAAAGAGAGACATCTCCGAAGAGGAAATAAGAATGGTCAATCTCTGGCTATAAAACAAATGCAAATCAAAACAACATTGAGATTCTGCCTCACCCCAGTTAGAATGGCTATAATCAAGAACTCTAATAACAACAGATGCTGGAGGGGAGGTGGCCAAAAGGGAACCCTACTTCATTATTGGTGGGAGTGTAACCTTGTTCAACCACTCTGGAAAGCAGTATGGAGGTTCCTCAAAAGACTCCACATAGAGCTCTCCTATGACCCAGCAATCCCACTTTTGGGCATTTACCCAAATGATCACAAACAAGACCATACTAAAGCTACAGTACAACTATGTTTATTGCAGCATTATTTACCATAGTTAAGATATGGAACCAACCCAGATGCCCCTCAGTAGATGAATGAATAGAGATAATTTGATATAGATATATACATATGTGTATATGTATATATATATATATATATAAATTCTTTGCATCCATCAGAAATAATGACTCTGCCCCATTTCTAAGGAAATAGGAGGACTTGGAAAAAATCATATTAAGTGAAATAAGCCAGACCCAAAGAAACATAGGTCTCATGGTCTCCCTTATTTGTAATAATTAGCATACACCTAGGATAATCTTAGCAGATGAGCAGAATAGCTCAACAGCTATGTATATATGACCATGTAAGTTGATGCTAAGTGAAATGAACTCCAAGAACTACACACAAGAGGTTTATCTTTGTTGTTGTTGTTCTTAATGTATTTATATGATTTCTTTTTTTCTTTTATGCTCCCTTCCCCCTATGGTTTATCCCCTGTTCTCACTTTGATTTTGTTATGCTGGGTATTACATATGTTTAGCTGAATTAGGGAAGGAAATAGGAACAACAAAATGGTGAGACAAAGGACAAAGGGGGAACGTATGCAACAGCGATACTCCCAAGGTAATATTTTAGAAATCATTGTTACAACTTCGGGGGGAGGGAAAGAAGGAGAAAAATGAGGGAAGGGGTAACAAGTTACACAAGAAATGTAATCACTTCCTTACTTATGTAACTGTATCTTGTACATCACCTTGGCAATAATTTTTTTTTGAAAAAGCCCACCATCATCGTATCTTATTTACAGAGCTAGTAAAAAAAATAAAAGATTAAGTCCAGTCAATAACTTCATTGAGCTCAGAATCTCAAGTTAAGCTTACCAAGCTAATTTGATCTGTTTTAGTTGATTGATGACTAAAATAAAAGTTTACATCAGGGAAAACATGAAAATGAATTTTGAGTAAGTATAACGAATAGTAGAAGTAGGTGGAAATAAAAGGAAATATGTTGGCAGATGTAGAGTGATGGGGGATCAGAGAAGAGCTGCCTCTTAAATTAAGTAGTGCTTCAAAGATCTATTGTGTACGGGGAGGGCATTTAGAGCATAATTTGGAATTCAGAATTTCTGTAAGTTCTGAGTTCTTTAAGAGGAAAAAGAGGGGAAGAGTAATTACTAAATCCCAAGAACCTGGGCTGGGAACATAGCTCAGTGGTAGAGCGCTTGCCTTGCATGTATGAGGCCCTGGGTTTGATTCTTCAGCACCACATAAGCAAAAAGAAAAAAAAAGTGTTAATTCCTTTATCAATGGGTTTTTCAAGAGGAAGGATTACTTTGTTCTAACCCTAAAGTGAATAAAACAGACCCTCGGTTGATCCTTGACCATTCAGAATACTATGCCATTTTCTGGAATCACCAGGTTTTCTGGGACAATCGTTCCTCAGGGATAAGAAGTGAAGGTCCTACTTTTCTAAATGGCCAGAATAAACCTGTTCAATAACTGGTGATATTATTTTGAATAGTATTTTAAGTAGTACCAAAGAGATGGTTTTTATTTTTTTTTAAGAGATGGTTTTTAAATGGACATTCGGACCCAGAGTTCCAAAGAAACTTTGTTAAAGTGCCCAGAAAGAAAAACTTTGTTAAAGTGCCCAGAAAGAACTTCCAGGCAGCCATATAAGCTTCCCTTTGTTTTAGAAGTCCAGACTTGAAAGTGATGGGTTCTGAGAATGGTTAGGGAGAGACAATTCCTGGCAAGTACTGAGATGTTTGGTTTGTTTTGACTATGCAATGATTCCCTGGAATGTTAATAGGCATGCTTCCATGCAAACCACACAATAAAAATATGACTATGGTTAAATCTAGTCCCAGGAGGTAGGTGTGTGTGTGTGTGTGTGTGTGTGTGTGTGTGTGTGTGTGTGTGTGTGTGTACCTATTGGAAAGCAGAATGCTTCTATAGCCAACTCTGCCAGGTTCACAGAGGGTACCTTTCTAGAAGGCTTCACCCAATCCTGTCTGTTTTGATGAAGATGGCAGTTCCTAGCTCTTTCCATTACTGTTTGTCACTTTTTCCATTAAAAATCTTGGCTTTGGAAGTATGAATGCCTGGTGTGCCTCAATTCCCTCCAAGACTTGCCGATGGCATGCAATCCAATGTCACGCAGTGCACGTCCTGCACCACATCTTTGCCTAATTTTGAGTGTGAAATTCCAAGTTTTGTAAGTCTAGTCTTTCCCACATGATCCTGTACATCTGTTTTCAAATCCAGGAAATCCTTGGACAGAAAGCAGATCTACTTTCTGGGATGCAGAGAGCTTTGTACAAGGGAGTAAGAGATTCCTGGCATGTAACCTGGAATAAGTCTCAGTCATTCCATTTCCTCTTGGAAAATGTTAAATTCAGCACTATTGACCAGATGTACTTCTGTTAGTGTCCAGAATTATGATTAAAATCTAAAAAAAGAGCTTGCTGCTTTTGTCAGAGTTTGAGTTTTTGTTAAGAGTTTGAGCCTTTCTCTCAATTAACGATCTGACCTTACATAATCATTTACATGCCAGGGAAAATGGTTTCCCCTTGTGTAAAATAATATATTTGGGTGTGTTGGAATCTAAGTCCCTCCTAGCTTTAGCAATTCAGAAAATTCTGGAGAAAATAGAAATGACTTTACAAGGATCACAACACTACCCCACATAACCAGTAGATGGCAGACGCCCATTGTAGTATGAAATTGATACCGAGCTTGGACACTGGTAAGTCCAATGGTGATGAAACTTGATGAAGGTAGATACAGAGTAAGGGCCATTAAGAAGAAGGTGAAGCTAGAGAAGAGGAAGCTAGAGAAGGAGGAGGATGTAGGGGAGGAGAAGGAGGTCCTTCTTATGCATCATTAGACATATTCTCTATTTCGATTCAACAAGATGGAGCCTCATGCTTGACACAATTGAAAACCTCTTCAACGATGCTTTGAAAAAACTATACCCATTTGAGTGAAGGATGAATTTCTTTTCTCACTTAGTCATTAATTCATTCAACAATAGGAGGTGCTGTAAGTGTTCCAGGTCCTGCTCTCAGTGCTTGCTTAGGATACTGATACTGAAAAATAAAAATGACAGTTAACAGAGATAGTCCTAATCAAATACAGTGACAACAGGGATATACCATAGGAGGAAGAACATACAAATGAAACAAAGAAAAAAATCACATAGTACATTAAGAACAACAACAACAAAGAAAAATATCTTGTGTCCATATCTTGGGGTTCTTTTCACTTAGCATCATCTTATATGGTCAGGTATACATAGCTTTTGAGCTTTTCCTGCTCATCTGGTAAGATGATCCTAGACATATAATAATTACCGTAAATAAGGGAAACCATGAGAACTATATTTCTTTGGGTCTGGCTTACTTCACTTGATATGATTGTTTTTCCAAGTACCTTGTATCTTGTATATACATTCATCTAATTTGGGGAGGGGAAGGAGGATAACAAAATGCTGACACAAGGTCACAGGATGACCCATTGTAACAATGAGGCTCACAGGACACTATGTTGGAAATGAACCTTACAACTTGGGGCCGGGGAGGGAAGGTAGGAGAGGGAAGGGATAGTGGGAGAAAAACAAAGGAGGGGTAGACAATGCCTGACAAGAAATGTACTCATCACCTTACTGATGTAACTGCAACCTCTCTGTACAAGGTCTTCACAATATTTTTTTTTTAAAAAGAGTCCTTGTACTGAAGAACAAGACAAGGCTTTGGTTCAGTAGTTATCTCTGTGGTGAAAAATCTACAGAGAAGTCTATACTAAATCATGCAGCACAAGTGCTAAAGAAAGGATTATAGAAGTAAGTTAACTGGTGAAGTACTGAATGTGTAAGAATGAATGGTAGTTTTCTCAGCAATCATATTCTGGGGCATTATGTTCTAAGCCTCAACAAAATAGAAAAACAGAATTCAGATAATCAATATTAGCACTGATAACTTTAGATCAAAGGAAGATGCAATTTGCCTCTGGAATTAATTATTTATTGCTTGCTGGCCAGTCTCTAATTTGGCATCAAGTAACCTGTCAAAATGACAAAACTTCTCTGTATACCATTTTATTTATTCTCCTGGAAGCGAATGTGATTTGGGTCACACACTGGATTGCTACTTTCAGTGCAAGAATTTGCAGCACTGTCTACCAAAGCATGGAGCTTAACAGAAATAGTCTATCTACCTCCCATTTTCTTACCAACTCCTCACCCATCATGACTTAATTTCAACTAAGCAGTTTTCTCTAAGTCACAGCTCTTCAATAACATGGCCTCTTAGCAAATGACACTGTAAATTAGCTCCCAGAGTGTTTCTACATAGTAGAAGGAATAAATAACATGTCATTATGGATTATCTGGTTGTAAAACCAAGACAGGCATTCGATTTTAGAGAATTACAGGCTGAAGACAGGCACTCACTTAATTTTAAAGGCAAAGTTACATCTGTAATCTGTTGGGTATCTTGGACTGTAGGTGGGCAAAGTTATATTTGTGAACTCACATGACTTAGTTCATATACTTCCCCCTCCCCCCGGTTGTGTCTTAAATGCCTAGAATACCAAGCATTGCATACCTAGACATTTGTTTTAAAGCATGGAAATTGAAAATCAATGACTTTCTCAGTCCCTTTATGTGGAGCTAAGCTCATTTACATAATGCAGCCTTGTGTATGGAAACTAGAGATGCTTTGAGGCTGGGAAACTTTCATTTAGAGTGTAGGGACATGATTATACAACTAGGTAGATAGACAGACAGACAGACAGATAATAAAGTCAGAAATTGTATTCTTTCAGGGCCTGGCTGTAGCTTAATAGAATTTAGCTATTTATTTTAACTTATCCTATTGCTTGAAATAAACATACATTTGACTGTAGGTAACAATAAATATAATGAGGCTCTAGTTGGGAATATAAGCTCATAGTCCTAGGCAGTTTTATTAGTATACATAAATATTAATGTTCCAGATATAATCATATCAGTGCAGTCTTGTACATTCTCACACTTGAAATTCATGAGACTGCTTATTTATCAACCTAGCCATGTCCCTACTTATAGTCAGTAAAATAAATTAAAGATGATAAAAAATAAGGATTCATCAGTAGATTGGGTGCATTAGTTTAAATAGATTCCATTTAAACTAGAAACATAGTCCTTAGGATCAGCCTGATCTAATGGTAGTCTAAATGTCCCCTTCCCTACCACTTTTCACTTTCTTGTCCTGAAACAGACACCTAAAGAAAGCCATAGATGGAATCTCAGTTAAAAAACTATGTTCCCTCTGGAAGAGACATGAGAAATGACCTTCCCATGCATGACACATAATCATGGGTTTCTCAAACGTAAGGAAAATTCTCAATGCATTCTTTTTCTTGTCTACTCCAATCATAAAATTGTACCTATTCCAGATAAAAATGACCCATTAGCGAACCAACACATAAAGTCTTGTCAGGAAAAAATACTGGACTTACACAGCACACCTTATTGAGGTCAGGTCACAGTCTCCATGAGGTCCAAGGGATGCTTCCAGAAAAAACCCTAAATAGCTTCTCTGACTATCCAAAGAACAATGAATAACCTGGAAATGTGTTGTCACTAGAATGCTGAGGGGAAGGGAAATCAGCCAGGCAGGGCAGTTTCTAATAACAGAGAAAAGAAAATTAAAGCACTTCCCCAACAGAATATGATCTTCAAACAATGAATATGTCTAGGTCACATGCATTAACTTGATGATTTTGGACACAAAATACTGCAGGGACTGAGAAGAGTTATTTTCCAGACTGATGGACAGAATTAGGGAAAATATATTTTGAAGTCTCCCTTAGATTCCAGATACTGGAACCAAACCAAGGGAGACTGAATATCTCATGAGAGTTGTGGTATAGTCATTATAAGACAATGGCTTCAACCCACTTCTAATAATAAATGAGGTTCAATTTCCTGTGCACCACATAAACTGAGCAGGAGAAGCAAGGTGAATTAAAAAACAATTTAGTTGTATGTCCAGGAATTCCTTAGTTTGCTGAAATGAATACTTCCAGGAAATCCAGTTCTCCTGAGGAGAAAGAATGAAATATTAGCCTCAGATTACTCTCAGCTAAAAGGTGAAAGTGACCCCAAATTTTTAGTGTGATCTGTTGGACACAGTTCTTTCTCTAAGATAGTTCATAGTCTAGGAAATTTCCCTTTTGATCATCAGCTTCCTATGTATACAATTCTGGACCCTCCTGAAATGCCCACATATACCTTACATCTTCTTTTAGCTGAATTGAACATTTGTTTCCATATGGAAAACGCCTTTTTTCCCCATTTGTTCTTAAAGGCCAGATGTCTTTTGTTCACCAGGTCTCTGGTAATCTAATGTGCTAAACCTAAGCAAGTCTTCACGTTGAGAGGTTCTGAAAGTCATTCTCTGGAGTTATGACATCCATATGAAGAAAAGTATATAAAAGTGCTTAACACACTTACAGCATTTTGTAAATTAGAGCATTTTTACTTCCCCTACAGAGGCAGGACAGATGAGGGAAACTGAAGCGTGTGGAACAGTAGCTGGGAATTCAAAGATAGATACTATATTAATGGATAGCTTCATTGAAAACAAACAGGCAGCATTTTATTTGCTTTAGCCCTTGCACTCTCAATAAGTGGCAATATTTAGAAAATAATTAAAGACAAGGATAAAGAACAACTCTCTCCCTCTGGCCTCGACTGTTTGACCAAATAATCAGTGCACTCTGGGAGCTGAGAAAAGGTATCTTAAAGACATATCCTGAAAAAAAGCACGTGGGGAAAACGATTTCTCTGGATACAAGAAATATATGCACCGAAAAATAGTTATCTCAAAGATGGACTACCTTGATGGGAGAATCTGCCAGAAACCATCCAGGCATGGGGAATTTCTTCTCTGCTGAGAGCCATTTGGATATTTATAATACCATTCACAGACCATCAAAAATTATCCATATAACAGATGCCTGCGGGTGGATATGATGAATATGAAAAGCCATACATATTAAGTTGTCATGTAACAAGTAAGTTCACATGCTATATAAGGCTTTATGTTCCCTATACCTGGGAAGTATGTTCAAACAGCTATTTCATATTGTTTTACTAATAAATTCCTTGGTCTCTACCTGAATGTGTCTTCAAGTTCTTTTTTTGTTGGTGGAGCTATTGTCACTTCAATAATTTGGTACCCAAGAACCAGACATTGGTCCTTTTCACTTTGGAGACCTTCTCCCTGGATCATCATCAGTACCAGTGACAGTGTGGTGGGAATCTAAAGCCATGCATGTTGATTACTTAAGGTTCTGAAGATTCATGCTCTGCCTGCTCAACCAGTGCATAGAACCAGCCATACCTCTAAGTTGTCTGACTAAAACATTATCTTTATAGAGGAATTTGATCCTTAACATGTTACATGTCAACTTCTTCCCACTGCTGTTACTCAGCTAGAAGCTAGAAGTAGTTTAGGAAAACAAAGTTTTCTCATTAACCATGAGCATTGATCTTATAGTAGTTTCCCAGAAGTTATAAGTCTGGTATCTCAGAACTTTCCTGCTCTCTCATTGACCATCTTGCTGATTTCTTGAAACTTTATCTGATGTCTTTATTTTACTTGTCACATTTACTATACAGTGGAAAAAATGTTCATTCCCCCATTGCATTTTTTGAGCCAAGATTACAAAAATGTGGTGTTTATGTTTTCTGAATGTATTTCCTCTCATAAACCTGGCATATTCTTTTCCTTTCACACAGTTAGCCTCTAATTTCACATCTTCACCTTCTCACCCATTTGACATCCGGACAGACAGTGTAATTTACATAGAGAATTAAAGCTGCTCTACCTCTTCCCTCTTTGGGACATTAGGCAAGCACAAACCTTTCATCTGCCCTTCCTCACCTATTACATTCATGGCAGGACCTCCATCAAACTTTTCCTATTTGCTTTCTTCCAGATCTCGTTATGTTTGACAGTCTTGGAATACAAATCAAATCAAATGTGAATCATTCAGAAAATCATCCCTACTGCCAATTCACTCTGAGCAGAACACTTGGGAAACAGCATTTCTAGGCAACTGTAAAGATTGAAAGAATTATTAAAATGTTAGGTATGTCTAGTAAATGTTAGATAAGACCTTGTTAAATACAAGTCCAGCAAGTTTCTGCAAGGTATCCCTTAGCTCCTGTTACCTTTGACCAGTGTTCTTCAAACTATAATTTTAAAAAATTCCCTGTCAAAAGCATGCATTGAATAGCTAACAACATTTCATAATAAGAACTATAAGGACAGTTGGATAAAAACAAAGGAGGGTGTAACAATGCTGGATAGGAAATGTACTCATTATCTTACTCATGTAACTGTAACCCCTCCGTACAGTATCTTTTCTTGTTAAATACTTTTGTATTGTAAAAATACTGTACAGAAGGGTTACAGTTACATGAGCAAGGTAATGAGTATATTTCCTATCAAGCATTGTCGTTTTTCAACATATTGTCTTGTACATCTCATTGTTACAAGGGCTCAACCTGTATCCTTATTTAAGCATTTGGTTTTTTCCCTTCCCTTCCCTAAGCTAGAGAAATATATATACAAGATGCAGGGCACCGACATCAAATACAGTGAAAATAGGGGTTATACCATGGGGGAGGAACATACAACAAAAGCCCACGGATTGGGAGAAGATCTTCACTAGCCATACAACAGACAAGGGTCTCATATCTAAAATATACCTGGAACTCAAAAAATTAAATCCCCCAAC
>NW_012267250.1:7656901-7680915 GCF_000151885.1 Dipodomys ordii
TAGCCATACAACAGACAAGGGTCTCATATCTAAAATATACCTGGAACTCAAAAAATTAAATCCCCCAACAACAAATCCTCAAAGAAACAACTGTCCAATAAATAAGTGGGCTAAAGACTTACAGAGAAACTTCTCTGAAGAGGAAATAAGAATGGCCAACAGACACATGAAGGTAATGCCCAACCTCTCTAGCCATAAAAGGAATACAAATCAAGACAATATTGAGATTCCACCTCACCCCAGTTAGAATGGCTATAATCAAGAAATCTAATAACAACAGATGCTGGAAGGGATGTGGCCAGAAGGGACCCCTAATGCATTGTTGGTGGGAGTGTAAACTTGTTCAACCACTTTGGAAACCAGTATGGAGGTTTCTCAAAAGACTCCACATAGAGCTCCCCTTTGACCCAGCAATCCCACTTTTGGGCATTTACCCAAATGATCACAAACAAGACCATACTAAAGCTACTAGCACAACTGTATTTATTGCAGCATTATTCACCATTGCTAAGATATGGAATCAACCCAGATGTCCCTCAGTAGATGAGTGGATCAAGAAAAGGTGGTATATATACACAATGAAATTCTATGCCTCTATCAGAAAGAATGACATTGCCCCATTTGTTAGGAAATTGTTGGAAAAAATTACATTAAGTGAAGTAAGCCAGGCCCAAAGAAACATAGGTCCTATGGTTTCCTTTATTTGCAATAACTGATATATGTCTGGGACAAGCAGAAAAGGTCAAAAGCTATGTAATATGACCAGATAAGAAGATGTTAAGCAAATAAACCCCAAAATAGAGACAAAAGTGGTTTTTCTTTCTTGGTATTTTTCCTAATGTATTTATAATGTTCTATGTGTTTTTTTGCTTCTCTGTACAGTATCTTTATAATAAAAATATATATTTAAAAAATAAAAAATAAAAATGCAAGAAAAACTATATAAAGGAAGTAGACATGTCTTACATGTAAAAAGCAATGAAGAATACACAGTGGTATTGGTTTCAGTTTCCCCTTATTCTTATTGAAGAAACAATAGATAATAGTCTTATTAATATTTTTCTTTCAGTTCAAATTATTACTTTGAAAAGTCAAACCTAGAAAAATGCTTAAAAAGTATAATAAATTACTGTCTATTCTTCATCTAGATTTACCAATTGTTGAATGTTGATTTATTTTTTTAATCTCTGAATTTACACCTGTTCTCTTTTCTTAGAATCATTGACAATGAGTCACAAACATTATATTTTTCCCAATATACATCTATTTACTCAAGAGTGTATTTGCTCACTACCATATCATTATTATCTTCAAAGCATTTTAAAACAACGTTACAATTTTAAATAAAACATTTTATTTAGCTGGGTACCAGTGGCTTATACTTGTAATCCTAGCTACTTAGGAGACTGAGATCTAAAGATCACAGTTTAAAGCCAGCCTGGGCAGGAAAGTCCCTGAGACTCCTCTTATCTCCAATAAACTACTCAGAAAAAGCTAGAAGTGGCTCGGTGGCTCAAGGGATAGAGTGTTAGCCTTGAGCAAACGAAGCTTTGGGACAATGCCCAGGCTGAGTTTAAGCCCCAGAACCTGCAGAAAGAAAATTTACATACTTGTAAATCACACAGATTGTAAACATAGTTTAAACACTTACGTGCTAAATGCATATACTAGTATAACCCAGGCACCTGTCAAAGCAGAAGACATCTTTCCCAGTCAGCCATCTTCATCTTCAAAACAACCACTAGTTTGACTTTGATAACCATAGATTTACTATGTCTCTCTAGAACTTAGTATAGACAAAGTAATACAGCAATGTAGACTTCAGTGTAGTATTTTTTCTCCTAATAATTATCTTGAAGCTCATGCATGTGATATTGGGTATCAACAAATCATTCCTTTTGGTTGCAGATTAGTACTAAATAAGTGAATGTAGTTCAGCTTGATTTTCATCTCAACTGGACTGTGAAGTTTTCAGCTATTCTGAGCATTCTTAAAGCTTTTTAGACAGACAGATAAAGTAGTATTGCCTTATATACATTTCATTCTAATTTCGTAGTTGCCCCTCAAGTGTGTGTGTGTGTGTGTGTGTGTGTGTGTGTGTGTGTGTGTGTGTGTGTGTGCTGGTTCTAGGCTTGAACTCAGGGCTTGAGTGTTGTCTCCAAACTTTTTTGCTCAAGACTACCACAAAGCCACAGCTCTACCTTGGCTTTTTTGGTAGTAAATTGGAGGAAAGAGTCTCACAGACTTTCCTGTCCAGGTGGGCTTTGAACTGTGATTTTCAAATCTCAGCCTCCTGAGTAGAATGAATTACAAGCATAAGCCCCAAGTGTCTTTTATAGTTTTTTTTCTATCATGGTTTATAACATTTATGAGTTCTATGAGCTTTGCAATACAGTTATTTCTTCCACATTGGGTGATACATACATTTCTTTTGTTTTGCATAGCATCAGTTGTTCCCTTTTTATAGTTTTTTTAAATAAAAATTCCAAGATCAATCATCAATGATCACACATTTGTCTATCCATTCCTTTTGTTGTAAGGTAAATCATCCCAGAAGCCACATTTTAAAATATAGAATATCAGTCTTTATTATACAGTGAACAGGTTGTAGGCCGCCAGTTGTTACAAAGGTCTGCAGCACACAAATACAGATAACACACTAGGAAACATGCTAAAGAGGAAAGAAATAACAAAAACAATGCCAATTCAGCTCCAATGAAGAGCTGAATTTGGACACCATGATGACTGGAGACAAGCCAGGAGACAGGACACAGGACAGGACACGATCACAGAGATACACGTGGCATGGAGTTTGGCAGCTAGGCTGGTCCTGGCCTAAATAAGTCAGTGTAGGGGGCAGATCCTCAGGAAATTCCCCTTCCTAGGCACTGGACAGACAGATTCAGTAACCTATCAGCTAAGTGCCTGCCCCTGCCTCCAGGGGTCTGGGCATGCCCATACCTGGGAGGCAGGTGATGGGCAGGGGTGTTACCTTCCCCCAGCATGAAGACAAGCTGCCAGACCCTACCATCCACTGTGTGGCCAATATGGCGCCAGCCAGACCTGACCTCCTTACTTCACTTTGAGGTGTATTAATTGAAAAATGTCCTATTTTTAGGGTAACTCCTTTGTACAGTTACTTAAAGATAATAAAAACATACTTTAAAACTAAAATAAAATAAATTTTGGGTGTTCATTATTTAACAAAGATGACTGATGTTGTAGATCTCTCTCTATCATTCTGTCTCTCTGTCTGTCCCTTCTCCTGAATTTTTATATGTGAATTTGCTTTGGCAATTTATGTGCTCTCTGTGTGATCAGCCATCTTTTGTGCATTATGACAATGAAAGAAATATTTTGAAATTTTTGTGCATGGGAAAAGTCATTTCTTTCTCAGAGTCTAGCCGAAATTAACTTCTATATTCTGCAACTCCATAATACCTCCTGTGTAACACTATTAAAAGTTTCCTAGAGGCAATCTTTTGGGCATTATTGTTTAATCAAATCATTCTGACAGAGTGTGAGCTGCATGAATACTTAGATAATAACCAAGCACAGTCAAACGACAATGCCCTTTAATACATTGTTGGGCTGACTGGACTGAACTGACAGACTATATATGTAGCTTGCTATTTTAACACACACACACACACATATATATATATATATGTGTGTGTGTGTATATATATATATATATATATATATATATATATATATGGCTTGTCTTTTATATTGAAGATTAAAATTCTACCTATGGTTATCAGAGCCTTATTTCCTAAATGAAAATAGCTAATTGTAAGCAACAAAGACTTAATCCATCTTTTGTTAGCTTCAAGGATTTCATATATAAAAAAACTTGCTTTCAACTTTCCTGTATACCAGTGGTTCTCAAGTAAGACCAACTTTGTCTCAGGGGATGTGTGGCAATGCCAGGAGATATTTTCAGTGTAGGTGGAGTGCTACTGGCATCTTCTGAGTAGAAGCTACAAGGCAAAGATAGCTCCTCAACAATTAAGTGGTCCAAAATGTTAATTGTGCTGAGGCTGAGTAATTCTGCTCTACATGCACAGTCTAGATTCTTGTAACATATAAAATATACCAATATGCAGTATAATAAATGTTTGATTAAGTCCTAAATATAGTCCTTGAGTAATATAAGTAATGACATCACTGGCAAAGGTACCAGAATCAAATTTTAGAAACCAATTAACAGTATCTGAGTTACTGGGCAAACCAAACTCCAAACTTCATGAAGAATGATCTGGAAGAGCTTTTTTTCTTTTCTCTTTTTTTGCTTTCTACAGGCCTTTTAAGGGAATGTCACCTGTGATTTGTGACCACTTTACAATTTCCCTCTTGGGTACAAATGAAAAGGAATGGTCTGAGGATCCTTGGTTAGAAGGGTGAACTTTTATGCTCTCCTTGTTCTCCAAAACCTGTTTTCTTCACCTGGTGTGACTAATAGTCATTATATTGTAGGTTACAGAGTACTGATTCTGTTTCTCAAGAGCTGTGCCCTTATTGTGAAGGGGACCTGTCCCCCCACATAAACTGACTGGGTGGCTGGGCCATCAGCACTTCATCAGGAGCCAGCTAGCAAATGAGGTCACACAAGCTGTGGTGGCAGAGATTACACCAGCTTTTTGCATTTGGCCTGGCATCTCATGGGGCATTCAATCCTCTCTCCTGTGGTGCCTTTGTGGGCCTTCCCTTAACAAATGCCTACTTGTTCTTCCTCAAAGCTCACAGCATGTCAGAAGCCAAGACTGAGCTCTGTTTGCATTCCTGGGGCCCACTGGCATGGCCTCAGGAATCCTGCAGCTGCAGCATGAATGAGCCATTTGATGGTTTAGTTGAGGGTTTAAGTGGAGTAGGATGGCACAGAATCCTCCCATTTAACAACACTGCCCAATCCTCAACTGGACTCAGACTAATATTTTTTTGAAAAATCGTTGGCTTGTCTGAATTCCCTACCTGAGACATAGCTAGGAGAACAGTAGGGGCTAGATTCTGCTCATAGCACCATCCTTAGCCCTCAGCGCTCAGCAGACACTATTTGAGCCCAACAATGATGTTGTAAGGTGCAATTATTCCAGAAGCCACATTTTGGAAGATTCAAATATTGGAGTCTTTATTATACTGTTAGCAGGCTGTAGTCAACCAGTTGTTACAAAGGCCTGCAACCCCTAAATATACATAACACAGTTAGGAAACAGGCTAGAGAGGAAAAAAGAACAGAAACAATACTAACAAATTCAGCTCTGATAGGGGGCTGAACCGGGAGTCTCGGGGCCTAAATAGGGTCTGAGCAGGGGACAGGTCCACAGGAAATTAAGTCCCAGGCACTGGACTTGACAGTAACCTAACAGCCAACTGCCTGCCTCTGCCTCCAGGGATCCTGGCACGCCCATCACCTGGGAGGTAGGAGATGGGTGGGGCATTTCCCTCCTCCTGCATGAAGACAAGATGCCAAACCCAAGCATCCACTATGGGGCCAATATGGTGCTGGGCAGACCTGATCTCCTTACTTCAGTCAAAGTGATGAAATGCAGTCTTAGATTGGTTGGTAATCTTTTTCATCTTCCCCTCTACTTTTTTAGGATCTCCTCCTGGGGTTCTGTAAATTAGACTGACAAAAGATGAATAGAGAAAAACTAACATGTTTATTAATATCAGCATTGGGTATACTTGGGCTAGTGCTTTAAAAAGAATAACTCACAAGAGTGATTAGAATTTGAAAATCCCTAAGGAGATTCCTAACCAGACCACTGGTGAAACCAACCTCAGAAAAGTGAAATCAGGGGCTGGGAAAGTGGCTCAGTGGTAGAGTGCTTGCCTTGCATGCTTGAGGCCCTGGGTTCGATTCCTCAGCACCACATAAGCAAAAGGAAAAAAGCCGGAAGTGGTGCTGTGGCTCAAGTGGTAGAGCACTAGCCTTGAGCTGAAGAGCTGAGGGACAGCGCCCAGGCTCAGAGTTCAAGCCCACGACCAGACCCCCCCCCCAAAAAAAAAAGAAAAAGAAAAGTGAAATCAAGCTTTCTGAGATGAGCCTGAGCTTTTGTACTTTTATTATTTTTTTTAATTGCTTTTGCCGGAGTGTTGCTTGCTAGAAGGCACTCTTATCACTGAGATGCACCTCTAGTCTTCTCCTTTTGCAGGTTATATTTGAGATAATTTATCTTGCTTCCTTCCTGGGAGGATGTTTGGGCAGATCCACCTATTGTTGTAAGGTAAATCATCCCAGAAGCCACATTTTAAAATATAGAACATTGGAGTCTTTATTATACAGTTAACAGATTGTAGGCCGCCAGTTGTTACAAAGGCCTGCAGCATGCAAATACACATAACACAGCTAGGAAACATGCTAAAGAGGAAAGAAATAACAAGAACAATACCAACAAGCCAAATTCAGCTCCAATGAAGAGCTGAATTGGGATGCCATGATGAGTAGAGATGAGCCAGGAGACAGGACACAGGACATGATCACAGAGACATGGCCTCCTGCGGCTAAGGTGGTCTGGGATAAATAGGTTGACACAGGGGGCAGATCCTCAGGAAATTCCCAGTCCCAGGCACTAGACTGACAGATTCAGTATTCTTATCAGCGAAGTGCCTGCCCCTGCCTCCAGGGGTCCGGGTATGACCATTACCTGGAAGGCAGGTGATGGGGGTGGGGGAGCTAGCTTCCTTCCCGCAGCATGAAGACAAGATGCCAGACTCTACCATGCACCATGTGGCCAATATGGTGCTGGCCAGACCTGACATCTTTACTTTACTATGTAAGGCTTCCTGTCAGGGTAACAGTCCCACACTACCATGTCCAGCTTTTGGTGGAGAAGGGGTCCTGTGAACTCTTCTGCCAGTTCTGGCCTCAAATCACTATCCTCACAATCTCAGCTGCCCAAGTCACTAGCATTATAGGTGTAAATCAGCACTTGGTGAGCAGCTGCATTTTTAAAGTACGTATTACAGAAAAGAACCACTGCATAATGTTAAGATTAGGTGGGAGCTTAGAGACATTTTGGACCTAATGCTAGATAATAGTGAAGATGAATGAACTTGATCTCAGCAGAGCATGGCATATGATGAGCAAGGCATCACAATATTGCTGTGGGGAAAAACATTGTAGAAAGCAATAAAGAATGATACAAATTGTAACATGCACCCCAGCTGCCACAGCTGCCTCCTCGCTTCCCATTCTTTGTCCTTATCCTCCTTCTCCTTTTCCTTTCCCTCTTTCTACTTTATTTTGTACTGGAGCTTGAACTCAGGGTTATAATCTTCCTTAGCTTTTTTTTTACTCAGGGCTGACTCTCTACCACTTAAGCCACACCTCCACTTTCAGCTTTTTGCTGGTTAATTGAAGATAAGAGGCCCTCAGGTTTGTCTGCTCTGGCTGGTTTCCACTGATGATTCTCAGATGTTAAACTTCAAAGTAGCTAGGATTACAGCTCAAATTGTATTCTCTATATTGTTTATAGAAAGGCAGAAATCTAAGAGTTCACTAAAGCAAGCTAATTCAATGAATTCTTACAGGAGTTCTTACAGGTTTCTGAGTCGCAAGACAAGTGTCGTAAGGAAGACAGAGTTGGTAAAGGTAAGTCATCTAATTTTGCTGAGCTTTATTTCCTTTATAGTTGAAATTATCATTGTAAAATGTGAACAATAGTATGAATATATTTGTATGTTTCATGATTTTTTTTCAAAAATAAATTTTAAAGTAAAGACCTAACATATGAGCATAGGGACGAAAAAAATGAAAGTAACAGAAAGACCATGTGAACAGCATGGCTTTGGCATTGCACTTGAAGCTACTGGTGCCTTCTCTGCATGCCCTTAACCTCCTCTTCTCTACCAGGGGTTTTAGTTCTTCAAGCTGCTCCCTGTGTCTTGGCTCCATGGAAGCTGTGGCAGTGACTGGTCAGTGTTCCAGCAGGCCCAGGTTCCTGTGCGGCCGACATGACCCTAGCAGGCTCCTGCGCTTGCTGCTTGAGAGCAACTGCTCAGGTGGGAGCTGCTGCACCAGGATCATGCAGAATGCAGGGAAAGCAATCTGTCTGCTTGTATCCAGGCTGAAAAGCCCTCACTGAAAATGGGATGAGTGTGCCTCACTGCAGAGCCTGCAGCTGGATTGACTGGGATTGAGAAGAGTGTTGAAGTGAAATGAGGAGACTAAAGAGATCTGGTTTATTGATTTCTTTTTCGCATCTACAATTCTGCAGATGCCAGAAGGCTCTGGTCCAAAACAAGAAAGTCTCCCAGTGATCCTAGCTAGGGATCCTAGGGAGTCAGTTGCATAAATTGTACTTCATTCTAATAACAAGCAAGTACATAGCAACACGTGTTGCTTTCTTCCCCTCCCATGTTCCAAAGTGGCCCGTGAACCTGTCACAGAACTGTTTGAAAAAGCTGGATTTTTGCTTCTTCCTCCCAGGCTTTCTTGTAAAAACCAGTGTTAAAGAGCAGCTGAGGAGCCATGTTTATGGAGTAGGAGTACAGTCCTCAATTAGGCCAGACAATCAGAGGCTTTAATGGATGAATAACTGTCAAAGCACAGTGGGGTGGTTGATAACCTCTAAAACTGCTTATTGTGAGTAGAAACCAAAATGTGAAAAAAAATAGACAGGGATGGATGAGCTTTTATTTCTTACTCCTCTCTGCCTTTGAAGAGTTAGACTATATTGCCAAGTATTCCCTGGGGAGGATGCTTTTGCATGCCTAGTTCCATTCTGGTTTGAGCAAAGAGGAAAGCTACATAATTAAGGGAGAAAAAGCAGAAATTGGGGGCTGAGGCTATACACTTAATATAGGAATTCAAAGAAGCACAGAAGCTTCATGATGGGGAAAGAGGAAGTAATGCCATTATTTCATACTGCCACAGAAGGAACTGAAGATAGCAAGATGAGACAGGACCCTCACACAGGGTCTTCAAGCAGAAAACAGAAAGAAGGAATTCACTCCATTGTTAAATGAGTCTCTTCCAGGATTTGCCAACTTCAGAATTTGGCATTGCATTAATTTATTGCTGGATTGCAGCAGGAGGAATTTTCCTTAATGCTTAGAAACAGTAGACTATTGATTCTGTTTTTAACTCAGAGCATAAAATAGAGCTATTTGCTTTCTACCTCTAGAACAGTGCTAGTATTTGGTTGGAGCATTTAGAAAGCATTTTAAGACCACATCTGGGGTAACTGTGCTTGGTGGACTAGTAATGTCCTTCTTGGACCAGAAAGTGTAAAAGCATCCTATGTCCTGTTTTTCATTTTTGTTTTGGGATACTTTTCCTTCTGTCGTTCAGTTCATCACAATCCCTGGCATCGATGTAAGAATTTATCCATTGCAGACTTAATGCTGTGGTGTAAGAATTTATCCATTGCAGGCTTAATGTTTTAGACTCTGCTGCTAAGCTTTCAACCTAAAACAAGAGGCAAAATAGAATTTTTTCTCCTATATAGAATTTTTTCACAAAATTTATGATTCAAATGACATTGAGGTGCTTTTCCACTGGCTTACTTCAGTTACCAAAATGTCTACAAAACTTATTACATAAAAAACAGATCTTTATTTTTAGGTTCATTCTCCCAAAATTAAGCAATCAGAAATGTGCAGTTCTATGGCTAAAATAAATGCTCAGTGACTAAGTCTCCTTTCAAGTGTGTGATGTAAGTACCTTTGAGTATAAATCCAGATAGGCAATAGGTCCTTGGGCATCTCAGGCAGCAGTGACAGATATGATCAATAGCTGAGAGTAGCTGAGAGTAAAGCCCCACTGCCAATGTGTAACTGCCTGTGGGAGGAAGAATAAGCCCCCGAAGAATGACTCAGTCTTTGAATCTAGATAAAGAATCAAGTGGAAGGAAGCTGGAGAAAGAGACAGAAAAGAATTGGGAAAGGAATCCAAATCCTTCTTGCAGACAATATCAACTAAAAAAAATGTGAAATGCTCATTATCAAAAATTCAGCACAGCTATGAACTTGGGTTCTTACATCCCAAGAAGAGACAAATTCAGATAAGATGAGAACATAGTCAAAAAGATAGGGAAGTTTATTAAGAAAGAAATATGGCAAAGAAATGTAGCAGAGAAAATGTGGCATGATACTACAAGAAGGAAGCATTTCAGTTCATCTTCATGGTACAGACATTAGTGTTAGGTTTAAATAGAGGAAAACTTACGGGAATGGAGCCAAAGGTATACATACTTTAAGAGTCCCAGTTACCAGTGTGTCCTGGCTGATCATTAGCTCAGTTCTGGTTCTCCAGGCTCTGGAAAAGTTGTTATCCCTGTTATAACTTGTGGGGAGCAGTCTGGTCCCCATAAAACTAGTCCTCTGGCTCCAGGTTAAAGTCTGACCATTATAGGTAATCATACGTATTTGGGGGTGATTTGTCCTGCAAGGTGATGCTCTTTCTTAAAAGTAGTTTTGGTCCCTTGTCATAAAAATGTTAATAAGAAACAATTTTAAACCTAAGGAGATTGAAAAGTGACAGAAGAGCGACCAAATGGAGGCAGAGATGCCAAGCGTTTCTCCACGTTTAGTTAATTCATGGCAGTAAGGCAACTGAAGTACCTATTACAAATGTATTTTCAGTGGATGGAAAGTGGGTTGTTCTGAGGGTGAGAACAACAGTATTAGCCTTTGGGGCTTGAGTCCTTATTGAGATTGCCTGTAAGAAATTCCTAATCATAGATCCAGCCTTCAGACCTGAGGTTATCTTGAGGAAGTTGATGTGTGTGTGTGTGTGTGTGTGTGTGTGTGTGTGTGTGTGTGTGTGTGTGTGTGTGTGTGTTGGTACACATTTCTCTATCACTTTTGATTAGTTGCTATCTATCATTCATATTTGTCTTTGAAATTTATGATAGGCTGATTGAATGTCCTCCTTTCCCAAAGACATGCAAGTCCTAACTCATGGTCCGTGCGTGTGGTAAAAGGGACTTGGCAAATATGATTAAGCCTCTTTATATTATAAAAATGTCCTGTGGCCTCAAAGTGATCACAAGAGTCCTTAAAAGAGAGAGCCAGGAAGGTCCTAGTTAGTGAAGATAGGGTAGTGAAAGCAGAGGTCAGAGTGACATCAGGCCGTGAGCCAAGGGATGCAGGCAGCCTCTAACAGTTGTACAAACAAGCATAGAGTCTCCCCCAGATCCTTCAGACAGAACATCATCCTGCAGGCCCTTGCTAAACTGTCTTTTTTTCTTTTTATTATTGTCTTTCAGTAGTTGCACAAAGGGGTTGATGTTTACCAAAGCAGCCGTTGAATGTATCTTGATCAGTGTCATCCCTTTCAACATTCCCACCATCCCTTTGCTCCCCACTCTGGCCCTCACACTTCTTACTGCTGTAGGATATATATTAGATCACTGACTTCATTTCCCTTTCTTCTCCTTTTCATTCATTTAACCCTTTCCCCTTCTCCCCACCCTACCCCTTTGAACTATCCAATTCTTGTTTTATTTTGCTGAACTTTGATTTGCTTTTCTAAGGAATTACACGATTTGAGATCTCCCTTGAATCTACTCTATTTAGTTAGTACATTTGTAAATACCAAACTTCTGATTTCTAGAACTGTAAGATTTTATTTTATTTATTTATTGGTCATGGGGCTTCAACTCAGCTTGGGTGTTGTTCCTGAGCTCTTCAGCTCAAGGCTAGAGCTCTACCACTTGAACCACAGAGCCACTTCCGGTTTTCTGGTAGTTTATTGGAGATTACAGTCTCAGGGACTTTCCTCCCTGGACTGGCTTTGAATTGCAATCCTCAGATCTCAACTTCCTGAGTAGATAGGATTACAGGCATGAGCCATTGGTACCTGGCTAAATTTGTGTTGTTTTAAGTCACAAGTCTGTGGCAATTTGTTATAGCACCTATGGGACATTAACAGAGAACCCTTGGCTTACTTCTGAAGTTCCTTTTATGACCCCATAGCCTTTAGGCTTCCAATAGCCTCAGTCTCATAAACATGCTTCCAATGAAAGAAAGCCTGTCATATATTGCTTAGAATGGACTTTACTCACACTTTACCTCAAAAGTGTTTGACTAATGATAAATGCTGTACATTTTAAAGGAGATTCAAGCACAAGGGTTCAGACCAAATCTCTCTAGATATAGGTCTGCTAGATAGCCTCAGAGAAGTATCTGTCTTAGAAAGAATCTTTTAAGGTAAAAAGTTTCTAAATGTTACCCTCTGAGATACATTTAACATAAGGTATTATAATATTTACAGTTTTGCTTATTTTTATATGTTTTCAATTTTTTATTATAGGCAAATGCATACTAGGCAAATGTGCCACCGAATTATACCTTTAATGTTTTTTGGCTATATCAATGATGTTATTGTGGACACTGCCTTCATATCAACCCTTCATTTACTACATTAAAGGCATTATTTCAGTTGGAATTAGACTAAAACCATCTATCTCTTTTGAAGCTGAAGTCAAATATTTTGAAGACGGTTTTTAGAGAAGTGGTCTGTAGGTTTAATGAAGTCAGGATCAGGGCTCCTCAGAAAGTGGCTGAATGCTTCTATTATTTAGGAAAACACTTCACACAGAGTAGAAATTTGAACAATGAACTGAGGTGAATAAATGGAATAAATGAATGAAGTAAAGAGTAAATCTTTGATGGTGGTTGTTCATTACATACATTTACCTAAGTAAAATGACATATGTAGAAAATACTAGAAGCTACTGTTAATTTATACCAGAAATATAGAGAAATGCAGGAAAGATTCCCTTGCATGTCGATTGCTGGTACAATTATACAAGAATTTAATTTTCCTCCCTTATCCTTAGTTCAAGCTTTAATTTTTTACATAATGAATACAATTTACATTTGTTATCAGATTTTTTTTTCAAAAGTGAATTCCTATGTAGTTAGGAAACATTCCATAGGGATTATTTTAGCTGTCAAGGGGAGCATAGTATAGTCAATTATTGATCATTGGCTTTCTTATGGGAAAGTATAATGTGGAAGGAGAGAGATGGCTTAGTATATGAAGCAATGTTTGTGTCAACCCTTGAGACTATTACTACTTGTTTGACCATAAGCAAGCTTCTTAGCTTCTCTCAGTGCCAATGGTCTAAGGATAAAACAACCTCCCACCGGATAACCTTACAGGCCTATTTGGGAGTTAGGTGGAATAAGCATTGTAAAGCATTTAGCACTATGCCTGACACATGATAAGTACTCAATATATGTCAGTTCTTTTTCTTTTTATTATGAATGAATTGAACATTTTTGGCCTCAATGCTGACATTTCCTGCTGGAATACAAACTGATTTTTTTTTAATGCACACAAATGGAGGGTCCTGGGAATTCCTGATTTTTTTCCCTAGAAATAATTAGAAATGACAGAGTGATTAGGTGGCTGAAGGACATAATTAACCTCTCTGGTTGTCAGTACTCTTTTCTATAATAGGAGAGGGTGGAATTAAAAGAACTTTAATGTTCCTTCATGCTCTGCTGTACTTATAAAATTTATTTTTGCCTAAGAAACATTCATTTGAAGAAAGACTGTCTTAAAATTCCATTGTTTTTTGTTTCTTTGTCTTTCATGAACTATAATCTGTTCCCTCCTGCAATCTATTGTTTCTGATGAGCATCTGGGAGCATACAAAAGATCTTTGTATCTGTCCAATTGTCTTGTATTCCTTATTCAAGTCTGGAGGTAGACTCATTGTCTTGTTGTCCAGGAAAATCATATTTCTTCTGGACGTAGACTAGAGGATGAGGTGGGCTGAAAGTTAAAAAGTGTATGCATTGTTGAAGAGAATGAGAGCCAATCATTACAAGGTAAGTAACAGTTAATTTTGTAAGGGAGAATTAGAGATGATAAACCTGGCTAAAATAAAAAGTAATTGTTTTATAGATGGCTACTACTCCCTGGCTGCTCAGGGCTATCAATTATGTTGCCACCTTGTCTAACCTCTCACTCTGTCCCTTTTCTTCCTCACAAAAACATACCTGGCCAAATGTTTCATCCCTTCAGGGCTTGCTGCTGGTTGCTATGGCAACAGCAAGCTCATCCAAGCTAAATGTGCCCTTCCTGCCTTCTCAAGCTAGGAAGACTTCAGGAGACGATTTCTTCCTGGAAGTGAAATGACACTAATGGGGAAATCTCATACTAAGATTTAAGACAGATCTTGTGAAAGAAGCATCCTGTAGTATCTCTCAAATTACAACATGGAAGCAGACATCCTTCCCACCTATGCATAGAGCCAACCTGGTGCCTTGTTATTCTTGTTCTTTCTTTTACTAAACAGGGATGCCTATCTGTGGTGATCACAGGGACATGCTGGCTGTGGTTTGTTTCATGGAGAACTGCTGAGTGCTGTGATAACACATGATATTGAAATTCACTTGACCAGCAGGAAAGAATAAAAAATTCCATTCAGGAAAGAAAAAAACCACTAGGAAAAAACAACAAAATAAAAAGTTGCCAATTTATTATCCTGTATCTTATTAACTTCTTTTATATTCATGGAAGTTACTGTCAAATCACCATTCATGTAGAGCTGGGCATCTTGGAGATGCTAAATTACAAAGGGAAAACATTACAGCACTAAGGGAGAAGTGAGCTCTGGGTGTGAAATTGTTGTAAGATAGAATAGCCTTTGGCAAAATGCTGCACTACCTCTTCCTTACATGCTGCTTATGTTAGTTCTAAGATCTCCCTTCTCAGCTAATTCAGTCCTTCACAACATGGGAGAATCTGGAGAACATTATGCTAAATGAAATAAGCCTGATTAAAAAACAAAATACTGCATTGCAGCACATACATGTAGAAAATAAAATGATCTATTTCAAAAGAATGAAAAAGTTAATTCCACAGGAATAGAAAGGCATGGCGGTTATGTGCTGGAGAGCTGGAGAAATAGGGGAAAGCTGGCCAGAAGACATTAACTTCAGGTATTGATGACACATGAGCTCTAGGGGCAGGTGTACAGAATGAAATAGTTACTGCATGGTATACTGGAAATTTGCCCATATATAGTACAGTTCTTCTGGTCAGTATTAGCGTTTGATCTCAGGACCATGTGCTTGTTAGGCAGGAGTTCTACTCTACTACTTGATAATTTCTCATGTTTATGCCTGGGCTAGCCTGGACTACAATCCTCATGCTTTCTGGTCTTTTGGTTGAGATGATTTGGGGTTGAAATGAAGTCTCTTAAACAGTTTTGGAAAACTGGCCTTGAACCAGTATCTACCCTACTACAGCACCTCAAGTAGCTAGGATTATATGCGTGGGCACTGTTCCTAGCTGCTGATGGTTTATCTTAATTGTCTCATCTTAAAAAAGAAAAAAAAGGTAATGTTTTGGGGGTAAAGAAGTCAAGTTGTCTTGATTTCAGTAATCATTTTTCTATATAGAGATGTATAACAAAACATTATGCTATATAGTTTAAATATATACATTTTCACTGTGAAACTTTAAAACCATCATTTATTCAATGAATGCTGATAGAATATATGCCAAACATATGCAGGTTCTGTTCTTAATGCTGTGCTGGGAGGTCAGAGGTGAGACGGATGGAGCGAGCTTTTGCCATTACAGAGCTTGCATATTAGTGGGGGAAGGCAAAAAATAAATGCATTTATACTTTTGTGTAGTGACTAATGCTATCAACAAAAATGAGCAAGGGCATGAGATAAAGGAGGATATGGTTCAATGTTAGATACAGTTATTTTAGATAGAGTAGCCAGGGAAGTTGTCTCAAGGGAGAGGATATAGGCACAGAGCTTCTTCGTTTATTTCTCAGATGAGGTTTCACTTTATATCCTGCCTCAGCCTCTGGAATGGTGGGATTACAGATGTTAAGTCACAAAGCTTTTTAAATAAAACAGGAAGTTATATGAAGCTCTGTGGAAAAGAATTGAGGAACTAGGCATGTTTTGTTGGATATATGCTTTAAGAGAACTATTTTGTTACCTTAAAAATTATGTCCATTGATGCAAATTTACTTGGATACAGGAAAGATTGATTTGGAATTCAAGATCTGAGCTAGATGAAAGCACAAAGTCAGAATGGGCCAAGTACTTACAACATACCAGATACTGTACTTCCTGTCTTAAACAGGTTCATTATGCCCTCTAATGAACCGCCTAATTATGCAATCATTTCCTAAATCATCCTTTTAAAGGTATTAGTAGCTTTCCAATGGTGAAACTGTGTATTGAGATTGTTCAGCAACTTGTCTCAGAATAAGAACCTGAAACAGAATTAAAATAGATTCTACCAATCACTGGTAAACTCTCCAGACAGTGCCACAACATGACTAGAATACACTAGTCTCTCACCCATGTCCATTAAATCTTTAAAAGTCACAATTACTCCTTATAAAGTCATTGAAAATGTACTTAAAAATTCCTAAACCTAAAGTCTTCACTTGGAGAGGTGTGGATTACACTAATCTAACCTTGAGTGATCTTGAGGTGCCTGTTTGAAGACAGAGGCCTACCACATGCACGCAGAAGCCAGCGAGGATAACAGCTTCATATCCCACTCTTACCACCCAGTCCTGATATTCAGGAGCTCACAGAATGTCATCTATCTTGCTCTGTGAGGAGCTTTGAGATCAGTTTCTGAACTCTCTCTCTCTCTCTCTCTCTCTCTCTCTCTCTCTGTCTCTATGTATGTGTGTCTCTGCTGTACACATTGCAGATATAAAGGTCTTTAGCTACCTGTAGGAATCATTACCACAAAAAGTAAGAATTTTAAAAAATGCTGTTTAAACAAATTTACATGATGAAAAGAGGTTGACTATTGGGAACCTATTTATTTAAGATACTGCCTTGTTTAAAATATTTGAGGAAGAAGAAAAGCTTCCCTCTACTATCCAATTTTATACATTTAATCTTTGAATTAATCATAACCCCTTTATGAAAATGAAGAATCTGAGAACTGGAAACATTTATAAATCACACAGCACTAGCCATGCAGCAAACAGACTTAAACTCATGTCTGTGCAGACCTATCAAACCTATGCTCTTCCAACTAGAGCAATCACCTCTTTTGGAATTTACTTTCGGGAGAATCCTCATATGCCCTCTCAAAATCCAATTGGGTGTTGATTATTGTCTTTTCAGGAAGATTTAATTTCAGAGTATTCAATACATTTAAAGTAAAGAATGAATGAGCAATCACATTGTATGATACCATTTTTGCTATTTTAACTAGAAAAAGATAAGAGACTTACCATTTATCTTTGGTTTCCATTATCCACAAATATTGTGTTCTACATATAGTTAGTGGGTAACTGTTTAAAATTTAGCTACTTTGTGAAAATGTAACACTGTTTTAGGTAGCAACCATGTATACCTAGTGTTAGTTTATATATCAGTTCCCCTGTTTTATATCTAAAAGACCAGAATACTGGACAGGTGAGTTTGGATGTGGAATTAGATTGCAGAAATGTCAAACCT
The DNA here is from genome assembly GCF_000151885.1 of Dipodomys ordii. NCBI lineage: Eukaryota > Metazoa > Chordata > Mammalia > Rodentia > Heteromyidae > Dipodomys > Dipodomys ordii. Next base: position 7,674,323 of record NW_012267250.1, read on the forward strand.
CAATATTCTTCGGGGAAGAAGAATGTTTCTAGGATGGAGTCTGTGACAGCTGGATTGGGGAAGAGAAACTGGGAAATATGTAAGAACAAAAGAGATATGAAATATAATGTTAAATCTCAGAAATGGGACTGGAGGAGAAAGAATAGGAGGAAGGAAATTGAGACTTATCCTCTTAGAGGGAAAAGTACTCTGGGAGTAAAACAAAATAAAATGTAGACTTAAAATTATACCTCCAGAAGCCACTGAGAGCTTTGGAGGAGGTCATGGTAACCTTATTTGCCTCAGAGAGAGCTGAGTATTTTTTCTCACTTGATTCTCCATGGAATTAACTCTAGCTAAAATATAAAGTCCTCTGCTTTTTTTGAAAATCTTAATAACTTTGCTGCTTCAAATATAGTTATGGTGGTTGTAGAATGAAAATCTACCTTTAACCCCATTCATTATCAATAACCAAAAAAGGGAAAGTAATTAATAAATGTCTGAATATGTGTTCAGGCTACTTAGCTTCATGAGCTAGAGATATTCAGCCTTTTCTTTACAGGTTAATAGCAAGTAGGTGACTGTTAAATCATGAAAAGTTAAGTGTATATATATATATATATATATATATGTATGTATGTATGTATATATATATATATGTATATATATGCTCATGCCTTTTACCTTCAATAGGGGCTAATGCTTGGAAACGAAACTTCATTAATGCTGCCATCCTCATTTGTACATCTATAAAAAGTAACACCAATTTTAGTGAGATGCTTAGAATATGTTATAAAAATGCTGGCATGTAATTAATTCAAACTGCTCTGTCATTAAATCATGTAATGATGCTTTGTGAGCATACAGAAGCTTAATTGGGAGTAATGTAACTAAGGAGATTGAGATCTAGAGTGCTGTAAATAAAATAAGTGCTAGCAGCTCCTGCAGTATAAATTTAGATCAGCAGGCAGCTTCACAAAGGTTCAAATGCTTGTTCTGGACTAGCAGGCTCTGTGTTGAATATGAAGACAACAGAAAGATTACCAAGTCTAACTGGAAGGTCAGTGGTGTGCTACTTTGTAGGGAAAGCTGCTGACACAGTCAGAAAGCTCTCCATTTGAAGTAGAGAAATGGGTACAGCATAGAGGCCCTTTGAAGATGGGACATAATTCCATAACAAAAAGAGCCCTATATTTTTAAGAATCACATATTTGTCTTTCTTAATTTGTTTTCTCATTGGTAAAATAGGCAGAATAATACCCATTTTGCAGAGTTTTTAAAGGAATAATAGTAATAATAAGTCAACAATACAACAACAAAGGACAACTCATGGAGTGCTTAGTACAGTGTCTGTCATGTAAGAGATATTCAGTAAACAGTATTGGTTTTCCCATGCCCCTAGCACAAAGTGACCTCTACATTGTAAGAGCAATAGATAATTGTTGACATGACTAAATTATGCCATTGAGATGAGTTCCCCAAAGGGGTGGCCTATATTTCTAGTTAGACACCAGAAGGACGAATAGGATTCAAAGTCCTTTATAAGATACAGTCAAGTTAATGGTGACAGAGAAAATTGAAAACAAAACAAAATAAAACACAAGGTCAATAATGACTACTTTCCTATGATGAGTCCCCAAGCTGACAGCAGAAAAGCAGGTATGGGGCATTTGTTTTGCTGTTGCTCTTTCTCATGCTCATGTCAGTGGCTGTCTATCATACTTTAAAAATAATAATTTTGTTATCTTTAAGTAGTTGTACAAAGGAGCTGCCATTGGCCAACTCAGTTTATGAGTATAATGCATGTTGATCAATATCACCCCTTTCAACATTCTCAACTATCTCTCTTTACCCACCTCTCATTTTCTTAATTTTGTAGGATATGCATTGAATTAATAACTATGGAGAAGAGGAAAATTACATATTACTACACTCACTGTACCTAGGAGTAAACAGAGACTCTAAGGAACTAGAGGTAGTAAATGATAGATGAAATTTGATTGGTGAGATGGTTAGCTCCGCCCCCCCAAATCAGTAATTATTTAGAGACAAATGCTGCAAATTGGTAAATAAAATCAAGGAGAATATAGACTGTGATGATACACAAATACTTCAAAGGGAAGAAAAGTTTAGGCTGGATAAGAAATAGAGGAACTGGGTTATAGGTGAGGCACAATCAGTAATGATAAAAAAAAAAGGTGTGGCTTTGTGGGTATGACAAGAGTGGAGATGTACACCAGGCAAAGAAGAAAGAGCATCAAGACCGGGAAGTCATAGATGAGAATACCAAGAATCTTTGTGGCTTACTTCACTTCATTTGATTTTTTTCTGTCTTTCCATTTGCTTATGAATGGGGAGATGCCATTCTTTGTGATGGAAGCATAGAATTCCATTGTTTATACCATATCTTCTTTTTTAAAAAACATTTTTATTACTATTTTCTTTAAGTAGTTGTACAAAGAAGTTCCCATTCTATGAAACACTATATGAATACAAGGTGTCTGACAACATTGTTACCCATTGCTCCTAACCCAGGATATTTTTTTTATGAATAAGTTTTTTTTAATTGTGAAAATACCACACAGAGGGGTTACAATTGCATGAGCAAGGTAATGAGTACATTTTTTATCAAGCATTGTTGCCTCCTCCTTTGTTTCCTCTTACCATTCCTGGCCTCCTATCTTCCCCCTCCCTCCCCCCATCCCCCACCACCAAAATTGTAAAGTTTGTTCATTTTTCAACATAGCATCTTGTACCTTTCATTGTTGCAATTGGGTCCACCTGTATCCCTATTTAAACAATTTGTTTTTTTTTTCCTTCCCTTCCTAAAATTATACCAATATCAAGAGTTATACTGTGAGGGAGGGGCATACAGAGCAACAAAGAAATCACCTTATAAATAATACCACATCTTCTTGATTCATCCATCTACTGAGGGGCATCTGGGTTGGTTCCATATCTTAGCTATGGTAAATGATACTGCAATAAACATGGTTGTGCTGGGAGCTTTAGTATGGCCTTGTTTGAACATAGAGCCCATGGTTTCCCTGATTTGTAATAATTAGTATATGTCTAGGATAGCCCTAGCAGATGAGTAGAATACATCAATAGCTATGTACATATGACCACATAAGATGATGCTAAGCAAAATGAACTCCAAGACGTGGAAACAAAAGGTTTTCCTTTGTTATTTTGTTTTTGATTACTAATGTGATTTCTTTTTTCTTCTGTAGTTTTTTTCCCCCCTATGGTTTATCCCCTGTTATCACTGTATTTGATTTTGGTACCCTGGGTATTGTATATACATTTATCTGAATTAGGGAAAGGAAGTGGAACAACAAATGGTGCGACAAAAGACAAAGGTCAAACCAATGCAACAGCAATATTCACAAGACAATATGTGGGAAATGAGCTGTACAACTTGGGGGATGGTGTGATTGGGAAGAGGGAAAGTGGGAGAAAAATGAGGGAGGCAATGACAAGTTAGATAAGAAAATATAGTCACTACTTTACATATACAATGTAACCCCTTTGTACATTACCTTGACAATAAAAATTACATTAAAAAATAAAAGATACCAAGAATCTGGGTCCTACAAAGAAATTTTTGAATGCTAGGTTCAGCACATCATGTTACTTTTTGAATATTTGTAATCTATGCTTATAAAGCTATAGCTATAGTTATATAGCTATCAATAATGAATATTTTTGAATCATTTTATATTATCAACTTGCCAATATAGTTACTGTCTAAACAACCTTGTTTTTTGAAAAAAATGAAAGGCTTTAAGATTGAAAGTTGAAATCTGGTATTTTTGAGTTGTGGCATCCATTTCTTTCTGCTCTCTTTGTGGAGTTTTAGATTGCTATGTCTCTGAGCCATTGGGATTTCTTATAAGAATACTGACTACATATTTAAACCACAAAATAAATGTTTATTATACATCTATTCCAACAAATTAAGTTTTATAAAGAAAAACAAATATTTTCAAAATGTCAAAAGTGATAGTGAAAAAAACTGGTGTAAATAAATAGGCTTACTTTGCATGAAGAATATTAATAAAGGATATAAAATATGACTGGAACAATTGAAAACATACATTGCTTCTGGAAAGATCATCAGAATATTAGAATCATCAAGATATCAGCTTTTCTTAATGTTATGTGAACAATTAATATAATTATAGTTAAACTAGCTCTAGAACTAGGCAAACTGATGTTAACTCAAATGGAGAAATTAGAAAGTGGCAATCATATGAAAAATTACCAAATAGAAGAATAATAATCCTTTTCAGAGAGCTGATCGCATTAGCTGATGGCTCTCCTAGTAGAAAGAGCAAGGCACTGTGGACCCACATTAGTGTAGATGTATCCTTTAGTATACCATGGATTACTAGTCCTGTCTGCCTGTTATCTGGGATTAGTAAAAAAGATTTACCAAATCTTTACCAAATATTACTGCATAATATTTGTAAACTTTATTCCTATTCTTCCTCCAACTTATCTGCATTTCTCATTAGACTAAAGTTGGAGCAAAAGAGAAATTGATCAAGACAGAAAGATAGACTCACTGAAAAAAATTCTGAGGGCTGGGGAGGTGGCTCAGTGGTAGAGTGCTTGCCTTGCATGCATGAGGCCCTGGGTTCAATTCCTCAGCTCCACATAAGCAGAAAAAGCTGGAAGTGGCCCTGTGGCTCAAGTGATAGAGTGCTAGCCTTGAGTGCCCAAACCCAGAGTTTAGGCCCCACGACCAACAACAAAAAAAAATTCTGAGACTTGGAGAATGTCAAAGAAAATGTCAGAGAAAATGAACTGGAAATGTTAAATTCTTCACTCCAAACTTATTCCATAATCTTCAAACACAGGACAACTTATAAGTCTATGCAATAGTGAAGGGTTATGGGACAGAGTGCTCATTGTCAAGGGTACTAAGATTAAGCAGAGGAGTTCTTGCAGGCTGCTTGGACTTAAACAGTCTCATAAAACTGGGGAGTTTATGTGGCTGCATCTAGTTTTAATGGCAGATCTAGCTAGACACTCAGCATGGAGCTTTTCAGTGACATTAGCCACGGGAGGTAGGCATTCCCCCTCATGTAGTATGATTTCTTCCTTCCTTGATGATGCCTGAAAATACCTTGTTTCTAAGTAAGATCACATTCAAAGTTGTCTTGTAGTAGGGTTTTAATATATGTTTTAGAAGGATGTAATTCAACCTACCACAAATATTTTGTGCAAAGCTATCTTCATTTTACCTATCTATATTTTCCTCATGAGGCCAACAGTGGCCACACATTTCATATTCTCTTTATTTACAGATCTATAAATGATTCTTTCCAGAATTACACTTCCATTCTGGTAAAAGTGCAGCTAAAAAGGCAGTGATGGTGACACATCATCACTTTCTCTACCTTCAGACTGATAGGCATTAAATTATACTGACAAGACAGATGTCCTAGGAGCAAATGGCTAGTTTATAGAGAAAGAAAGAAAGAAAAAAGTAGCAGTCAAAGGACATGTGAAGACAGCACCTTATTTTGAGTTCTTTTTTCATACTCAAATCTTAGAATGCTTATTTGACTATAGGAGGTTATTCAGTTTCACACAACCATCAGTTTTATTTTGTCCTTAATATTTAAATGTCGAGCCGGGTGCCAGTGGCTCATGCCTGCAATCCTAGCTTCTCAGGAGGCTGAGATCTGAGGACCATGGTTCAAAGCCAGCCTGGGCAGGAAAGTCTGTGAGACCCTTATCTCCAATAAACCACTAGAAAACCAGAAGTGGTGCTGTGGCTCAAGCGGTAGAGGGCTTGCCCTGAACTGAAGAGCGCAGGGACAGTGCCCAAGCCCAGAGTTCAAGCCCCATGACCAATAACAAAACATTTGAATGTCAGTCTGAGAAAGCATGGAACTCCAGCGAAGCAAGCTAAGTGGCCTCTTGAATTCCCTGGGAACATTTTGGTCTGTTCTTTTTGTTTTTGTTTTCGTTATTGCTGAAAAGGAAAACCAAACAAACTTGTATGAAAACTCCCCAAGTCAAATTCTAAGCCAAATGCTTTTAAGCTTGCAAACACTTGAAACAAGGAAACATCTCTGCTATTTGGTCATTGAACGACATACTGGGTTCTTATTCAATGAGCTTTTATTTTCCTTGGGAATTGCATTTTAAGTAGATAATTCTAATTCCAAGTTGTCATTGAAAAGAGTCTTTGTGATCAGGTTACTAGAATTCAGTATCAGAAGCACATAGAGTAGAATGGAAAGAGCAGATAAGTACAGATAATATGGTGAAAAAGATGTCAGGAGCAACAGAAATCCAAGTCAGAAAAGCTGGCGAGACTGACACCTCTTACTCAAGGAAGATTATCATCACCAAGGAGAATTCCTAGAGTTTTCCAAACTGGACTGCTCCTGGTGATAGCGCTGTCTCTTTTTTATTTTATTTTATTTTATTTGTGAACATACTGAACAGAGGGGTTACAATTACATGGGCAGGATAATGCGTATATTTCTTACCAAGCATTGCAGCCTCCCTCCTCCTTTGGTTTACCCTTCACATCCCTTCCCAGCCTCCCCCCTCCCCCCTAATCCCAATCCTTCTCCTTCCCCCCCCCTTCC
>NW_012267250.1:7683440-7696092 GCF_000151885.1 Dipodomys ordii
TGGGGCAATGTCATTCTTTCTGATGGAGGCATAGAATTCCATTGTGTATATATACTACATTTTCTTGATCCATTCATCTACTGAGGGGCATCTGGATTGGTTCCATATCTTAGCTATGGTAAATAATACTGCAATAAACATAGTCATGCTGGTAGCTTTAGTGTGGTTATTTTTTAAAATTCTTTTACATATAGTATTCATTTGCTCTTTCAATACATCAGTGAGATAACAAGGATAATGAGGACAAAAATAAGATTAGAACCCAGGATTTTAGACTTCTATTAGTAGAACTAGCATTTTCTAGGAATGTAAATACAAAGGGAACAATGGAATAGGACATTAATCTATTTATTACTTTGGATTTCAATGTGTTGGATTGAAATTGTCAGAGGAAGGTAAATGGACTTGATATTTGAATACAACATTCAGTGTCTCCTCTTATTTGGTAAATAAGTACTTTTGCTTCCAACTATTGTACTGCATCTTGCAACTGTGCAGTTTGGAAAGACCATTTCAGAATTTTTTAATATTTTTTATTGTTTTGTAAAGGTGATATACAGCAGCATTATGGTTCTGTGAGTCAGAGGACATTTCATTTTGAACAATGTCACCCTTTCCCTTGTCCTCTCCTAGTTTTTCCCTCCCGTACCCATCCACAATTGTACAGTTCATTGTCATATAGTGACTAGTGAGTTATCACTGTTACATTTGTTCACAATTTGACACACCATTTCTGTGTGACAATGATGGATAAAAGAACAAACAAGACAAAAGGTACAGAAAGCAAAAACAGCAACAAAGAAACAGAAACCTCTTGTTTCCATTTCCTGGGGTTCATTTCAAAAAGTATTATTTGATAAGATCAGATGCACATAGGTATGTGCCTTTGTGATCCTCTCCTAAGAATATTCGCCTTTGGTCTCACTGTGTGTGAATGCCTAGAGACCTGAATAATTTATCATGTCCCAGTGTCATTCTTTTCACCATCCAACATGTTTACTTGTAGATTTATAGACACATCCCACTTACCACAAATGATTCAGAAATTTAACACAGAAATTATTCCATATACAAATCCCAAGAAGAATCTAAATAGTACCACTTGAAGTCCATACTGTCAGGCCCCTCATGGACAGGTGACACAATGACTTACACATTACCAACTATTCTACATAAAGTTACAGATTAACTTAAATCTCAATATAGATTCATTATTCTTCAATCCCAGTACATTTAAGTAGTTTCTTTGAAGGGATGTTGATCCTCTTCATTGACTTAAAAGATTCAGAGAGATGCACTCACATGTCTCTAATCTAAATAGTCGTCTTGGCTGGACAGTGTTATTCTCTTCCAGGGTGAACAGAACAAAGTAATATTACTCTGGGTTATCTGGATGAGTGAACCTATTCCAGTTCTAGGGAAAGAACTCTTCTGTTTTTAGATTCCAATGAGTTACATGAGTTTGTATGGGTACATAAGTTAATGTGCCTATGGAGTCCAGCTTTGCAATCTTTATTTCATTGAAATTGAAGATTTATTAGGTAATCCTACCATGGCATCTCTAAAAAACTGGAGTTGAAGTTTCTAAAGAGAGTTTCATTTCAAAGGCCATCTAGCAAAAGACCTCAACATAAGCTTCTGTTGTTCTCTTTGAAATAGCTCTAAATAGTGCTGAAAGTGTTTAACTTATTTCAAAGATGCTAATTTGAGTGTCAGACAGCTGCAGTAGTTATTAATATGAGCACAATGGATGACAATTTGACAACAACATCTAGTTTTCATTTACTGCTTTAGCACTAAATGTCCCTTTTGTGCACTGGGGATAAAACCCATGGTCAGATGACTGACTTAGGAGACATGCCTCTAGACTGATGAGCATCTGAACATTTTTTTAAGGAGAGTGATACCCTTTTAATAGGGAAATTTGTAAATATGCTAACTTATAAAATTTGAACACATTATTAGTCTTTCTACAGTACAGACAAGAAACAATACAAAATTATCGTAGAGTCATGTATTCTAAATGTGTGTTTTATTTTAGAAAATTGACATATAAAAGTATCATGAAACACTGGCTTAGAATTAGAACCAACAAGCAATTCTTTATCATTCAATTGAAATGTGATTTAAGGGTGAGCATGTTTAGTCAAATTAGCTTTATGTGCTTATCTTTGTAATTTTCCAGAAATGAAAATTAAAAGAAGATTAAAAACAGAGAGAGAAAGCATATTATTCTCTGCTTGTGTTTGTATGTAGTCTGATATCTTTTTTCCTTACAGGGTAACTAAGTTTAGCTTCTGAATTTGTTTGGTAAATGCACAGAGCTTAAATCAGCTTATGGGCATTTCTGCATGTGGTGCTTTCACCAGACAACTTGGCTAACTCTGTGAATGTGTCTCTTTTGAAGGACTACCTGTTTTGTTATTTGAAGGAAAACAAATAACCAACTTAGCGGTTTTTTTTGTCAGTCATGGGGCTTGAACTCTGGGCCTGGGTGCTGTCCCTCAACTCTTTAGCTCAAAGCTAGCACTCTACCACTTGAGCTATAATGTCACTTCCCAACTTAGTATTTTTGATTCAAGCTAAACTAAAGCATAAATATAAAGTATATAGGCAGTTTCATAATTAAAAATAGGTATTTTAAAAATTGATAATGATATTGATTAATTAAAATACAATTTTCTTAATTACTCAAGTAGCCTGCTTTTCCGTTAATTGATACGCTTCATAAGAATAGAAACTGTGCTATTGTTTTAGTTTTTATTTTATTATTTCTTTTTCTATTCTATTCTGCATCTTCTCTATGTAGTGTTATATCTGCTACATGAATGGAACAATAATTTCTTATAGAATATGAATATAGAATATAGAATATGAATGCTTACACAGGGCTTGAATATAAAGTTTTTTAGTCCTCACAACTCATATATAATGTAGGCATTTTTATCACCTCCATTTTACAGATAAAGCCCTTTAAGGTCAGGTTGTAATAACTTCCCAAATGTTTTCCAGCTAAGGAAGAGCATCTTGACTTCCTATTATTTCTGGTTTCAAAACTTAGACTGTTTAGATCTACTCACTGTCACACAGTTCCACAGTTCTTCCATTATGGCATGAGAGAGCAGCCATGAATTTACATATATGTTCAAATACCTTGAAATGTAAAATAAGTGATGGGCTAGATTTGTCATATGGACTAACCTTTGTGGCCTGAGAAATATAATAGAGGAGAGGATCTAAATCTAGTCCAGGTGATATTGTAAAATAATACAAATAGCTAACCTTTAGTAGGTAATTTTGGAAGTATAATAGCACTTCATCCAACTAATTTGATGAATAAGTCTAAGCATAGTGATGTTATATAATTCACCTATTATAGTATGTTATATAATTCATTGAGCTATAAATTGCAGGTATTCCTACTTCAGTGTGCCCAGAACGCTTTGGAAATAAGATAGGAACCTCTTGCTTTTACCAAAATCAGACAACAGAGCAGCAGGACCTTTAGTGGAACTGATCCTTACTACAGTTACTGACTCATCTTGGGGACATGAAATCCAAGGAGAAATAATTCTTGTGTTCTCACAGGGTGGAGCATGGTGATGCTGTTATACAGCATAAACCAATAAAAAAAGTCATTTAAATAGAATTATACCATAATTATTTTACAATAGTGCAAGCCAATGCCAATGCCAATTTTAAGATTAGCCAACTGTGCTCCAGGCCACAACACACTTTCATTCTATATCATCTTCAAGGGATGCATTGTGCCAAGAAAAAGCAATTTCACTTGGTAGGTAAGGCCCTCCGACAGTTTTTCTAGACTAGGTTTACCCTCGTGATGCTTTGTAAGAATGACTCAATCTCTGTGCCAGAATTCTGGCCTCAACAATGTGGTTTAATGACAGAGTAAGAATTTTGCTTGGGCACATTTGACTTTTCAATTAAATAATGCTATATATCCCGAGCTTTCCTGAACTCAGAAAAAGTATACAAATTAATTTCCAATATTATACCTTAATTCTCACAGTTAATGTATATCATGAACATTCTTATCATCTTCATTTTACAGATAAATTTCAGCTTAGAAATAATCTTTTCCTGATTTTCTTGTGTGGGCAAACCATTCTTCAGTTTGTGTTTCACAGACTCCATAGGGAAGGTAATATCTTGAGGCCTTAGAATTTTCAGGGTTTTTTTTTTTTTTTGCTGTTGGCTTAGACCAGAGCAGTGTAAAGTATGATACCATGAGAAGGGAGAGAAAATGGAAAAAGAATAATGAAGAAGAAAAACATGACCAAAATATTACTTTGGTCTAGTTTACAAAAAAACTAGTTTATGAGAAGGGAGAAATGAAGAAGTGATATTCATGGGGTAAGTTTCAATTTTATTTGATGAGAAACTTGCAGAGATCTGTTGTATAAGTGTGTGGTTATATTTAATATTATTGAACTGTCCACCTAGAAATGTTAAGAAAGTAAATTATAACCAATTTCTAGGCATGAAGTGAAAATAGGAAGACTCTTGCAAATGTGAGATTGTACCTAGCTGACATTTCTACAATTTCCCACAGATGTATCCTAACAGGCCAGCTCTAGGAGCTTCAGAGATTCTTTTTTTTATGTCTAATTATTGGAGAAATATATCCAAAGCATTGATTCACAGAACACTGTAATTCTTAGAAAAAGGCACTGCTCTAAGTGGACATAAGGATCCAACATCAGTAACCTTCCAAGGTCACCTTGAGGACTAAGGAACCAATGGAGTTGCTCCACCTTAATGCCAACATGAACTCCTGCAGTAAAAAGACAAAAACCACTGAAAAGGAAATGGCATGCCAGCCAGTGAAAGATAGATTGTCTGCTCCTCTTTTATCACCCCTCATTTTTTTTTCTTATTTCTTTTTGGCTTAGTGGAAGATTTCCTGATTTGAAGAGACAGGTTTATTTTGGATCCAGTGAAACACAAATGAATGTGCAAAACAAAAGGCATATCTGGCAGCCTAAGAAGCAGTTTTCAGTTTAAAGTACAATGATAGGAACCAAATTTAACTCCCATTCCCTGATTCAGTGGCACAAGCATCTATTGCATGTGCCTGGCAAGCCGCATACAGTATGCCTGTCCTTTTCTCTGGTGTATCTTCTGGTCCCATATGTTGTAGGTCCTTGTAGCACTAGTTCTTGTACTTTAATGATTTTCTTAGAAACAAGACAAAACAAGATCTGAATCCATGTATAGCTCTATCAGAGAGCTTACTAGGTGAAAGTCCAACATTGTGAGTTACAAAGATCAAACCACATCCAACAAAGGAAAATTAAACAATTATGTAGTGACATTAAAATTGTCCAGCTTGGCAAAGACTTGACTGACTAGACTTAATTCTGGAGTGAATATTTATAGTTACTTCTTTTAAAAGCCATTTTAGTCAGCAAGCATAAATCTGACAAGACCTTGCTCAGACTTTAGTAAGAATACACTGTCCTTCTCATTTATTGAAAAGAACACTGCTCCTGCTCAGAGGCCTACAGTGAGCCATACTAGTATGTTTTGGATTTAACTGTGCCTGATCAATGCAATCCAGTGGTAGGGTTGGGGTAGTACAGACAGCCTTCAAATAAAAAAGTATTCTGCTCTACAGAGACAAAGGAGCTATAGAGCTACAGACACTGGATAGGGGAGATTCATGATTTGCTCCCCCTGTGAATGTTGCAAAGGGGTTTCTGACATAACAGAAAAGCTTAAGCTCAAGGGAAGAAGCTTAAGTTGTTTTATAGATTTTGGTTTTCAGGGTCTGACCAAGCTGCAATGATCAAAGTAGGTTAAATCAATCTCCATGGTCTACTTGGATTTGATGTGTGTAGAAAGCAGAAACAGGCTATCTCATCCAGAGGAGAAGGTCTTGTAAGAGTAGAAGGGGTGTCAAGGCTAATCTGGCTAGATTCCCTTATTTACCCCAGGGCACAATGTTAGGATTTTCGAGTGATTTGCTTAGGCTCCCACAGCAATGTGTTGCTGAGATGGAGTATAAATAACGAGCAGAACTTCTGATTAATGTGAATGCAGCTATTTTATTACATTATTGGCTCCATTTCTTCCTCTTTTGGTAAACAGACACTTTAGAATATGCTTTGTAACCTTTCCCATGAGGAATTCTATTCAAGATGTCCCATCAAGATCTATTTCCTTCATTACAAAATCAGGAACAGCTTTATAATTGCTTTGGTTGGTAGAATGCAGCAGGAGTGGTATGGCATGGATTATACCTTAAAAGCCTCACTTCTGCTTCATTTTTTTGTCTCTTGATTTTGGCAAGGCAGAACTAGCTTGCTGGAGAGATGTGGGGATCACAGAAAGAGGTGATTGGCTAAGGCCTTTCAAAATGTTAAACACATATTCAGCTGAGAAAGAAAAATATCCTTCCAGTTCTGAGCAAGATCAACAGAATTAGCACTGTGGACCTGTGAACAGAATAAATGATGTTGTCCTAAGCGACACAGTTTTGGAGTGGTTTGTTTTCATCAAGAGTTGGCAACAGCCTGCTTTCACTATATTTGTTGTCAGTATAACTTGTGGAGGAGATGGGGAAAAACCAATTGTTTAAGGATACAGGTGGACCTGTTGCAACAATGAGAAGTACAAGTTGCATGTCCAAAACGAGCTTTACAACGTCGGTGCGGGGGGGGGGGGAAGGGGGAGAAAGGAGAAGGATTGGGATTGGGGGGGAGGGGGGATGTGAAGGGTAAACAAAGGAGGAGGCTGCAATGCTTGGTAAGAAATGTATGCATTATCCTGCCCATGTAATTGTAACTCCTCTGTACAGTATGTTCACAATAAAATTAAATTAAATTAAAAAAAAAAGAAAACCAAAAAAAAAAAAAAGAGTTGGCAACAGGTAATGCAGGATTTTGGCCAAGATAAGAGAAAGAGGGGGCTGGGCAATCCTCAGCCTTAGGGTCCTTTAGTTAGTAGTATCAGGAAAGAGTCAATTTAAGGAAAATAATATGTCTTAGACACTGATTCCTGGAGAAATCTCATCATAGCCATGGTCGCACTGTGGTCCCTAAATGTCACACAACCCTGAAGCATGGGTCTCATCACCGTCTGGAGCTGAAAGCATGCTGAGGGATCTTCCAATCCTGACTTTATAGATAAGGAAGCAATGGCAAGGTGGTACAAAGGCATTACCTGCTCCATAAGTTCTGGGGCTTATGTTAATGGAAATGTCAGTCTCTTGTTAAAACAATTTTTAGTAATAAATTCACATTGAAGACAGTAGATAAGTAAACCAGCCAGAAGGCCCTTCTAACTTAAGGACTCTAAGTGGCTGAACGGACTATATACCCATGAAGTTAGTCCAGTGTTAGACAACTGGTTATTCTTTAACAAAATATGCAGTCACACTCCAGCGATCCCTTTTCTTCATTTCTGGTAGAATTATAAGGAAGAAACTGAACCCTAGAACAATGTGATTGAATTCAAATCTGGCTCACAGAAGGAAGAACTTATTCTTCATAGCATATGTAGAATAATGAAACCTTGGATCCAAGAAGGTAGAATTCTCACATGAAGTGTTGGTAGATTCCTATTATATCCTTATGATATTTTCTTTGTAAAAGTTAATTGCTGTCTTTTACAAAAAAATTACTTGCATTGTCTATTTAGCTCTTTGTTTTCATGTCTTTCCTTTTTATTTTTTAAAGTAAAACACTCTCAGGTGTCAAATAGCAAAGATTTAATTTTATTTTATTCCCAAGTTTTGTCTTATTTATGGTCATTAATAATTTTCCAGTAGTTCTGAGTCCTTTTCTTTCCTTCAAAGTTTTGCAAACTACTGATTAAATGTGTTTATTACCACATTGCTAACATTACTTTGAATATTCTCCTATGACTTAGTCAAAATACAAGAGTTAAATATTGGAATACTTACTTCTATAATGAAACAAATATGTATTCTTTTATAATTTATAAAAATTAAACTTCAGGATCCCTATGATTTTGTGAGATTTTTCTTATTAGCTTATCATGGAAAACTCAAAAAAGGAACAAAGATGAGCTTCTGGCTTTAAAAGAAATTCTTTTAGAAAGAGAAGGTTTCTATGAACTTTTGTTTTTTGTTTGCTTTGCCAGTCCTGGGGCTTGAACTCGGGGCCCGAGTGCTCTCCCTGAGCCTCTTTGTGTTCAAGGCTAGTGCTCTATCACTTGAGCCATAGCACCACTTCTGGCTTTTTCTGACTAGTTTTTTGGAGATAAGAGTTTCAAGGACTTTTCTGCCCAGGCTGGCATTGAACTGTGATCCTCAGATCTCAGCCTCCTGAGTAGCTAAGATTATAGAGGCCTGACTACTTTCTGTTTTTTTAAGACAATGAAATTGGTAAGATTTTAGATGATGAAGTGAAAGGTATGAACTGCAAATGCTGAGATGAGAAGCAATTGTTAGAACATGGACTAAAGCTAGTGAGGATGTCTTGAGGCCAGAGTTTAGTTTTGCTTCAAGGAACAAGGTCACTTGAGTCCCACTATTTGTTTTATGCCAGGCAGAGTTATTGTTGCATGAAGGATGGTTACACCCTGTAATAAAATGAGGTTCTTGCTTGGTGGACTACTTGATAACACACTAACTATACAGGTCAGCCCTATTAGCTGTTACCATTTTCTGTCCAAGTTACCATCTTCCTGGCCCTGCTATGACATTGCAGATAAAAGGCAGGTTATCAGGACATTGCTTCTTTTCCGTTCCTTTCCTTTGAAATAATAATAACCATCCTGTCTAGTGGCCTCTAACTGTAGTAATAAAATGTCTAATTTAATTTAGAACACTGAACCTTCATTTTACTTCAGCTTGCTTAAGTCCTTATTAAATCAGAATAAATTTTCATACTCCCTTTGCAAATGCCAGCTTTTTCATTAAGTCAGCAGTAGACTCCCATGTTTAAGAAGGAAGTCCTATAGTGACCAGGATTGGTCAAAAATTATAATAATCATGATAATTATAATAATCTTGACCTGGGCCTGATTATGTGCTATCTGCTATCACTAGCCAAACTATTTCTTATCTCCTTCCTGGTTTCTCCTCCATGTTTTCACCCAGATACCAAAGCTCTGATCCATCTCTATGCCTGTCAAGGTCACATTGGCACAAAAATCTTTCTTCAGGCTTCCCTTAAGGACAACATCAAACTGAAAGTTTCTGCCCTAAGCTAAATGCTGTATTATCCTCTGGCTACTTGCCTTCTGATGGGCTCTTAGTCCTTCCTCAGCTTTTAACTCTCTTCTTTCTTCCTTCCCCTAACACTAGGTACCCTAAGTACTTTTCCTGTTCTTTCTCCTGTTTCCTTTCATTTGACCGTGAAAGACAAAATGCTGATAAGCTCCCTTCCCTGCTTCATTAAAAAAAAAGCCATAAAATATATAGCTGGCTTAGGCCAGCCATCACTGATCTTCTTGATCTAGTTACTGCCAAGAAGTATTTTATGATTATCCACTGACTTATTTATTTATAACAAGCACAACAAAGTCCTTGGTGTTAGAAGTCCTTGTACAATAGAGAACATTAGTTTGGAAAACAGCTTGAAGTTCTTTGGGTAGAATGGGCTGGTTTGGGTTATTTTACTTGCGCATTTCTATGGAAAGGTAGAAATTCCTAAGGTTTAATATGTAATAACATCAAATCATTTTGCTCCTGTGTGGAAAATGTTTATTATCCCAAGATAGCTTAGGATCTTTCCTTAAGCATTGGTTTTAGCAGGGCATTAGTGAGCTTGATAAGGGAAAACAGAAGATGTTGGTGATGATAAAATTTCCCATTGGTAGGCAGTGTTTGAATGTCTGAATGTTTTGAGGTTAATTGAGTAATACAAGTGTGATTTAGAGACTAGTACAATAACCACCTGTTTTTTTTTTCCAAGTCTATCTGAAGGGTTGGAGAGAAGAAACATATTAATGGTATTTATTTTTCAACTATTTAGTCGACATATGAAAACATAATCTATTCTTCTGGCTACAGTTGCTGGTAATATATTAGCTACTATACAAGTTTAAGATTTTCATCAGTACCCAGAACTTTTTAACAGAGGTTATTTTGTTCTAAAAGACAGCGTAATTACATGGAGCAGGTACACAAAGAAGAACTTCAGTTTTTGGTTCCAAGGAGTAATCATGACTGTAACTTTAGGTTAATACCAATACAGTGGTACCCACTGGCACCTCATTATCATAGAAGAATCTGATGTTGAAGGAATGGTTGTGATATTCAGCCTTTTCTAGTCACTTTCCCCTATTGATATTGATACAGTGGCAATAAATACGGAAGCAATATTGTTTTCCTGATGCCAATAATATCGTATGGGTAGTTGCTGGTAAAGAAAAGCCTAGTGGTAAAGATAAAAGAATAAGCTGACTTGACCCCATCAATATGGAAGCCAGAAGGAGAAGCAGTTGCACCATTCCAAACATGTTTGCAGCACCTGTAATTGGAATGCTGCTTCATAATTTCAGAAGTACATAAATCAAGTACAAACAAGGACTTCACATGGCTTTATCTATACATGATGCTCTAAGGAAAAGCATAGTTCCAAGATCACAGTAATGATGACAGAAACATAGCTCTTAAAGACCATGAAAATATATTCCATTTATAATCTTTTTAAATCCCTTTGCTTTCTTTCCAATTTTTCAGACTCTAAAGCTGCTCCAGAAACTTTCACATGCCAGATCTCAAAGTTCTTTTCTCACATAACACTGTGCACATGTAACCTTTCCTTTCCTCCCTCAGTCCAGGCTTTTGCAGGTAAACTCAGCCTCTCTGTTTTGTTTTGCTTTATCTCTGTCATTTTTTGTTTACTGTAGCTATACCTATTACAAAAAAGTTAGAAACTGATATGGTAAAATTCTGTTCAAGGACAAAGCAAGGACAAATGAAAAATCTGAGTAAAGACAAAGGTTTTTCACTAGCTGGGTGAGTGGGGGTACCACCTCTTGTCCTGTTATTATCTGCAATGAACCCTCATTAGTACTTAGCAAGTACCACTTATTTGACAAAGTATTTTTATATTAATGATGCCATTTTATCTTCCAAATTTGTAATATCACATACAAATATGCAAATGGAAGTTTAGAACAGCTGAATGGCTTGGCTTACTTTACATGGCTGTTTAAGGGCTGAAAAAGGACTTTTGAGCCTTAATGTCCTTCTAAAGTCTCTGTTCTCAATAAGTATAACATCTCTGTGTTAGTATTCTTCCAATAGTTAACATAATAGCAAGAATAAAGCAATCATCAAAAACCAAACACTTTTTGAACGTGAAAAATACAAGTTAACTCCATTTTTTAAAAAAGTAAATGAACAATGTTGAACCGAGGTCTATAAGAAAATACTGATAACCACATTTTAGATAAGACTCTACAAATTAGTGCTTGAATGTCTCAACAATATATGCTTGTGATTCAGAGGACAACTACAACTGTGAAATTTATCTTAATTTAAAAATGTTCTTCTCAGCACACTGCCTTTCCACACCAGCCTGCCAGAACAGCCCAGCCCTGCCCAGGGCAGTGGCCACAGCAGTGGTGGCAGCAAACAACCCAAGGCTCCCAGCATGACACAGCACCTTTCTGTACCTGCCTTCACCGGTGTAAGCAACCAAGCCCGGAACAGCAGCAGTGGCTGAGGTGGCAGCAGCAGAAGCAAAGGACTCCAGAATGGTGCAGGGCGACCCTGTGCCTCCCTGCGCTGGCCCATGGAAGCAGTCCAGCCCAGAGTGGGGCAGCAGTGAAGAGGAACCCCAGACCTGCGACATCAAATGAGACAGCATAAACAGTGGTAAAGACTGTGAAACACAGACCCAGCCTGCACCACCATCCAGCCTAGCCCACAATCATCTCAATGAACATGGAACGTGGTATTGAACAGCAACCTACAGTGCACAAAACCAGCCATCTGCCACAGCACTGCTGGACAGCTCCCAACCAGTACCAGGATAAGCAGGAACCCTAGCCCTCTTAACTGCCTTCCCCTGACTGGTCACGATCTGAGTACACACCCCAGCAGAGGGTGGAGTATGTCTGCCCACCACAAACTAACAGGAGTAAGCCCTAAGTTAGTCAGACCAGCTGCTGGAAAGCAGCCCTGCCTACAACAGAACTGAGGACCAGGTAAAATACTCTCAACCAGCCCAGTGCCGAGAGCAAGCTACATCAATTGATCCAGGAACAAATCCAGAACCAAGCAAAGGTAGCCACCTAGTGACCAAAACTATCAGGGACTGGAATTGGTCTCCAACAATCCCTGAATCCACATGCGAAAATCACAGCTAAAGATTACAAAATTCATCAACAGCCAAGATAGTAAACCAGATTCAAAGGCCAGCAACCACAAGGGAGAACACCAGTGGAAGCAAAAAAGAAATGGAAGACAAATGCTACATCCAAGAGATAATAGAGGCAATGACTCAAGAATTAAAACGATATCTCCAATTTGTTGATGTAGGAGCTCAGAGCTATAAACTTGCCTCTGAGTAGTGCCTTTGCCGTGTCCCAGAGGAGCTGGTAATTTGTGTGCTCATTTTTGTTGAATAGCATGAACATTTGAATTTCCTTTCTAATCTCTTCCATGACCCACTCGTGATTCAGCAGTGTGTTGTTCAGCCTCCATGTG
>NW_012267250.1:7699577-7722838 GCF_000151885.1 Dipodomys ordii
ACAAAAGCCGGAAGTGGCGCTGTGGCTCAAGTGGTAGAGCACTAGCCTTGAGCTGAAGAGCTGAGGGACAGTGCCCAGGCCCAGAGTTCAGGCCCAACAACCGGACCCTCCCCCCCCAAAAAAAGACAAAGAAGGTCACTATATAATAATACAGGTAACAATCCAAGAAGAGGACATCACCATTGTCAATCTAGATGCCCCAAACATCAGTTCACCCAAATATGTTAAGCAAATACTCTCAGATTTATAGGAAATGATGGATCCAAATACAATAATACTAGGAGACTTTAATGCTCCACTCTCACCAAAGGACAGGTCCATTAAAAGAATTGGCAAAGACATCTCTGAATTAAATAATGTCATATCTCAAACAGACTTAACTGACATATACCTAGTTTTCCACCCAACAACCCATGACATATTCTTCTCAGCAGCCCATGGAACTCTTTCTAATATAGATCGTATCTTAGTTCATACAAAGAATTTAAGCAAATACAAGAAGATCTACATAATCCCCTGTATTTTATCTGACCATAATGGAATCAAACTAGTTCTCAATAACAAGGCATACAGTAGAAAAAACTCAAACCTATGGAAATTAAGCAGTACACTGCTGAGCAACACATGGGTCACAAGAAATTAAAGAAGAAATTAAAAAGTTCCTACAATTCAATGAAAATGAAGACATATCACAAAGAAACCTATGGGACACAGCGCAAGCATTCCTGAAGGGCAAGTTTATTGCTCTCAGTGCGCACATCAAGAAAACAGAGACAGACCAAATAAACAATCTCATGATGCAACTAAAACTGCTAGAGACAAGAAAAAGTTGAACCTAAAGTAACTAGATGAGCGATATAACCAAAATAAGAGCTGAAATGAACAAAATAGAGACTAAGAAAACTATAAATAAAATTAACAAAACAAAAAGCTGCTTTTTAAAAAAATCAATAAAATTGATAAACCACTGGCAAGATTAACTAAAAAATTAGAAGAGAGGAGACCCAAATCAATAAGATCAAAGATGCCACAGGAAAAATTATAACAAACATCCAAGACATCCAAAAAATGGTAAAGAAATATTTCCAGACTCTATACTTACAAAGGAAGGAAAACCTAGCAGAAATGGATGAGTTTCTAGAGAAATACAAATTGCCCAAACAGAACCAAGAATAAATAAATCAATTAGCGACACCAATAACCTACAATGAGATAGAGAAAACAATCAGAAATCTTTCAACAAGGAAAAGCCCAGGACCAGAAGGATTCACTACAGAATTTATAAGACCTTTAAAGAGGGACTAATACCCATACTCCTCAAGCTCTTCAGAGAAATAGAAGCAAAGGGAGCAATCCCAAACTCATTCTATGAAGCCAACATCACACTCATCCCCAAACCAGGCAAAGACCTAACAAAAAAAGAAAACTTCAGACCAATCTCTTTGATGAACACAGATGCAAAGCTCCACAATAAAATTCTAGCCAACCGAATCAAGAAATATATAAAAAAAACATACATTATGACCAAGTAGGCTTCATCCCAGAGATGCAGGGATGGCGTAATATACATAAGTTAATAAATGTAATCCATCACATCAACAGACCCAAGCTCAAGAACCACATGATTATCTCCATTGACGCATAAAAGACTTTTGATAAAATACAACATTCATTCATGTTAAGAGCTCTGGAAAAAATTGGAATAGAAGGAACATTCCTTAAAACAATAAATGCCTTACATGACAGACTAATGGCCAATATCATACTTAATTTGGAAAAACTACAACCAATTCTCCTAAAAACCAGAACAAGTCAAGGCTGCCCACTCTCCCCACTCCTATTCAATGTATTTCTGGAATCCTTAGCCAGAGCAATCAGGCAGGAAAAAGACATTAAAGGGATCTGCATAGGGAAGGAAGAAGTTAAACTATCTCTTTTTGCAGATGACATGATTTTATACCTTAACGATCCCAAAGGCTCCATCCCCAAACTCTTAGAGCTTATAAACGACTTCAGCAAAGTAGCAGGATACAAAATTAACCCACAATAATCAGTCACTTTTCTGTACACCAACAATGTACAAGCAGAAAGGGAAATCAAAGAAACAACGCCATTGATCATAACCTCAAAAAAATAAAGTACCTAGGAATTAATCTTACCAAAGATGTAAAGGGTCTATTTCATGAAAACTATAAAAACCTAAAAAAAGGAATCTTAGAGGATACCAGGAAATAGAAAGATCTCCATTTTTATTTGGATAGGCAGAATTAACATAGTAAAAATGGCTATACTGCCAAAATTGATATACACATTCAATGCAATTCCCATTAAAATCCCAATGACATACTTTACTGAAATAGAGAAAACAGTCCAAAAGTTCACATGGAACAACAAAAGACCTAGAATAGCCAAAGCAATTCTAGGCAAAAGAAACAAAAGTCACATATGTACAGTCAGTTGATATTTGACAAAGGAGCCAAAGACATACAGTAGAAGAATCATAATCTCTTCAACTATTGGTGCTGGGAAAACTGGATGGCCACATGCAGAAAAACGAAAGTGGATCCTATCTATCGCGATGCACTAACATCAACTCAAAATGGATTAAAGACCTTAACATCAAGCCCGATACTCTGAAGCTACTGCAGGACAGAGTAGGAGAGACAATTGAACTTACAGGCACAGGCAGGAACTTCCTGAACAGAGTCCCAGGGTCACAACAAATTGGAGAGAGACTGGACAAATGGGACTACCTTAAAAGAAATGGGACTACCTTAAAAGACAAAGAAATAGCAACCAAACTAGAAAGACAGCCAACTAATTGGGAAATATCAGACAAGGGGCTAATATCCATTATACAAAGTGAACTCAAGAAACTAACCCCTCACAAATCTAACAGCAATCATAAAATGGGCAAGAGAACTAAAGAGAGACTTCTCAGAAGAAGAGATTAAAAATGGTAAAGAAACACATGAGGAAATGTTCATCATTCCTGGCTGCAAAAGAAATGCAAATGAAGACAACTCTGAGATACCACCTTACCCTAGTCAGAATGGCCCATATCCACAAGTCAGCCAATGACAAATGCTGGAGGGGATGTGGAGAAAGAGGAACCCTACTGCATTGCTGATGGGAATGTATATTAATACAACCACTTTGGAAAACAGTCTGGAGATACCTCAGAAAGCTAAATATAGACCTCCACTATGACCCAGCCATACCACTCCTAGACATCTACCCTGAGCAACAGGAACCAGGATACAAAGACACATGTACCTCCATGTTTATTGCAGCACTGTTCACAATAGCCAAGATTTGGAAACAACCCTGATGCCCCACTACTGATGAGTGGATCCAAAAATTGTGGTACCTATATACAATGGGATATTATGCAGCCATTAGAAATGACAAAATAATGGCATTTGTGGAGAAATGGATGGAACTAGAGCAGATTATTTTGAACGAAGTAAGCCAAGAACAAAGAAAAAAATGGCACATGGTCTCCCTGATATGTGGATGCTAAAGCCAAAATACAGGAAGATATGGCAAACAGAACTCAAGAAACAAAGGACAGCCACCCATTTTGTCATATCATTGCTAAATGACTCCATGTTCTAGACCATATATATGGTAGATATATGCATGCAACAGATGGAAGCCAAGAGGAGGAACAGAATAAGTGGGAACCACCCACACTAAGCAAAAGGAAAGAAATGTAAACTTCACCTGATGTGGAAAAAATAACTTGTAATGTCAAAGCTCATAGAATTCACAAATGTACAGGCCATGATAATGACAATTTGCCTTGTGAAAATTAAAATGTGTTTGTGACTCTAAGTATCACTATTCCCCCAATACTGTGAAATATGTGAAATTTATGTAATCACCTAATCTCAAAGAAAAAAAAAGTGAGAGAAGGGATGGGTTAAGAGAGATCGGTGACAATGTTGTCAGACACTTTGTACTCAAATACTGTTTTGTAGAATGGGAACTTCTTTGTACAACTATTTAAAGATAATAAAAAAATTAAAAATTAAAAAAAAACCCACAAAGCCCCACACCCACCCACTGCTTCCCAACCCCAGCCTATTTTATTTTTTGCCAGTCCTGGGGCTTGAACTCAGGGCCTGGGCACTGTCCCTGAGTTGTTCAAGGCTAGCACTCTACCACTTGAGCTACAGCATCACTTCCAGCTTTTTTCTGTCTATTTGGTACTGAGGAATGGAACCTAGGGCTTCATGCAAGTTAGGCAAGCACTCTACCACTAAGCCACATTCCCAGCCGACCCCAAGCCTTTTAGTTGTAGACAGTCCCCTTACCTTCCACATAGACATGCCACAAAACCCACAAGACATGATCATACTACCCGACCTCAGAGTCCCACGCCCACCACGCAGGCCTGGGCCCTGCCCAAGGTGGAGGTGTGGGAGCTGGTCTGACCCTGGCAGGCACAGACTCTGAAGCCACCAGGAGGGAGTGCCCCAAGGCTGGACAGCCACACCCTATGCAAAACCCAACAGAAACCTTTGTCCAGGGTTGCAAGATCACTTCTGATCACTGAGAAGGCATCAGGGAGACTTCCCTATATGCCCAGTGGAGATGGACAGGAAGCTTTAGAGGTTCCAATATGGAAGCCAAACCCTCCCTCTCTGGTCCTCCTTTGATTCCCCTGTCTCCTGTACACCTGGCTTCTCTCCCCACCCACACCTCACCTGCCCCAGGAAATAAAAAAAAATTCTGCTCATTGCTCCAAAGCTCATATAAAATTCTATATAGCCTAAGGTTAAAATTTTGTGTCTACTGTCTCTGAGTGGATGACTCATTCCCATCTGCCTCATCTATGAAGTTGGAGGGAAGATTTAAAAGGGAGATTAAGTGCTCTTCAAACCATGGTAGTGATGAGTCATCCACAGAGTATATAGAATGAACTCCAAACAATGCCAGTGTCCAATATACTACTTCAGAAATGATCTTCGCATTACATTTCTCCTTTTTGAAAAAAATTATCTTTTGGTCTAAATGATTCCTTCATACCCTGTGTCTCTAATGAGATTCATCATTACTCTTCAAAAGACACACCTTAAACTGACACTTCCCACTTTTTTGGGGGAGGGGCAGATGCCTTTAATCTATAGTATATGCCTTGAGTTTGTACGTTTCATATTCACTTTCTGGAAGCTGTGATAAATGTTACCATATTGGTAGTGAGTCTTATGCCAAGGTTGTTGATTACTGGTTAGGTCTCTTTTTATTTATAGAAGGGACATGGAAATGGGAAGCTGAATCTATACTTCTGGAAGCCTTGGCCTTCTGAATTCAAACACCAGACCTTACATAAAAAAGTCATTCTAAGTCACCTGTCCCAATTGTCTTGACCCTGTTAGAGAAGGAGTGTAAATAATTATTGCAAGAGATCCTTATGTAGATAGAACAAATGATATACTTGCACAGATGTGTACAATCAAAATTTCACATGGAAATAGAAAATGTATAATCAATATGATAACAATTGTTTCAATAACAATATAATTAAATCAATGATCACTATAGGGTAGAGTCAACTACTATTTTGAGATATTTAGAAATTCTTATCTTTGAAAAGAGTCCTTACTTATCCAGACTCTTTTTTGGTGGTAATGAGATTTGAATTCAGGGTCTTATGATTGCTATGCAAACACTCTAGTGAATATGTAGTCCTAGGAATTTTTATTTTTCAAGCTATTGGAAATCACTAAATAATGGTGATTCTCATGTGAATAGCAAAATGGAAATAAATATGAAAGAAGTAAAAAAATGTGAAGGTATTTCTAAAAAAACAATCAGGAAGTCTCCATCACAAGTTATCCATTCCTGTAGAGAAATTGGCTGACAATCCTTGCCTTTCCTTGGAGCTCCAGAAGGCTGCTTCTTGATTTAGCATAGGTGTTGAAGTCTCTGTGTCAGCAAACTCACAGGAAGAACTTATCATTTCTAATGATATTCTGTCTAAGTTTCAGAATGGCATAGCACTCAGATGTCCTAGTAAATGACATTTTCCGGAGAAGAAATCATACATGTGTAGGTGCTTGTTAACTTTTGACTGTTGACTTGATCACATTGAGAAATTCCTAAGAGATTTGTAAAGCATACGTTTCCAGAAGGTATAGATCCTGAGAGATCTGTCATAGTGAATAATGAATCTACATATCTATGAATTTATAACATGATGAAATTATTCAGAGATGGTTAAAGGAAGAGATGGAGCCTATTTGGAGGAACCAGGTTACTGTGAGGTGGCCTTGAGGAGTACCTCATACCTTGGCCCTTCCTGAAATTCTTTTCTCTGTTTCCTCTTTGCCATGAATAGGCTCTTCTGCCACATATTTGTAATGCCATGATGTTTCCCCAAAGCACCTAGGGCCAAACAATCATGAACTGAACCCTCTGAACCATGAAACAAAAATAAATCCTTCCTCCCTTAAGTTGTTCATGTCAGTCACCATGATGGGAAAAGCTAACTAACACAATGTGTAAAGGGATAAATAAAGAGCTAGCTCTGGTTGTGAAAAAAATCTGCTTATAATTGAGGATCTATAGGATCACCCAAAGCCTAATAGGTAAGTGCTTTTTGCTAGTTTGTAGTTTCTTAATTCCATCTCCCCTTTTCTGGTAATAAAATCCCAATTTTCCTCCAGGCATTTGTACTTTACCCATAGATGGGCATACAGCCGAGATTCTTATTGGAATTATTGTGAAAGAGGCACATTTCTTTGGGTGAAAATTTGAAACGGATTAGAAGTAAATTTAATAATGATTGTGGTCAGTTTTTCCCCCCTCTGGGACAGCCTGCCTAATAAAATGTAACACAGAAGATAGCTGGCTAGTAAATGGAGGGAGAAAATGGCCAAAACTTCACATGAACCTTTGATATGGGCATTTGTGATTTTGACCTTTTGGTTACATAAGCCAATCGAATTTGCTTTGTTACTTGCAAGTTTGAATTAGAGTAGTGTCAATGGCATGGTAAGTAGACCTAAGTAAGTAGTACAAATATAGTCTCTGAATGGTCTCTTTCTATATTTCTACATTCCATAGTTTCTCTACAGTGTGTACTTTGTCAATGCAAGACTTCTTTCTGTAGTCTACTGGATGACTACTAGGAAGAAGGCAATTGTACACTGAGCTAGTCCAAGAAAAGATAGGGAGAAGAATCTCTAGAGTTTCTAGACACTTTCAGACAGTCCTAAAAGACATCTCAAATCAGAATGTTCCAAAGGCAAACTAAAGCTTTCTTTCCAACTGTCAATAAACAGTGAGTAACATGGCAGTATACAATGGTTGCCAGTTTTTGATAGAACAGCACAGTTTCTCAGCTGGGGATTCTGCTAAAAGAGAGGACTATAATAGTTTGTTTTTCTTTTTTAATGGAGATGGGATATTTTGATATTGACCCTTTGATTTTGCTTCTGTTCTTTTTTTTCTGTTCCTTTTGTCATTCTGTTTCCCTGCTGTGTTTCTTTCCATTATTTTTCTTTCCTTTGTCTGGAATTGGACCCACAGAAATGAGTCTGTAATCAGAGGACATGAGAATCCTTAAATTGTTCTCATTTTGATTTTCTACTTTATTAATATTTTAGTAAAAGAAACATAAAGGAGGCATTTTAGATCATTGGTCCTGCAACTTAGTCATGCTACTATCTACTGCAGTACATTTGAATATGCAGCATAGCATCTAAAACTGGCATTTTTAGATCTACTTGTGGTACATTATGTAGAAAATTACTTCAGTGTCACTATTCTGGGAACATCTTTCTCATATATCATTCTAACATTAATGAAAAAGAAACTAGTTGAAAATTTTGTATATAAAGCAATAGGGAAGCAACAGTAATGCAACTTATTGATAAAGATTAACTGAATCCTTTAGCTTTATTGAACTTGATATTGATTTTTGTACCTCTCTGTGATGTATAATATAAAAATGACAAGATACTTCTTTTAAAATTTTTGTTGGTTGTGGGGCTTGAACTCTGGACATAGAGCCTATGTTTCTTTGGGTCAGGCTTACTTCACTCAGTGTACATTTTTTCCAAGTCTTTCCATTTCCTAACAAATAAGGCAGTGTCATTCTTTCTGATATAGGCATAGAATTTCATTGTGGTGGTGGTGGTGGTGGTGGTGGTGTGTGTGTGTGTGTGTGTGTGTGTATCACATTTTCTTGATCCATTCATCTACTGAGGGGCATCTGGGTTGGGTCCATATCTTACCTATGGTGATAAACATAGTTGTGCTGATAGCTTTAGTATCATTAGGTATCAGAATTGAAAATAAATACTTCTCAGACTAAATATGACTAAGTAAAACTAGTACAACAATGAAAACAACAATATTAATATTAATCTTGCTCTTAAAATAAGTCAGTGTGAAATATTTTTGGGAAAAGGAAAAGAGTAATCCATTTGGAAGAACATATTACATAACGCAATGTCTGTGAAATTTTTATAATTTACAATAAAATATATTATATTGTGATCCAGTACATATATATGTATATATACATATACTGAAACAATTTTCATTATGTTTACTTTTACTGTGGGATATATGCTAATATTTTCTATTTTAATCTATTTTGTACTTATTTTTGCTATCTCATTAAAATGTAAATGGTAGCTTCTAAATTGGTCACATGTCTCTCCAATGGATCTAAACAGCTCCTCTTAGGATGAGGTATATATATTCTGCAGTCAGGCTACTTGGCTTGTCCTGCTTCTTGGTGGTGTTACCATCCGTTATCATAAAACTCTGACTCGGAAACACATGGTTTTCTGAAAATCACAGAGAGCACTCGAAGAAGGTTTCATGGAAATGGCAGGACTTGAGGCAGTCTTTGAAAGGCAAATGGATAATAAACAACCATATATCCAAATGCCACTGCTTATGACTAGAAAAAGGTAGGGTTTGTGGTCAATTTCACCTGTATAGTAGCCTTGACTCTACCATATGTCAGCTTAGAAACTGTATGTGATTTTATTCAGACATAATGAGCCTCAGTTTTCCAAGCTTTATGTTATTAATACCAGTTATGAAGTGTAATGAATGAAGAATATATTTATCTATCTTTCTCTATACATCCACACATTTTTGTCTGAAAAATAAGTACTCAATAAATGAAAGGTATTTCAGTTCTATAGACTTTACTTAGGGAATGTGAAAACAGTCTCTTTTCCAAGGTCTAATTAAATTTGTAATTTGTAGGCTTCAAGAGGTGCAATTTGTAGGCACAATGTGAACACAAGTAGATGCGTACATATTGTACAAATATATTTGGTAAGCTTTATTATGAATTCTCTTGAACAGTTCAAAGTAGAATGGCTATGGCTGAATTAAACTCATAGCTATTGATTGTATATCTGGTAGTAGAATTTGTTCAAAATTGTATCCTGCAAGTTACTGGCAATATAATTTTGTTTTCCCAAGTTAATAAAGATTCGATTTGCCTCACCTAGGAACAATCAGAACTTTTTATTGGTCTGTGACTGATATCACAAACTATCTAATAACAATGTTACCAACGTGGCAGCATTGCTTATTTCCAACTCAGCTGAATTACCAACTGTGCTGCCTTCATATCAAGCCTTAGGGTTAAAGATGTTTGTGGTTCCTTTTATTTCTGCCACTGTGCATTTGAAGATACAGAAAGCCAAAATTCTTGCTCCCTAGAGAACCACTGAAGGTGTGTTATGTCTTAACTGGGCATGTTGCTTCAACTTCCACTCAGCTCTGGTTATTCTGAAATCATTCAGTTCAAGATTTCCCCTGGGGACTCCATGGTATGTTAGGTGATTACTAACCCCTGAACACCTGAGGCAGAGCATAGCTGTGATTTTAAAAGGCCCACTTAGAGGTAGAGAATAGTAATGGCAGAGTTTATGAAGTTAGAATACCTTGCTGGGGCTGTTAGCTGCCCAACCAGCCTAGAACAAACTCTATCCTACAAGAAAATTAAGTAAATTATAGACACACAGGAAGAAGAAATGTTTTAGTCTCTTGGGCAATTAAAATATTCCTTATACAGAAATTCCAGGAGGATGGAAACTGTTAGGCAACATACTGATATATTTCCATAAGCAAGGATATGATTCCACATAACCAAGAAGCTCCTAAGAAGTTTCCATTTTCATGGTGTTTACAAACATGGTAAAACATATCCTTTAAATTAGTTTGTTAATCAGTTGCAAGAATAAGCACAAAAGTCAATCAAAGCAAATTTAGCCTTCACTCTACTATAACAGTTTGTGTTGATTTATGTATGTCATTGACCAGTTTTGTTCTTTTCCCCTTATTTGTAAACTTCAAATATATTAGCTCTAAGATTATAGTGAAACACTATCTGAGATTCAGAAAGACTTATATGATATATATATATATATATATATATATATAATTTTTACTGGGATTAAACTCCATTAACCTTTACTTCTAACAAAAAGAATATCTTGCATTGTGCTAAATGATTCTAACCCTATACGTTAACATGTGACTTGATAAATAAAATAACACTGAATTGAACACTTGAGGAATATAAAATATTTCAAATATTATATTTATTAATCAACAGTAAGAAGAATGAAAGCTATAATTTTCAAGTTTCTCCTATGTCTCTTGTATTCTTACAATTGCAATTTAATAGATGGAAAGAAGTGGATATTAAAAAGATATTTTCTGGATCATGTTTACTTATTCATAAATGGCAGAGATGGAAATATTTGCAACTTTGAACTCTTTTATGTCAATGGTCAAAATGATATTAATAGTCTTTTTTTTACTTTGCCACATACCTTCCAAATTTCAAACACATTCTCATGAATATATATATAGATATACACACACACACACACACACACACATACAGTTTTTGTAATAGCTATTAATGTGTGAGATACAGACCCCTGGAAAGGTGGTTGGAAGATTACTGAGAAAGACATTTAAATTTTCATGGACACTAAACACAAATTATCTACTCACCAGATAAGTATATCTCAAACATATGTGACTAATTATTTTTGTCAAGTATTTTAAATAAAATTATGAATATTAAAACAAATGGGTATGTAAAAGCACTACTCTACCAGTAATAACTTTCTGTCATTATGCATTGCCTCAATGAATTTATATGGAAAGTACAACCAATAGTACATGGAGTCTGTGAAACTCTGTGTGTTAGAATGAGGCTGTGAACTTCCCAAACTTATAGAAATAAATGATCTTGATTTGAGTGTTTGTTACCTAAATACATTTTCTTAAATGCATTAAATTATATACCGTTATGATGGTTTGCTGCGACAAATTGTAACTCAATTTTTTAAAAATTAAGTCTTCAGGTATTTGGAAAGTTGACACCCCAAATGTGAAGTAACTCCTCTCAGAGGCAGTACTTGTCCTCTGTGAGCCGAACTATTAAAATCAACATCAGTAGGTGCCATTGATGATGTGTGAGTGTACACCAAGAAATTTCTTAAAAAACTAAAAAGTGTTGAAGTAGGTGTGATTTCAATCATGATGATTAGGACATATACTGTGAAAGCAGAATGTCAATGAGATTGCAATTTAGGAAATATAATCTGCATGTTTTGAGAAAGGAAAGAATCAAAACAATCAATAAGGTTCCATGAACAGAAGATAAACAGTTACTCTGAAGCATTAAAAGGAAGTCTGAAGATTATATGATACTATCCAGAGAAGAAATGTTCCAAATGGAGTAGATTCAAGTTTGATATTATCCTGGGCAGCTCTGTAGATCATAACATATCTTGCTCTAGGAAAAATAAATCCAAATTAGCTACTTTCTTTGTTCGGACTCCTGATCTTGATGCAACCTTCTGTTTGCTGACTTGGCTTTTTGGGTCATGTAATTTGGGAAGTAGGTGTTGTAGGTGAATGCTGTTAATATTTCAGACTTCAGAAAGGTCTATTAAATTAATATTCTGCTATGCACATCAATCTCTTTTGAATTGAGTTAATGCATATTAGTTTCTTTGTATCTAATCATTTCTACAAACTTCACAGTTTTAAATTTATGGATCTGCAATGCTTTGATGAACTTCTTGTTAGTCAAGAATTTTTGGTTTTCACATACAGAAAATATAACTCAAACATATTTAAGGAAAAGCTAGAATTTAGTGGCTCATTCAATGTAAATATTCAAGGTAATTTAGCCCTCAAGCAAATAGGATCCAGAAACGTGAATTATTCAACTGCATCACTATTCCATTAGCTATTTTTTTCATTTGGGCTTTCTTTTTCAGGGCCTACGCAAATCATCAACCCTTCAAATTAGTCCCAAATTCTAAGTCATACCAATGAGAAAAGGGAAAGTCTTTATTAACGGTTCTCTCTCCATTCTGGACAAATACCTTGAGTCAAATGGTTAAACTTTAACCACTGGAATTAGGAAAATAGAATGAGATGGTTGGCTTGAGAGTTGGATCATAAGACTAGCTGTAGCAGGAGAGTAAGATGAGTAGAATTCTAGACTCAATTCACCAATAATACTTCACATCTAGGCTCCTGAAATCCATAAAGCAAAGCATTTTTGAAAGGGTTCCGAAAATCAGAAACTCACAAGGAAAAGACCAATGAATATTTATTTAGTAATGCAGAATCAAGTAGAGAGAAATAGCAATGAAAAGAGGTGGCACATTTACAGAACAAGAAGCAAGAACTGGGAAGAATCTTGAAATAGTAGTCCTTGTCCTGTGTGCTGGTACATGCCAGTTTGAACTTTAACCTTGGTATGTGTTTACCTACAACTTACAGTTAATTTTCTAAGTTCTTGTTTTCTGTTATTACTTAAACATGGAGAACGGGGTCTAGGGTGGCTCTATTTTTACCTCACAGTTAGAGACATTGTGTGTGACCTTTTCTGGCATTTCTTTCTGAACAAAGAATTCTTTTCTATTTTCAAGTGAAATTACTCACTAAGGAAGAATGCAATACACCATCAAAAAAGGGAGAGATATGGAAGCAATGTGGGCACATACATTCAGCTCCTTGCTGTTCTTGTGATTTGTCCTGATTTTATATTAGTTCCTGATTCTATATTTTTACATTTTTAATGATTTTCATGTGACCTTTTAGTCCATCTAGTCCACTTCATTCAGACCTGTTCCTGAAAGAAGATTGTGTTAAAAATCTACAAGCAGGAGGAAAAACAAAGGAGAAGGCAACAATGCACGACAGGAAATGTACCCATTACCTTGCTCATGTAACTGCAACCGTTACATACAGTATTTTTACAATAAAAAACGTACAAAAAAACCTACAAGCTGGGGATGCAGCCCAGTTGTAGATCACTTGCCTAGCATGGGGTTTGAATCTCAGCACCGCATACAAATAAAGGAAATATGTCAGACTGAGCCTCAAATATATAGAGATAAAAGTGATTTTCTTCAAATCAGTTTTTTCAACGTTCAACATAGATATTTTTATTTATACAGTTAGAAATAGAGCATTCTGGGATAACTAAACAAACATTAAGAACCTGCTATGTGAGCTGTCCTAAGATACATGAATACATTATGATTATGGAAATATAGGTTGTATGACACATAGGGTGAAAAACCTTGCAAATTTCTTATTGCTGTTGTAGTAGATGAGCATAGATTTAGTGGCTTAAAGTATCACAAATTAAATTTCTTATACTTCAGGAGGTCTGAAGTCTGTAATGAGTCTCACTAGCTTAAAATGCAGGGTGTCAGCAATGATGAATTTATTTCCAATGGGTTTAGAAAAAATCCATTTTATTGCCCTTTTTAACTTCTAGACCTCACCCATCACTCTCCTTGGCTGATAAAAGCCATCTATTTCAAAAGCAACAATAGCTGATCTCCTTGGGTCTTTCACATCACACACCTATGTTTTTCTATAATAGCAAAAATTATTGAATAACAAATTCACAAGAAATATCAACTTCAATGGCATTACTTTGCTAAGTAGTTCTAATTTTGCTTGATAGCATGTTCACTAACAACCACTCGATGCATAGCTGAATGTCCAGTGATTTAGTCTTCGTATAGTCTTCAATCTTTGCCTGCTTTGAAGGTCAGGCCATGATTTTTCTTGGTAGCTCAGTCAATTACAAAGTACAGCAACAGTATTAAGGTCTGAACATTCCTAAACAACAAGGTAGTTATCTAACAGAATCTGCTCTATAGTTCCTTATTATGTCAACCAAGATTTTGCCAGATGTGAGGCTCCATCTGCACAATCTTATTTTCTTTTATAGGTCAGATAGGCATTATAGTCTGGAAGTTTCCTCTATAAATTCTGCTTCCTTATCCTTTATTGTTCATTCCTAACAACCATTTGTAGTCCTAACAATATTTCTGATATTGATTCTAGAAGACTTGAAACCACAGTAGCAGAGGTTCAAAGATGAGAAAGAACATGGCCTAACTAAAAGTGGCTTGGTATCACCAGAGCGCAAAATTCAAGGATAGACCTATGCTTTTTCCATCCTACAAATGCCCACTAGAGGTTGCATTAGTCAGCAAAGCCTAACTGGTGTACTGAAAGCCCTATATTTTAGTGGATTAACACAGTAGTCACTCTTCTTTCTCCTTTCAACAGATCATGGTGTGTCTGGTCAGGTACACTGGCGTGAGCATTGGCCTAGGACTCTGTTCCCAGCAGCTACCATGCGTATGAGTTTCCTTTAGTCTTATTATTCAGTCCCTTCTCGAATTTCGAGTCTTCTTCATGAAGTAAGTAGTTGGGAAAGTAAGCAGGGAACATTACATTTGGGAACATTTTATGGATAAGTCCAGAACATAGTCAATTTCATCACTGTCCAATACATTTTTGTAACTAATTATGTCAACTCCTGGGGATTGAGTAGATAGAGGTGACAATGAGGAGAAGGGACCAACATAGCTATAGATAAAGAATGGAAGTTGATATTGTGTGGTGCACTAGACACCCACTCACCTTTTAGGAAATGAACAAATATTTGTTGAATTAATGAATTTAGAGTCAGATGATCTTGGATTCAATCTCAGCTCTATTGCTTTGTCTTGAATAGTTTACTTAGTCTAAGCTTCTTCAAGCTTCATTTTCTTCATTTATGAAGTAAGTATAAGATATCCATGATATAAGGTTGTTAGGATGTTCTTGTAGGCTTGAGCATATAGTAATAGTAATTATAGTTAACATTAAGAGTGCCAAGCATGTGTACATGATTTGTACTTATTATTTTATTTTGTTTTCACTAAAGCTCTAAGCAGTGAGTGGTATTATTGCTTTCAGTTTATAGATTAAGGAAGAAGCACAAAGATAGTACGCATCTTGCTTTAAATTATGCAGTTAGTTATTGGTGGAGCTATAATTTAGTCAGCCTTCAGAGTCAGTGTTCCCAACGATAATACTATTTCTTGTAGTTTGTTATGTGCTAATTATGTAACCTGGTACACAATTGAGGCTCAACAAATATCAAAGCAGGATTAGAAGCCATGAGGTGATACGCAGTGAATAAATATTAAGGGTTGAAATCAAATCCAAGATAGGTGTGACATTCCAGTTCTTTGGAGAATTGGATATAAACAGAGTTAAGCCACCATTACGGAAATTTTTGATGCCACATAGATCATAAAGGCAAAGGCACAGGTTTGGGAATTACATCATGAGCTGGAAATTAACTCAGCATTGAGTCAAACTAGGAATTATTGAGTTAAACTATGTAGCAATGTGTCCCAAAGAAGAGAAGAGAAGAAGGGGTGTGTAGAGGGTGGCATTAGGCTAGTCATCCCATTCATGTTTATTGATTACAGTAAACTGTGGTCTTAGCAATCGTGTGTGTGTGTGTGTGTGTGTGTGTATGTGTGAGTGTGTGTGTGCTTGAATATCGACACATGCACATATACACTCACACTTGTGATGTTTATTTTCTGGTTGGCATGAAAATTATTTTTAGAATGTATCCTCCATATTCACAATCTAAAAATCTTCTCTTAATCATTTTAGTCTAATAAGTCCTTTACTTGAAAGAAAGAGACTACATTTTCAACCAAGTAGTTATTTACACATTACCATTAGAATTCACAGTGTCTGGGCTTGGAATGTGGCTAGTAGTAGAGTGCTGCCTAGTGTGTAGGCAGCCTGGGCTTTATTCCTCAGTATTGCAAACTGAAAGGCAGGACCTGCCTAACATTTTTGCCATATTGGAGGATACAGTATTATACATACTGATTAACCAAGGAATATTCTTGGGAAAAAATGTGAAGCAATCAGTCAGAAAGTAAAAAGGGATGTTTTCCCCCCAGTCGTTGTCATCTTCTCCTACTCTTTCTTTTCTTCTTCTTCCTCTCCTCCTCCTCTTCCTTTTTCCATTATTCTTCTTTTCTCTCCCTTTCTCTTTTCTATCTCTCTGTCTCTGTTTCACTATTTCAAAATCCAGAATTTGAAAAGAAAATTCTGTCCTAGACTTTTAAAAGGATACTAGATCTTCATCCTCATTTGTCAGGTGAGGGATGTCTTTTCTGGTGTCATTTGAGGAAGAGTGTGAGCAAGGTAAAGACTAACTACATTGCTTGTCAAGTTGTATCTTCTTCAGTTCACAACATGATTGATTCATGACTATTTTCCTAAAACTGAGGCACTTCTGGTGTGGGTAAGGAAAGAGAAAAAGCCAAATTATAGTCCGGGATCAATAGGTGTTCAATTTTGTGGCTGTGTTATTTCCTTTGCAAACTAAGCAGTCTTGACTACATTCAAATTTTCAAAAGTCTTGGCATTTTGGAAACAAAGTTTTTAGGTTTATATGCTAAATATAGAAATTATATCTATATACGAAAAATTATAATGAAGCAAGAATATAGCAGCTTCAAATTTATGATCATGAATTGAAAAAATTCTGCAGAAAATAGTTATAGGACTCCAAAAATAATAACAACATTAATGAGATACTAGTATAAGACAAGGGATAGATGGTATGGTATTTTTCATCCGTTGTCATGTCATTCTTTTAGTATGACCTATCAAATTAGTTGCTAATTTTCTACCTCCAAGAAGTAATATAGTGATATGGCTCAGACACTTGGGCCAATACTAATAATAAAAGCAGATGCTGATGAAGCAAGACTCACACACCATTTCACAGATGAAGAAACTGAAGCACCAGAGCCAGAAGTATCAGATTAAGGAGTAGAAGCAGAATAGAGTTCAGTTTATTTAGCTTCAAAGCCTATGTCCCTTCCAATATGTCATAAGGCTCCAACAGTGGAAGTATGCCCTGTACTAGAAGGAAGGTAAATGGATAAACAGGAAATTGAAAAGGAATGTGAAGCAGAACAAACTCTATTTACTATATTAGAGATTTCCTATTTCTCCAAAGCACTGAAAGCTTTTTTGTTTTTCTATTTGTTTTTTTAAACCCTTATAAATTCATGCAAGCACCCAAAGACCACACTAGCATTCTGAAATCCTTGTGCAATTAATGTTAAACCAAGAGTCTGAAATATCAGTCTTGCATCTCTCCCTTTACTGATCTTTAAATCATAATGTAGAAGAGCTCCTAATTTTTAGAAATGCAGATGTTTCTTATTCTTATTTCCTCTTTTAGAGCCTTACTCTTTTCTGATAGGTTTCTTCAATAACGATGGTCACAATGTAAACTGAGATGATATTTTGGTGAGAATATGAAGATATGATCACTAAATATGAAAGACAGATTAAGCAATTGACCATCTCCAATTTGTTCAATCTCTCTTTGGTCAAGGTAATTCTCGGATGAATATTACCTAGTTCCACCCACAGAACGGACTGGACTCATGGCTGAAAATGAAACTGAATATCTGCCTGAGACTTACTAGAGGCTGTGCTGGGTGGACTAACTAAATCAAGCAAAGATTATTTCCCATATCTGAAGATTGAGTCTTAAGATATTTCTGGCATGGAACTGTCTCATTCTCAAAAGAAAAAAATACGTATATAGGAGATAATAAAAAGGAAAGTAGGAATCTCTCTTTCCTTTCTCTCTTTTCCTACACACACACACACACACACACACACACACACACACACACACACACACACACCACTCTCTCTATTTAAAAGCAATAGGGAAAGAAAGAGATAGCATAGAATTGAGGCTTGTTCTGCCACTAGTTAAGGCTTTCTGAAGGATTGGTGTTGAAAAATGTTAATTCAATATTTGAGACATTATCCTTCTATGAAGAATCTACTTTAAGCACCAACAACTTTGGAAACAGAGACTGGAACCCTGACAGATGACAGCTTTGGATTCTCTTGGGGCTCATGATTGATCCATTATTTTTGTTCATCAACTAATAAAAGTCCAAGAGGCATTTTAACGTCAAAAAATAAAATTCATTAGGAAATATCTCCAAGTTGAGTACTTCTTATGTTTTTAAGTACAATAAGCACCAAGTTGAGTATTTTTTATTTCTTTTCTGAGCATTTTGTTCCGTGTACATGTGAGTGAGTTTGTGTGTGAGAGCTAGAGTCTACCAATAACCCGGGGCTACCCCAACACTCATGTTGAATCATTCTAACGTAAGCAACTTTTTATTTCAAAGTTAGAGAAAAGGATAAATATAGCTCCAGTGAAAACAGCAATTTGTTTTCTTAGTTTAGTTTCAATCCAAATTCTCTATCCCTCTGTTGAAAATTCTGCTTCTTTTGTCAGTGAGCCATAAGAAAAACACCTGATATCTTGATGAACAACTACTACATATTTATCCAAGTGGAGGTAAAATTATGATGCCATCAAGTACATAAATGTTTCTCAGTATGCCTGCGGAGTGATTTGAGGAATTCTGAGGAGACCAAAATCTGAGGTGCTGAGTCTGTGATATAAATTAGCATGGAATTTCATACAACCTGTGTATGAATTTTGTATACTTTAAATCATTTCTGTATTATGAAAAATATGTAATATTATATAAATGCTACGAACAGTTGTTATACTATATATTTAGGGTCTAATACTAAGAAAAGAAGTCTGTAACTATTCAGATGATTTATTTCATATATTTTCAATGTTAGATGGGTGAATCTATAGATACATATAGATACATAGATTATGGAGGGTCAACTGTATTATTTTCTGATAACAATATACAGATATTCTATCACCTTTCTTTTAATAATGTTTTCTGATCATTTCCATTTGACATTAAATATATTTCGAGTAAACATAATTTTCAATAGTATCTCAAAAACAGTATGGATTTTTTTATGCCCAGTATTCTTGGCCTACAAAGTAATAGTATATACTGATCAGACAGATGGATGCATGATTGAATGGATAGTGAATGCCATGAAGTGTTTAAGAAATAGAAGTTAATTTGGTGTAATTCTTGGAAAAAGTAGAGTGGGAAATGAAATAAAAAAGGAGCTTGATACCAAACTCTAAAGTCATAAATAAACGAGTTTGGATTTTGTAAGAAACATAGGTATACTAACCTTTTCTGTTGTTTTTGGTATATGAATGAGAGTGACTAATCTGTGTTTAAGAATAATAATTTTATCAGTGTACACAGGGCGTATTGACAGTGGTTACACTGTAGAAGGGAAAATTTTTAGGAAATTCTAATAAACTGTTCAGCTGGGAGTTGATGGAAACTGAGTAACTATTACAAGGGGGAGAGAAATACCGTGAAAATAATTTTGTGGTATCCATCTTCAGCATTTGGTAAGATTTATTTTTATTTCTAATAGAAGAGACACAGTGAGGTGATTTTTTAAAGTTTTAAACTAATAATTATTTATTTATTTATAGTTTAAGAAGTCTATAAAGCTATCTGTAGTAGCTTGATAAGGCTAGTAAAGAAGTATGGAGTAGAGATATAGATTTAGAGATTTAGGTGCTTTTAAGTGTTAACTAAAACTATAGAGGAGGTGAAAGAAGGAAATGGAGAGATGGATTGAGCAGAGTTTTGCAGAATGGTTACATTTAAGGGGCAGGCAGGACAAAAGACAGAATGAATGGAGATTAAGAAACAGAGAAAGATATAAAAATTAACCTGAAAGAAATTGCAAGGTATATATTCAGTAAGAATGAAGGAACCGAAATACTTGTAAAAACTTACAGTTACAAATAGCAGAAACCCTTGGGAGCTCACTTATGTGGGAAAGAATTTAATAATAGAGTTGAAAAGGATTTCACTCAATATCATTTCAGACTATATAGTTGGGCTCGCCAGGGACTAGAATGAACCTAGAACTATATCCTGTTAGGAGGCAAGGGTAATTAATACCTGTTCTGTTTTCTAAAGAAGCACTTCATTTTTCTCTCTGAAGATCATCATAATGTGCTTTTGCTTACTTCCAAAGCATGAATTGCATATTGAGCAGTTCTCTGATTTCAGATTCAAGTTATTGAGAATCTGATTGGCTCCGTTTGAGTGAATTGTCCCCCTGTGATCCAGTCCAGACTGAAGGTGCATCACACATAACAAACCATGCTGTTAGGACTTGCTTCTATAAAGGCAGACTGTTATTCTAAAAGAAGAACCTCCCTGAATTGAGTGGATGCTCCTAACAACATCT
This sequence comes from Dipodomys ordii, assembly GCF_000151885.1. NCBI lineage: Eukaryota > Metazoa > Chordata > Mammalia > Rodentia > Heteromyidae > Dipodomys > Dipodomys ordii. The sequence continues at coordinate 7,720,125 of NW_012267250.1, forward strand.
ACTACAAGATTAATCAGAATGGCTGCTTAAAGGCCTAGTTGATATTTTTTGGAGGCATCAATTACAATGAAATTTGTAAGCACCCATGGCTCCTTTCTTCTCTGATCCTGTTTCCTCTGTTCGCCCTGAGGGAAAGTTGAATTAATGCCTCTGCTGGTTCCTCCATAACAGAAACAAGAATAAAAGAAATTGCTTGTGAAATGTCTTGACATTGTCAGGTCAAAGGGTCTAAACAAATACAAGGGATTATTTTTTTTCTAGAAAAACAAGAGATTTCTGGTTGCTTTGATTTTTCCAGTGTCTCATTGATTTCCCAAATTGTATTAGCTGCTTTCTGGCTTTCATTAATCAAACTGCCACCTGTGAAAGACTGCTGGTCCCTCTTCTTATTTTGATTAATTCTGTTCTCACATTCATCTCTCTGGCCTGGTTTTCAGTGGATGATTTGTTAGAAGCAGAAATGGCTGGGGGATGACTAGGGATTTGGGGGTAGCAGAGTCATCTCCTGAATCTGATTGAGTCTGTTAACAATTTTTTCCTCTTTATTCCTTCCAGTTCTAAGAATAGCAGTACCAGCTGTACTTGCCTGAACCATATCTAGATAAATAAAATAATGTGGGATTATTGACATTTTCTTGCTTCAACTAGCAAATGTGCATCTTTGAATTTTTATCAACTAAACTGCTCTTATAATGAAACATTCACAAAAACAGGCTTGACATAAACGTAATAAGGCTTATTTTACTCATGCTAATTATATATTTGTATTCCCTTTACTTATGTTGTCCTTTTTTTATATCTGTTTTACATTTCAGAAACTGGTAGGAAGCTGAGACAGTTAGGGGCAGACAAAGCATCTTAGTAGTAGAAAAGGCACTGTATGATCAGACTTGTGTTTTGTTTTCAGCCTTAACACCTCAACTAAAGGACTTCAGTGAAATTATTTAACCTTTCTGAACCTCCATTTTTGTAGCTATGCAATTATAATGCATATATACATACTATATATACATACAATCTGTTTGTAATTATAATATAACATATCACCCATAGCAAAGGCTAATTAATGTTAATTCATAAAAATATTTCTTTGGTAGGGAAAGAGTGTTGTTTTACTCATACTCTACACAGAATCATTGCTTTGGAAATAGAAAAGAGTTTAATGTATGGATAAATTCAGGAGAGATCCATGGCCGTGGATCAGGAGGTGAAAATAGTGACAGTTTGCAGGTGGGAATGAGCTCATCTTGTTTCATTTTATCCAAAGTGATGGGAACAAGGAAACAACTTTGGCCACCAGACCTCACTGCCTTAGATCCAATGGGATTTTAGTCATTACAGCATGGCCTGTCAGCCTCCTGTAATGAATGACCCCCAGATATACCAATCAGCAATAGCCATGGATTTCTCCAACAGCCTCTCACCAATGTTCTCTTCACAGTGTACAAGTGGCTCTGTCACCCTCTCTCTCTTGACCAGGGCCAAGATGTAGAGATGTCTCAGATTTTCTCTAACAAAGCCTGCTTATTTTCAAGGTCACATCTGTCTTGACTCTTGTGGTTTGCTCTAACTTTCCTTACACATAGCATCCCCACATCATATAGAACAGTGTGACAGAATTAATCTTTGACAACACAAGCATTTTCATGCTTGGACTTGGGTACATCTGTATGTATCTATAGCTGCTCTAGATTCTGAGAATCACACCTCAGGCCTGAAAAGAATTAAAGGGAGAAATTGAGGTAGGAGAGATAAGGGGAGACAGGGAAAGTGTATTATTTAATACATATAAAAAGAACCAGACACAGAAGTTGGAATGAGAAAGTAATTTATAAAGCAGTTAAGCTTCCTTCCATTTAAATTCCAAATTACAAGGTATGTGTGTGTGTGTGCATGGGTGGGGCAGTGATAAGGACACTGAGCAATCTTGAGTTCCCAGAAGATGAACCAGCAAGAGAAACAGCAGAGAGCTCTTCACATAGCAAGAGCCAGGGATGACTGGTATTCTGGTGATGGTATGGGGCAAGAAAAAAAAAAAGTGTCATTTGCAGCTGTTGCTGGGACACTGATTTTACTCTTCTGCAATGTAGCCTGGCAATAATCAGATCCGAACAAATACTTGCGAAGTAAATTTCTACTAATTAAGCAATTTATATGCATCTTAGTTATATATTGTTTTCTTTGTTATTTATATTGCTTTAAGGGATTTATGTTCAAGTTGAAAAGTACAAAGGAGCCTGCATGGTGGGAACACAGACTTCAGTGTATGAAAGAGACTTGGATGAGTGACTTCATATGCCCAATGTTCTTTTTTAATTTCATCCATAAAATAGGATTATTGAGAAATATAATGGCCTATGTGTGTAAAGGGATGTGTGCCTAACCCTAATTATGGAGCTTACCACCTAGCAATAACCAGCCTCAAACTGCTTAGCAAGAATTTGTGTATACAGTTGCACTTACTTATTCTCATATTGAAGAAACATAAAAGAAGAACATTAAAATTAACATAAAATCAGTGAAGAAAAATCTGTCGTTAGCGGGGCACTGGTGGCTCATGCCTGTAATCCTAGCTACTCAAGAGGCTGAGATCTGAGGATTAAGGTTCAAAGCCAGCCCGGGCAGGAAAGACCATGAGACTCCTATCTCCAATAAACCACCAGAAAACCGGAAGTGGCGCTGTAGCTCAAGTGGTAGAGCGCTTGCCTTGAGCT
>NW_012267250.1:7722888-7732565 GCF_000151885.1 Dipodomys ordii
AAAAAAAAAAAAAAGAAAGAAAAATCTGCCGTGATAAGGGCAACTTATTTAATTTGTGTTATAAATTATATAATCACTTTGGAACTTGGATAAATCTTTGGGCTTCAATAATTCATCCTTAAAGTTAGGAGTTTCCCCCAAATTCTCTCTGGATCTAATGCTGAACAGCTTTACAAAGATTCTGAGAATCTAAAAGGATTCCATTCTGAAGGACAAGAGGGATTTACAAATAGCAAATGGAAGAATCTCAGTTGAAAAAAATCCAGGCTTTGGGGAATCTGTGTGAGAATCAGAGAAACAACAATAGCAAGAACAACAATGTGAGAGATGGAGAATGCAGCTCAGTGGCAGAGTTAGATACTCAGTCTAGTTTGTTCCATTCCCTGGGTTCCATCCTCAGTACACAAAATCAGGTGTAGGTCAATATAATTTTTATTGTTCTTGTTGGACATGGGACTTGAACTCAAGGCCTGGGCACTGCCATGAGCAATTTTTTTTTCTCCATGCTAGCACTGTACAACTTTGAGTCACAGTTCTACTTCTAGTTTTTAGGTGGTTGATCAGAGATAAGAGTTACTGGGCCTTTCCTGCCTAGGCTAGCTTTTAATTCTTTAAGAAAAGAATCACAATTTCAGTGTCCACTAAAGTTTTTGTTTGTTTTTCTGTATCTGGCTTTGAACTCTTGATCCTCCTGTCATCCCTTCTCGAGTAACTGGGATTATAGACATGCATTGCTATGACTGGCCTACCAGGTTTTAAGCACTGTGCTGTGTTTTTTTCCTGCATTATTTTCAGTTATCCTTAAAATAATTTGCTAAGTATTTATATTTCCAATAACAACTAAGGACACTTTGGATAAAGTGTCTTTCACAAAATTCAAACGAAGATCTAGCCTAACAGGATCTAAGAACATGTTGAATAACTATCACAGGACTAGCTATGTGATAGCTTGACACTATTAGCTTGAGTAATTTCGTGTCATTATTATGTTTTCAGGATATCATGCTTTCTCATTTCTTAAATCTATAGCCATCACATTACTTATTTCACTGTGACTAGAGTACTTGCCTGAAACAACAAAAGGTAAATCATTTGGCTTAGGTTTCTACTTGAAATGTAATCCATGGGTTTAAAATTTGGATCTTCACTACTGCCATCTTCACCATTTTGAGATTTGGTGGATAGAGATAATGACTGAATATTCATGAAGTATTTGTGATAAGCTTGTTAATAGTACTTCTGTTTGCTTATTGTATCAACTGCAATCTGTTTATGCCACATTAGATTATGTAGGGTTGTCATCCTGGCACTTAAAAACTACTCAAATTTGAATTAGTTACTAAGGGAGGCCAGTGAGGTAGTAATCCTGAGAGGAGTAGGTAAAGGGATTGGGAATGAGTATGACCTGATTAAATCTGATTTTTCAGCATAGCACTGGGACTGCAGATCTATGCTTGGAGATCAAGCACTGATATAGTAAAACTAAATGGTAATTTAAGGTCATCCTGTTTTTCTTAAAGGCAGAGACATCTAGTACAGAAACTGATACATAGCTATCAGCCAATGAAAGCTGATTAAATAAATAATTAAAATCTCCTTGAGGGTAAGAAGAGTTAGTATGTCACAGAGTAATGTATGCATCACTGTTATTTACTTAGATACAGATAGCATCTTTTCAGTAAATTATAACCTACATAATTACAGTCGCTATAACTATTTTTCTTTCAGTCTCTGCTCATCCTTCTTTTTAATGACTGAAAATTCTATTTGTAGAGTTAATGTTTTTTTTCTTCCTTTTTTTCTCTTTAAGGAAAACTGTTCACATATCATTTCTAACACGCTTTCTAGTGGATCTGGTTTGGTGGGGTTATAACTATGAACAAATGAAAAAGTAATAGTAAAGAATACTTGAGTGTGAGGAGTATTTGTACTCACTACCTTACATTTATAACTGTAACCACTCGGTATATCACCTTGACAATAAAATTCAATTAAAAAAGGAAGTCATTTAATCCAATTCCTTACCTGGTGTGTTTAACAGTATAACTGCTGTGGCTACGATAGTCTTTTGGTTTCATAGTTGACTCCTGTCTGATTTTTTAGAGTTCTGTCCTTTTTTTTCCAGCCCTAGGTAGTACACAATTGTATGACTATGCTAAATCCATTTGAAAATGTAAAGCTAGGACTGCCATCCTGGTTGATCCAGTGCATGGTGGCTCAGATCAATTGATTTAATTTTCCTCAAAGGAAAGCCTTTTGAGTCAGAAAGTGCTTGAGTTCTGCAACTGAGAATGTACAACTACCAAGTATGGGAAGTTTATTGGGATTTTTGTAGTGTTTGCTCCTCTCTAATACCTTAACATGCACAGCTCACTAAGAGATGTACTCATTACCTTGCTCATGTAAGTGTGGCCCCTCTGTACATTATTTTCACAATAAAAAACATATTTTAAAAAACAATTGTATTATGAAAAGCCACTATCTAACCCTTCTACCACAAGTGTTGCTTGCATTCCTGGGGCTTGACTAAGATTCTTACATTTCTTGTCTGTTTACAAAATGCTTGCATAAATCTCATTTTTTTCTCTGTAACCAAAGTTCCATTTAAGTTTTTAAATGTCATCCACAAACATGCACTCTGTGCTGGGCACTGTGCTTTGCGAGTAGGTCATATAAAGGAGTGGAAGATTTGTCCCTGTCACAAATAGATAGCAAGCTTTTGTTGCCAACAACAGAAATTCTGGCCAGCCTAATGCAAGGCTACCTGGTACTTCAAAGAAAAGCTGGGAAAGCATGTTTGGGTTATTACAGGTTCTGGTAGATCAAGATTCCAAAATAACAGGAGGTAGAGGAATTCCTCCAGCTGTCACAACAATAAATGAGCTTTTGTCCCATCTTTGATCTGAAGTCCTGGGAGAGAAAATCCAATCCTAGTGTTTGCCTGAGCCATATATATATCTTTAGAAAAAAAAGGCAGAGAGCCTGGATTGTATGGCTACTCATATTAGTAGTAGTCACAAGTTAGTAGTTATAAGTTCCCTAAAGAGTTTTCAAACAAGATTAGAAGATTCAGCATGTATCCATGAAGTTAAATGAGGCAAGGTTTGAATAGCCAAATGAAACAACAGAAATATCGCCAAGTAATGACTCAACTAAGATTCATATGAACAGTAGTAATGCTAACTTCTATGCATTCAGTTAAGAAGAAATCATTAGGGTAAGTCAGGCTTCTCACTGTGTATGAGCAATCTGAACTCCTACATCATCTACAATGTCTTTTGTATTGTGTGCAGTCTTGATGGGAAAATCAAAAGTTCTCTGTCTTTTTCTGTGAATGAAGTAAGGTGTCCTTCATCATGGTTTTACTCCTTTGTATGGCTAAAATAAAAGGTCCAAGGCATGCCTCCATTAGCCTAGTTTATATAATTAAGTACAAATGTGAAACAGTAAGAGATAAGACATGCACCATATTTAGAGTGTTATGCAGAGTAATACTTATTAAATGTTGTGTTATTATTAACATTATCATTATTATAAAGCTATGACTATTCTTCTGATTTTACATCACTTTAATGTGTACAAATATGTCTGGAAAAACATCCTACAACAGGATGCCCAAAATTCCAACACTTTAAAAGCTAAAGCAGGAGGTTTGCTATTTCAAGACAAGCCTGAGCACTGTCTCAAGAGCCCAATGATCAGAGATATGCCTCAGTGGTAGAGCACTTGCCTAGTATGCATAAAACCGTGGGTTTGATTTCCAACATTGAAAAAATAGTCAAACACACACACACACACATACACACACACACACACACACACACACACATACCAAGGACACACAGATACAACTAGTCTTCACCTAAGTAAGGACGTATTTGTAGATACACCATATTGATGTATCCATACACTCTCCAGCAAGCCTGTCTAGTGTTGTAACTCTCATACATGACATTCTTCTTTGTGTCATATTATTAACCACATTACTTGGCTGTAATGTTTATGTATGTTAACCTCACAAAAATGGAAATTACCTATCGGCATCACCCTCATAAAACTTCTTATATTTGAATGCTATTGTCACTTTTTGGATCCCTTTTCTCCAAGTGAAAAACACCTCAGCTTCTTTCATCTTTCTTTATAGCTTCATAGCTTTCAAAAGAGCTTTTGTTGTTGCTTCTTTCTTTTTACTTGCGCTTCTCCTCATCTCCTTTGATACTTTGTAGATAGAGCATTCCAGTGAATAAGAAAGCTATTTATAGTCCTCTGAAGCAATAATAATAATTATGGAGTGCTTATTTTGTGCTCAGCAATTCACAGACATTCTTTTTTGGTTTGTTGGTTGTGGGGCTTGAACTGTCAGGGCCTGGGAACTGTCCTTGCACTTTTAATACAAAGTTATTGCTCTACCGCTTTGAGCCCCAGCTCCACTTGCGTTTTTCTGGGGTTAATTGGAGATAAGAATCTCTCCACCTTTCCTGTCTGGGCTGGCTTTGGCCTGCAATCTTCAGATCTGAGTCTCTTGAGTAGCTAGGAGTACAGGCATGAAACACCACCGCCTGGCTTCACATACATTCTTTAATAGTAAACATAGATGACTTAAATATCATTTCCCTCATGTCACACTTATGTAAGATTTGAGAGCTAGTATTGAACAAAACTCAGGTCTGTTCAACTTTAAAGTCTGGATTTTTTTAAAAGCCTGGATTTTTAATCCCCATATTTTATTAAATAGTCCCAAATTATATTAAATTTGACACCAGGGCAATGAATAGATGATATGGTGAAGGCCCCAATGTACTCCACTTCAGAACAGTGCTTCTCTGGTTTTTCATCCTAGAATTCAGAAATCACAGTATAGTCCACCAGAAATGGGAGGGATTCTTCAGGAACTCATCTTTCATCTTAAAAATTCATGTTTGTTTTGCATGCTATCTAATGATATATCCAGGTTTATTCAAACAAAGTCAAAGGGCATCTGTTGGAGCACAGAAGTTTGAACTCTAGGTTAACATTAAAAAGAAAGGTTATAATGATAACATCAAGAGTTTTATTTCAATGGAGTATTTCAAAAAAGATATATAGTGTCCTGTTACTTCAAGTTCTTCAGCGTTGTGGGAAGCCCAGTTTGAGAACTGGAACCTTAGCAATGGCCACTATAACTTTTAACATAGGAAATAGTTTGAAGTAGTTTTAATCATTCAGGTGCCAACCTTATTAAAATGTCCTTCCCCAAATCTCTCTCTCTCTCTCTCTCTCTCTCTCTCTCTCTCTCACTCACTTTGTGATTCATGGGGCTTGAACTCAGGGCCTGGGTGCTATCTATGAGCTTTTCTGCTCAACACTAAGGCTCTACCACTTTGAGCCACAGCTCTACCTGTGGCTTTCTGGTAGTTAATTGGAGACAAGAGTCTCATGGACTTTCCTACCAGGGCTGGCTTTGAACCATGGTACCCAGATCTCAGCCTTCTGAGTAGCTGGGATTACAGGCACAAGCCACCAGCCTCTGGCCCTAAATTTTCTTGCTAAAGCAACATAAAAAATCAAGCATCACTAACTACCATATCCTGGTGTGCCCTCTAATATAGCTTATATGTTACTCAATAGTATTTTTAATGGTTATTTAATAGTTACTTTTATAGTTTATTCATATAACTTTAATGTGATGCCTTTTACTACGGATTATTTATAATTATCCAGATAAAAATTTGAGGACATTTACCTAAAATAACAATTTTCATTTTAAAATAATTGACCTGTTGCCTTTAACTCTAGTAATGGTTGCATGTAATAGAAAAGCTATTGCTTATTAGGTTCATCCTGGGTTATCAATATGCAGAATGTATTTAAAAGAAGGCTTTTGCTTCTATTCTTTTATGGAATTAGGCCTTGGGGAGAGGTACAGTCCATTAAACTATTCCAAAAATATAATTAAGTAATTATCAGATGATGTTAAAAAGGAATGAAACTCCTTTCTGCTTCATTTACATAACTTTCAGGGTAAAATTAGTGATATTAGTAGCCTCACATGAACATCAGGGATGGAGAGTAAGGAGTGAATCATGTACTGAATTTTCTAAATCATGGCCCAAAGCAAGGTTGATCATATAATTTATCATTCAAACTAGGGCATTCTGGAGAAAGAAAGGGGGCACTATTAATAATTAGACCTATTAAAAAGTCACAAGTGGAGACTCTCCTAAATGAAGAAGAACACATGGTCATCCTACTTATTAAAGCAAGGACAAGGAATGCTCAATCAACCAAATCCCTAATGCTTTTCCATCTAATTTCAATGTGTATGTGTATGTGTGTGTGTGTGTGTGTGTGTGTGTGTGTGTGTGTGTGTGTGTGTGTGTGTGTCTGTGTCTGTGTGTCTGTGTCTGTGTGTGTGTGTGGTTGATTTTAGTTGTAGGTAACAGTCTTTCAAGTTTTGTGTTTGTTTTGTTTATTTTTGTCTATTGTTGGGCCTGAACTCTGGGCTCGGGCTCTGTTCCTCAGTTCTTCAGCTCAAGGCTAACCCTCTGGCACTTGAGCCACAGTGCCACTTCTGGCTTTTTCTGTTTATATGGTGCTGAGGAATCAAACCCGGGGACTCGTGCATGTATATATAAACTAGTAACACCATTGCTCATCAGTATCCAACTGGTATTTCATATTGATTAGGATTTTCCATATAGGAATAAAATTATTAGTTGGCATTCATTGTCATATATTTGATCATATTTGTGTTGCCTTCTAATTGGATTCTTTATAATTATTAAATTTCTATTGTTTTTGAGATAGTGTCTCTCTTGGCTGGCTTTGAACTTAAAATCTTTCTGCCTCAAACCCCTGAATGCTAGGGTTATAAGTGTGGACTAACACATCTGGCTTTTCTATTTCATTTGCATAGCACTGTGTATAAACAAGTTACAAAATATTTGTTTCCTGTCTTGAAGGATATTATCAGCTCACCAACTTCTTCAGCTACCACCTTAATTAATGGTTATTGATATCAAACATAGGACTGCTTATATGATAACTTTGAAAAAGACTTTCAAGGTCACTGTGATTATCATAACATAAATTCATCATATGTTTTGAATATGATTGAGTGTGTCCCTCAGTGTTTATTTGCTTAGAAGATTGTACTTTAAAGTGGCAGTTTGGAAGTAGATCCTTAAGAAGTAAAACCTTATCTAAGACAATTATGCTAATACTCTGGAATTAATTTATGTGCTTCTCACAGGACCTCTGGTTAGTTCCTGTAAGAATGAGTTGCTATGAAGAGTAATCCTGGACCTTGAATCTCTTTGCCTTCCTGTCTCACATTGATCCCTTCTGCATAGACTCTCATCATTGTGATGCCTTCTGCCATGAGGCCATTACCAAAAGATGAACTAATGTAACTACTTGACCCTAGAATTTCACCCTGAAAACTAAATTTCTTTTTGAAATGAACTAGCCAGCCTCAAGTACTTAGTTATAGGAATAGAAAATGGACAAGATAACTACCAAATCTCAGTTGTTTAACAAAATAGAGGGGGTTTTGTGTTTTCTTCTTTATTCAAACCAAAAGCAAGATGGGTATTCCTTATCAACATGAGGCTTCTCTTATGACCAGTAATTAAGAGATTTATTTGCCTTCCATCTTTTTGCTCTTGAGCAAAGGCTGGGGATGACATATATCATGTTCACTGATCTTTTTCTGGCCATAATTTTTGGTTTTCCACAATACATGGCTTGAACTCAGGGTCTCCCGCTTACCAGGATGGTGCTCTACCACTTGAGCATACATTAGTATTGTTACTAATTCATAACCTATTCTAAACTCTATCTTTCTAGTAAGAATGGCACAAAATTTTTATCATAGCCCTTGCAGAGGCAATGAATCAAATGGATTCAGATATGATTTTTTTTTTTTTTTTTTTTTGCTGGTTGTGGAGCCTGAACTCTGGGCCTGGGCGCTGCCCCTCAGCTCTTCAGCTCAAGGCTAGTGCTCTAGCACTTGAATCACAGAGCCACTTCCGGCTTTTTCTGCTTATGTGGTGTGAAGAAATTGAACCCAAGGCCTCATGCATGCTAGGCAAGCACTCTACCACTGAGCCAGCTCCTCAGATATAATCTTAAGTAACTCATTTAATCTTCCTCATCCTCAATTTAGATAAAATACCTGGTACAATTACTAGCATGTAAGAAACTCTGATAGTTATTATGAAAATTATTTCATATAGATATATAGTGGAATGTTATGCAAAAGTATTTGGTTAATTGTAAATTTATTTTGTTTTCATAGGATCTTTCCTACTAAGGAAACAAAATTGCCTAGTTCTTAATGTTTACATCTACTTTAAGGTAAAATACTACAAAGGGGCCTAGAGTTTCCTTTGTTATTTCATGAATTATTAACAATAACTGGTGGCCTTTGTACCACCATGACACCTGCAATGATCTACTGATAACCCATTGAGCTTCATAATGCTTGAATCAATGACTTGTTTCTTGTTTCTAGTCAGTATTTCCTATTTCCTCTTGGGAAGGTATGTGATCTGGGCAGTCTCTGCATCTCTTCATCTGAAACTTTTGCAGGAGACAGTAAATAACAAGAATTTTTGACATTAAAAATTATAAATTGTTTAAAATCTAAAACTACCTTTAGGACAGATTCCCATTAGATAGTATTTTCTGACATCACCTCTTTTAGGTTTGTATTTTCTTTAGGAAAAAGAAAGACAGCCTCTTCAGCAAGTAGTGCCAGCAAAATTGGTTAATCACCTGTAGAAAACTAAAGTTAGATCCTTATATATCACCCTGTACCAGAATCAACTCCAAATGGATTAAAAGCAGACACCCTGAAAACATTACAGGAAGGAACAGGAGAAACTCCAAGGCTCCTTGGCACAGGCCAAATTTTTCTTAATAAAGACCCAGAAAGACAAGAAATCAAAGAAAGGTTGGACAAGTGGTATTGCATGAAACTACATATCTTCGGCAAGGCAAAAGACATAGCTAGCAAGATCAATAGAAAGCCCACAGATTAGGAGAAGATCTTCACTAGCTATACAACAGACAAGGGCCTCATATCTAAAATATGCTTAGAACTCAAAATATTAAAACCCTCCCAAAACAAATCCTCAAAGAAAAAACCACCCCATTAATAAGTGGGCTGAAGACTTAAAGAGAGACATCTCTGAAGAGGAAATAAGAATGGCCAATAGACACATGAAGAAATGCTCAACTTCTCTGGCCATAAAAGAAATGCAAATTGAAAAAATATTAAGATTCCGCTTCACCCCAGTTAGAATGGCTGTAATCAAGAACTCTAATAACAACAGATGCTGGAGGGGATGTGGCTAAAAAGGAACCCTACTGCACTGTTTTAGTGGGAGTGTAAACTTGTTCAACAACTCTGGAAAGCAGTATGGAGGCTCCTCAAAAGACTACACATAGAGCTCTCCTGTGACCCAACAATCCTACTTCTGGGCTTTTACCCAAACTAGCTCAAACAAGGCCACACTAAAACTACCAGCACAACTATGTTTATTGCAGCATTATTCATCATAGCTAAGATATGGAACCAACCCAGATGTCTCTCATTAGATGAATGGTGTTTAAGGATACAGGTGGACCTGTTGCAACAATGAGAAGTACAAGTTGTCATGTCCAAAACGAGCTTTACAACGTTGGTGCGGGGG
>NW_012267250.1:7732636-7747304 GCF_000151885.1 Dipodomys ordii
GAAGGGTAAACAAAGGAAGAGGCTGCAATGCTTGGTAAGAAAAGTACGCATTATCCTGTCCATGTAATTGTAACCCCTCCGTACAGTATGTTCACAAATTAAATTAAATTAAAAAATTATAAAAAAGAAACAAAAAAAAGAAAACGTCACACACACACACACACAATGGAATTCTATTCTTCCAATAGAAAGAATGACACTGCCCCATTTATTAGGAAATGGAAAAATTTGGAAACTACATTAAATGAAGTAAGCCAGACCCGAAAAATATAGGTCCCATGGTTTCCCTTATTTGCAATAATTAGTATATATCTAGGATAATCTTATCAGATGAGTAGAAAAGCTCAAAAGCCATGTACATATGACCATATAAGATGATGCTAAATGAAATGAACCTCAAGATGTGGACACAAGAGGTTTTTTCTTTGTTGTTGTTGTTTTTAATGTACTATGCGATTATGTACTATGCGATTTCTTTTTGTTTCTTTTGTATGTTCTTCCCCTTATGGTATATCTGTCCTCTGTTGTCACTGTATTTGATTTTGGTACCCATCATCTTGCATATACACTTATCTAATTTGAGGAAGGGGAATAACAAAATGCTGAAACAAGGATACAGGATTACCCATTGCAACAATGATACAAGACACTATGTTGAAAATGAACTTTACAACTTCTGCAGGGTGGGGGGGGGATAAAGGAAGTGGGGAAGAGAAGTGATAGTAGGAGAAAAACAAAGGAGGGGATAACAATGTTAGTTACTCATGTAATTGTAACCCCCTCTGTACAGCATCTTTACAATTAAAAAAAGGAAAGAAAATGTCATAGAGAGGAAGAGAAAACCACACACAATTACAAGGATGTACATAAATTGTCTTACACAATTCTCATGTATTTAATCATATTAGACAAGTGTTGATGTCTGTGAAAGTTGGAGGTCAGTTGATTTGTGTAATTTTAGAGAAGCTAAAGGCTTCCCAGAAGGCTATAGGCTTCATATTCTAACTTGAAACTTCTCAAGGAGTGGTTTAGAGACTATGTACTTCAAAATCATCAGACCCTAGCAAGATTTACAGAACCCAAATCTCTGAAGGTAGCTTCAGAAACCTACATTTCAGACAATCAATATAGCTAATGGTGGAGATCCAGTATAAAGCTGCTGCAACCTACCACTATTTCTGCTGTTGTACAGAAATCACTCTTGACAGAGGTAGGTTCTGGTCTCCTGGTGCCTTCTCTAATATTCCTTCCCACTCTTTCACTCTTAATCTCACTAGCCCACTTAGCTTCCTTTGACTTTATGGATTACTTCCTTCTTGAGAGGTTTAGTACCTTGACTATTTTTAAATTTTATTGTAATGATGCTGTACAGGGCGGTTACAGTTACATGAGTAAGGTAATGAGTACACTTCTTGACTTTTGAAACAATGCTTACTCATAGTTTTCATGTTCCCTGCTTCTTTTATGAATTCTTTGTGAGTTTTTTTGCTCTTACTTTAAGTGTTACATCCAGCATCACATCCAAACCCTGTTGATTTCCTTCATATTATTCTCCGGTAGGGTAATGAAGACTCCCTACTGCCTGTTTTTCTAGCCCTGAGATTCAGGCATATATATGCAATGACACAAATACCCAACATACCTATGAGAGACAACACAATCTTAAGGTTGTAGCTTGTTGAATTTTAGAAAGTGAACACATTAGTGTAATGTAGAACCCACATCAAGAAACAGTATAGTTTGGTGGTGCTTGGTGATATATATTTATAATTCCAGCTACATAGAGGATAGAGATCAGGAGGTTCTCAGTCCAAAGCTATTTCTGGACAAAACCATAAGATTCGATTTGAAAAATTACTAAAGTGAAAAGGGACATAACTATAGCTCAAGTATAGAGTGTCTGTCTAACAAATGAGTTCAAACCCCGTATTCATGTTTAGTTATAATTCTCTCAGTCTAAAAATAACATTATCTTGATTTTAATATCACTGATTACTTTCATTTGTTTTATGATTCTATGTGAATGGAATCATATAGTATATTTGAGTCTGGTTTCTTTAGCACAATATTATGTTTGTGAAATTTACCCATTTTGTGTAGCATGATCATTTACATAAATTTGATATTTATATTACTATATATATTATGCTATTATATAAATAAACTATGAACTGTCTTTCTAGTTTACTGATAGAATTTTTGGTTATTTTATGTATGAGGCTAATATGTATAGTAAAGCTATAATTTTGTTGTATATGTCCATGTTTTTTGTTGCTATAAGCAAACATTTTGTTAGTTATGCATCTAGGTAGGGTTGTTAGCTGTGCATCTAAGTAGGGCTGTTAGTTCAATGCTATGTATAAATTTACTTTCATACATATACTTAAATAGTTTCCCAAAGGACAATGTCAATATATACTCCTACCAGTAGCTTATCTAAATTTTCCATTCTTACCTACAATTGATATTATCAGTCTTTTTCTATTTTAGCCATTTAAGCACATGTGTAAATTTATTTGCATTTTCCTGGGGACTAATCAGTAAATATATTTGAATTCTCATTTTCATTATGTTGGCACCATTATTAACCCTGTCAGAACTACAAATCTGGACATCAATTTTTGTTCTCCTCTTTCTTTACACTCACATAGTAATTATACCACATAATTATTTATCAAATCTCTTAGCTTATTACTATCAACTTCTACCAAAACCCTTATTCACAGCCTTGTCGTTTGTCAGTTTTTCTTAAGTGCATTCTTCTCTTTGCCCACAATACATCACACAAAGCCCCCAATCAAATCTGCCATGCTTAGCCATCCTCCCAGGTCTCACCCCCTTACACAGGTTAGACTATGGCTCTTAGAATAGCACATAAGACCTGCCAGTACTGGCTTCCACCTTTCCAGTTGGCATTATCACTCATCATTTTCTGCCGCTAGCTTCACAGTTTAGCCATGCCAAATTTTTGTGTGAGTGTTTCTTTTCCTGCAGAAGTATTGCATTACCCAATTCCTTACTCCGTACTCTGTTCCACACATCCTGTCTTATCCTTGAAAGTCTCAATTTACACTAAGCCAAGGAAATGACTGCCAAACCTCAAGGTAACTGCTTCCCATAGGATATTTTAATTTTAATACAAGGTGAAAAACAAGACCTTCAACTAGAATTGGTAGCATTTATGTGTACATAAAAAAATACAAAATTGTACCATGAAACTTGTAGCATAGAAACAACCTTTTAAAATTAAAATTCTTGAAATATAGTTAAGAAAGAATAAATCTGTTTACTTATGCAAATCCTTACATTAAATTAAATTCCAGATGGATCAAAGGTTTGAATGTATAAAAATAACATGTGTGCTATAAGAAAATACCTTTCAAAATAACTTTGCAAAAAACCTTTCTCAACATTAAAGAAAAACTATGAGGAAATATGAATAAGTTTAATTCCATATAAAATGTCAAAATATGAATTTTAAAAAGATCAGTTTAAATATGGTTGAAAAATAAAGGTAAACAAGTTACGGAGTACCAATTTTTTATGTGTTGTTATTATCTGCTCAAATTGCTATGGCCTTTGTAGAAATAGCACGGAATTTTGCAAAATATAAAATGAAAATATTTCAGTGGACAATCTTATCCTGGAGCTATTAACAATAGTAATAAATATTGACAAAATGTGTAGTGTTTATTTTTTATTTATTTATTTATTTTTTGTCGGTCGTGGGGCTTGAACTCTGGGCCTGGGCGCTGTCCTTCAGCTCTTCAGCTCAAGGCGAGCGCTCTACCACTTGAGCTACAGCGCCACTTCCGGTTTTCTGGTGGTTTATTGGAGATAGGAGTCTCACGGTCTCTTCTGCCCGGGCTGGCTTTGAACTGCGATCCTCAGATCTCAGCCTCCTGAGTAGCTAGGATTACAGGCGTGAGCCACCAGCGCCCGGCTAGTGTTTATTTTTGAAAAGAAAGGTAAATATGTTACATTGAGATTTAAAACTTATATATGATCTAGCTCATCTTAAAATTAAATGTACTATAACATACATTTGAGTGTTTAGAAATAGAGGTAGAGATCTAATATTCTGACATTTTTCTCTTTTATATATTTGAAGCTCTAGTCACTGTCACATGGTAGATGTACAATAACTATTTGAAGGAGAAAATGATGCAATAAAGAAGGCAGGATGAAAGAACAGAAAGATATTTTTGCCAAGATGTTTATAATATATGATGGATTTGGGGGTTGTTTTTACTGTTAACCTTGTACTGTTGTTTCTTTTACTTTTTTCTTCATTGAGCATGCAATTAGAAAAAAACAGAAACAAAGCTATTTTTAGTAAATAAAAAACTTAGTGCCTGGATGTGCATTAGCCAGATTTTGAGAGTTGTGAGAAATTATTGAGTAGTCCGATACTGAGGAGAAAGGGCATTCATATGGTCAATGGGCAAGAATTGGCTGTTATTTCAGCTGCAGTTTTAGGGCTGAGACGGTAACGATTTCATCCTCAGATTCAAATTACGAGATTAAATATGACTGGTGGTGCCTAATTTCTCTGCCAAAGAAGTTCAGGAAGAAAATCTTGTCACAGGTATCTTTTAGAAGACCTTCATTGGTATTAGAGTTATATTGTTTGTATTGTTGACCAAAATTAATGAGTCTTCTTTGCCTTCTGTCCTCTCTCCCTGGCCTCCTCATGTAACATTTTTCCCTCAGTCACTGATTTTCATCTTGTGCTGTCCTAGGCACATGATCCAGCTCTAGTTTCTGCACTAGACAAAAAGAAAAATGCCTGGCTGCCAGAAGAGGAAACAGGATGCTAAAGTGCCTGGTTTGCCCTACATAAAGTGCTTCTGTCTGGAACTTCTCCCAGAATTCTTAGGAGAACAAGCTGCCGCCAATGGGGATGCTTTTTCAGATGAGTTTTGGCAAGTCTGATAGTCTCAGTTCCCTCTGTGCTGTGGGGATACTCAGGCCAGATTACAGAAGTGTAGTCACTTTGGAGTTTGCCCTCAAAATGCCTCTTCAAGCTGAGGTGATGCTCTACTGTTATCTGGCTGGGTTGGAGACAGGCAGGCTCCAGCCAGCTCACTTGGACTAATCAGAACTTTGCTTACAAATGCATTTCAACTTGGCTGCTAATATTTACATAAACTACATATTTCTTTCTAAATGAATAGAAACTGAGTTTAGTTAGGAATATTTTTGTTCCAAGCTGTTGGTCTTAGGACTAGAGAACTCATGTGCTTGTCTTTAATTTGATGACATTATATATATATAGTCCTTTGTGTTTTGTTTGGGAAATAAGCATGTTTTCTACTTTTTATCCTGTACAAAGTCACTTTACACCCACTTTGAAGCATAATAGCACAGATATTCTCCAAGCGACAAACTGAGAGAATCTTATTAAAATGCACTGCTGATTATATTGCTAGTTTGGTGCAAATAAAAACAACAAACTTAACCTACTAAATTAGATTTCTATCATCTTTAAAGAAATAGACCAAATGAGAGACATTTACAAACAACATCATCTCCACAATTATATCTGCTTGGTGTTCTCTTTGCTTCTTTATGCAATGGGCTTAATAATTTAAGTAACTAGTGAATCCCTGTACAGCTTTGTGTGTGTGTGTGTGTGTGTGTCTGTGTGTGCGACTGTGTGTGTGACTGTGTGTGCATATGTGTTAGTGATTTTCTTAGTTTGTATTACTCCTTATCTAAGTCAAAAGGTTTTGGATTTTATTTAGGTATGAAACTTTTGGACAAGGCTTTATTAATATGAGGGGACTTTAGGCAGAGCTTCTTTTACATAGCTTAAGGCAGTTCCAGTGGACATTTCTGGTAGAGGAGAGGTGAATAAGAGACTTAATCATTACTCAGCGTGGTTGGGTGCCTGTGCCAAAAATCTAATTGAACATAGCTCAAGCAATTAGAAAGCTAATGGGGAAGAGCAGATCCTGGGTAGAAATAAACCATGAAGAAGCATGTTTTAGAAAGAGGGATTCACAGCAACTTTTTTTGGACTCAAGAGTCTGAGGACAACAGTGAAAGCTTTCACAATTAAAGATTTCTCTTTCTCAGTGTCTCACACTTCTGTTTCTCTCTGGATTGTATTTTTAAAACATAAACAATGTATCTAGTTGTCCCTCAGTACCGGAACAGTATTGGTTCCAAACCCCTTATGGATATGAAAAATCTAAAGATGCTCAGTCCCTTATATAAAATGGCATAGTTTTTGTGTATAACTCACACAAATTTTCCCATATACTTCAAATCATTTTTAGATTACTTTTAATATCTAATACAGTGTAAATGCTATGCACATGCCCTCATAGCTCTTAATAATAAGTGAGAAACCCCTTTTTTAATCTTCTATAGGTTACTTAACAAGCCTCTGGCCAATCACTGACATGAGAGAGTCAGGTCCCCTGATTGGTCCACTTCTGGTACTTTCTCATAACTAAACCAATTGCTGTGATCAGGGTTACAATTCTCTTGCAGACCACTTCGGTGGCTCATAATTCTGTAGGATACACTTCAGAATTCTGATGATGAACTCTTGTTTATTGTTTCTTGTCTTGCCCTGCCATTCACTAAGCTGCTCATTCCTTTCCGCACTCTCTTGACCCATCTACATAGGAAACTCTTGCTTAACTTTCAAGATCCCATTCTAATGCCACCTCCTTAGAGACACATCCTCTCATCTGTCTCCAGGTAAATTTCTATCTGTATGTCTCAAGAACTCTTTCTAATTCTTACTGTTGTTCTCAGAACACATTTACAATTAACATGGCCAGAGTCATTTATTTACATAATCAATAATCTCTTCTCCAGACACAGAGATAAATAGGGATCTCTTCATATTTGTCCTCAGTTTCTAGTAGAATCCCTAGTGTGTTACAGATTTTTGTAGAATGAACAGGTGAATAAATGAATGGGAGAGAAAGAAAGTGGGAAAAGTTTCTATAGCTTCTCTAACTCCAAAGCCATTTTCATTAAAGCAGGTTGTATTGGAAACTTAGTAAACTAGAGGGTAGTAGTTGTGGAGTAAGCCTTAACATTGTATTAAAATTAGTCAAGCTACTTCTAGCAGCTGGAATGCAATGAAAGAAGGGGGTTCCTGAAACAGCCAAAAGATAAAATTGAGGATAAGAAAACCACAAGACTAAAGGCAGAGAAAAACATGTATTTTGCATTTCTTCCAGGAAGTCTTGGTATTAAACATTTCCTTAAGCCTAGTAGATTTTGTCAGATTGCTGCTCTGATTTCTGGGTAAATATGGTAACTATATGTGAAATTAATCTATCTACTTGCTAAAGAAAAGAGAGGCAGGAAAAGATATAGGAGCTGAATGGATTGATAAGGACTTATTCTAATTTTAACCTTTCAGCCTAATAAAAGAAGCAGGTAATACTAGTCAGAGGAAAGCAAATCTATAAAAATTATTAGACATTAAGCATTATCATTTAAAGATGAAACATCAGGGTACAACATTTTGTTGAGTTACTTGGTATCTTAAATAAATATTACTTTTCACAAAGGAAAACCTATTTTTCTTTTGTTAGAGTTATGAGAAGCCTGATCATCAGAAAAATCATTATTTTCATAATGATTTTAATTTTAAGTAAACCTAAATCTTTGATTCCAAACTCTAGATGGCCTTTTAAATCTACCTTGGTGATAATTCTAGCCTTTTCCTTTTCTTTCTAGATTCAGACTCAAAATAGTTCTGAAGTGGAATCTTTGTGAAAGCTTTTAAAGAAAAGCTTGCCAGGCAGCTCAAATTTAGAAGACTAAGCTTGTAGACTACTGTTTCTCAATATATGGTTTTGGTTTAACCTACCCAAAGTCATCTGGATGTGTTTAGAAAAAGGTGATTCTTATTAGGCTAGAAAATGTGCATAGAAAGGTCAAGGATATGCACTACAAATGTATTCCCAGAATATTCTCTTGCATACCAAAGTTTGAGGTCTATGATAAGTTTCTGATTTAGAATAAGCATTGATGACTGCTAATACCTGTCTTATAATGTCTATACAACACTTAAGCTAAGTGCTCAGAAAGATAGAGTTATTGTTGGTTTAATTTTTTGACAAATACATCCTTGACTGAATTAGGAGAGCTCTTATTTTCAGAGCCTCAAGGTGATGCTAAAAATCCAAAATGATTTTATTTGTACCCAGGACCCTGAGAAAGACCTGGGACTCCTGAGAAAGACCAATATAAAAAAAGTTGGAAAAAAATGCTTTTCAACAAAGGCAACAGGCTGAGACTAGAAAGATCAACAACCAGGAAGAAAAGGATATTAAAATTAGCAACTTTATGTACTAAAAATGAAAAACAGCAAAATTTTCTGAAAATGTAGTCTCCATGTTTGTATCGCAGACCACAAGTATAAGGGATAATTTCCAATTATAGCACAAGAAAATGGTAGCTTTTGCTTGGGTATACCTGGGGGTGGAATTTTCCTAAGACATAGAAGTAGGAGGGGAGTAACTTGTGAACACTGAGAAGATCAGAAGAAAGTTTGCTGTGGCTGGAGCTTGACAGGAAGAACATATCTCTTCATGAAACATCAAAAATAACATTCTTCTAGCACATGAGATAACAATTGTTGAGGATTCCTTAAAGTCATTTCATTTTTGGAGTAGATAAGTTTCTTGTAGATTATAGAGACATATGCAACTAAAGAGATCTTTACTGCTGTTTTGATGGCAGTCATAGTACTAAAAAAAAACAGGGATTGTACATAATTTCTTCCCCAGAAATTCTTCTAAAATGTCCCATTTCTGCCAGTAACCAGAAGTAGAGATAGTAAAGCTGCTGCAGTGACAAGAAAGGGCATTTGATTGGATATGCCCAGTATTCTACTTCAGGGGCTTGTTTTTTTGCTGTATGATTTTGAGAAGCTTAGTTTCTTTCATATCCCACCACCAAATACTCTTCAGTGCTTGAATTAAATAATAAATAGGAAAGTGCTGAACAAATTTATGAGGGCTGATTATAATTAGTTTTGCATTTGATTAAGGAGCCTTATTAATTAGTGTATTGTTGAACAATTCCTAGGGGTTGTACCTCAGTGCTTGCAGAACTTTAAAATATATAAAGTATGATATATATGTGTATACATATGTATGTATGTATGTATGCGTGTATACAAAATGTGTGTAGCCATACAATGGACCACTAGTCAGCAATTAAAAGAAACAAACTACTGATACATCTTACAACACTAATAGAATTCAAAAACATTATAGTAGGTAAAAGATGTCAGACACAAGACCATTTATTTAAAAGTCAAGTGTATAGATATATAAAGTAAATTAGTAATTGTCTGGAATGGGAATCAGGTACAAGTTATGGGTGCTCAAGTTTACCCGCAAAATGGGCATGAGAAAATTTACTGGGGAGATGGAAATGCTACAAAAATCATTTATAGTCTCAGGATGTGTGGTTCTGTGATAGAATGCTTGCCTAGTATTTCTAAGGCCTTGATCTTGATCCTCAGTACCCAAAAAAGAAAATTCCCCAAACTCATTTATTATGATGATTCTTGCTCAACTTTAAAAATACACTAAGAAATCATTGAAATGTATACTTGATATGAGTGAATTACACATGTAAAGTATACCTCAGTAGTTATGGACAAGCATCAGCACTGCCATTAAGAAAACAAACACCATATCAATTTTATGCGCTCAGGATGCTTCTATGTTTTTTAAAATTAACTTTCGTTGCAAAACAATGCTTCATTTTTACTAAGACTGTCAATTCCCTCCATTATGCTACCCCTCTATGGACTAGAAGCTGGTAGTCTAATACCAGTTCCTACCAGAGGTTTGCAGTTGTATAAGCTGGTGCCAGATAGTCTGCACCAGAGGTTTGGAAGAGAATGCTTGCCTTTATTCTCAGCACTTTAGCTGGGAGATAGGTGATAAACAAGTGCTTTTAAACATAATTTTTGCCCAACGTGGGATCACTTTAATTTCTGTGATCTGAAAATAAAAGGCCCTGTTTATCTTGCTGTGTTGTGGCAATAAGGTGCTTACTGTGAAGGGCTGCTGCTCAATGACTCGCATAATAATCTATTGATTCTTCCCACACTGGGTTTGTCATTACCTCTGGATTAAAGCCCTTTTCTGAATTCAGTGTTCACAGATCTGCCATCAACAGCCCAGTAAGTACCAGACCATGACCTTTCAAATGGCTGAGTTGGATATTTACTTCCTCTGTTGTCTTATTCCATCATGCTTTCTGCTGGAAAGGAAACATACCTCTCCATACCCTAACTTGTATTCTGCATGGCTGGATGAGGCAAGATTGCTCATTTAGCTATAGCTCAATCATTCGTTGAGGTACCTCAGGAAAATTACTGAACCTTAGATTCTTCATCTGTACAACTAAGACTATTCACAGTATCTGTCTCTAGGAGCATGGTTTAAATGAAGAAATGTCATGAATACAATCTTTTTTATTTTATTTTTTATTGTGAAAATACCATACAGAGGATTTACAATTACATGGGCAAGATAACGAATACATTTCTTATCAAATATTGTTGCCTCTCCTCTTTGTTTCCCCTTCCTATCCCTTCCTGTACTCCCCCCTCCCCCCACCCGATCCTCCCACGCCCCCCCCACCAAAGTTGTAAAGTTCGTTTTTTGACATAACTACTTGTACATCTCATTGTTGCAATGGGTCCACCTGTATCACTAGTTAAACAATTTGTTTTCTTTTTTCTTTTCTTTTCTTTTCCTTTTTTTGGAAAGAAAACATTTACTGGAGGGTAGAGTCTATAGACATTTAGATTCTTGGCTGAAATTAAGTTGAATTCCAGGCCTTTTAAGTGATAGAAGGGAAAAAGTAGACTACAGAATTAATCTGAAAATTTTCACAAGATACATCACTTTTAGACTATAATTGCTCAGAACGTGTGTGTGTGTGTGTGTGTGTGTGTGTGTGTGTAGGGCTTGAATTCAGGACCTGGGTGCTGTCCTTGAGCTCTTTTGCTCAAGACTAGTGCTCTATCACTTTGAGCCACAGCTCCACTTGCGGTTTCTGAGTGATTAATTGGAGATAAATTTCACTTTTCTGCCTGAGCTGGCTTCGAGCCAGGATCCTCAGATCTCAGCCTCCTGAGTAGCTAGGATTACAGGCGTGAGCCACCAGTACCCACTTTCTTTTGAGATCTTTACCACTGCCTGGAGTAAAGAACCAACAGCTGTATGTCCCTTGGGTAACTGAATCTTAGGACAATAGATAACATTACATTCCCCTTTAGCCACTTGTTACTATCTCTAGCAAGAAGATGTTCATTCCTAGTCCAAATCCTGTCTTCGGCACTCTTCTCCACTGCTTCTCTTCTTTCCTGCCATATCGAATATTCTTTTCATCTCCCCTTAATAGATGTCTAAATGCCTGACACGTGACAGCAATGCCCGTTCCCATGGCACCCGCTGCCTCTGAGAAAGCTCAACACAGACAAAGAACCAGGCAGAAAACAACTTCACCACTGGAGATGAAAAGAAGCTGCCCTGAGGGAATCAGTTCCCAGTTCTTGCCATTAAAATTCCCCTCTTCTGCTTCTGTGGGCTTATTTTGTTTGTTTGTTTTTGGATTTTTTTCTGTGTACCCCAGAAGCAATTGCCCACTCACAAGGCAATAAAGGAAGTACTGATTCTGTGTTCCAATTTTGGCCAATGTAGCAAAAGTGAAATGATCCATACAAGGATAGAACTTCCTCAGTAAGACACTAATATTTTATCTCTACTTATTATGTATTTGGATTGCTAGGACAATCCTACCCATGTAAGCTATACTTTTGACCACTAATCAGAAAACAATACCAATACATACTTATGGCACTCAGGTTGCAGGACTTTATTACAGTAACCCCCTCGACACCACCAAATGTCCTATTTTGCTACTATTCCTCTATATTGAGTTAGCTAGGCATTTTTGTTTGTCTTTCTTTCACCCTGAAAAGTGATCTTGAATCTTAGGTAACTGTAAAATACATATATCAGTCCCTAGGAAATGATGGCTGCTTAGTAATTGGTAGATGAATGATAAAGGTAGTGTTATAAAAATGAACTATAATATTATTAATAACTCTAGCCAAATATCTGAGATGGAAAAGTACTTGGTGTTGTTTGCCTTTACTTTCACCACCCTAACAGGTTAATATCTGCTCAGAGGCAAGAATTACAGATTCTACTGTGTATCTCTTCTTATCATCTGGTCACATAGAAACCAATGGGGCTCAAGAATCATGTTACTTGCTTCCCAAATGTTCAGGGTTAGGTGATAGATTCTGATTCTGCTTATTTCTCTGGGGAACTTCTTCCCATGCCATAGTGATAAAGGCATGATAACCTAGATGGAATAGCAACATAGGAAGAACAGTGGACCACCCTGAGCAAGGTTCTACATAAGTGGAAAATAAGCCTTTAATATATTAGTCTCTAAGTTTTTTTGTGGGATTATTCATGACCACAGCAAAGTCTAGCCTATTTAGACACATGGGAGGTACTGAGAAGAGCCTGTTGGTTGTCTAATTAAATCATTACAACAAATAAAGATATCTGAGTGTTCTAACTAAATAAAGGCCATTTGAGAAATACAGACATCTTTGTGTTTCCTCTTGGCTGTTTTTAAAAGTGTCTAGGGCTTGAATGTTTTGATTGAGAAGAAGCTGCCTAGCCAAGACAGCTGCTTTGGTGAGAATGTCTCACCATGACACAGAGCACTAGTCCACGTGCCTGAGCTTCAAAATAAATTAGTTCAGTGGGACCAACCTAATCAAATGTGCCTGCTTTGCTTTTTTTCTTATATTATACTGCATGTTTTTTGTCAGAAATGTTATGTTGCAGCTCTTGCTATAAAATTAATAAGGATAGTTAATGAGGACATTAAAATCTAAGCGGCAGCAATTATCTGGAAGTAAAGTAAATGTCTAGGTAAGCTAAAAACAAAAACAAAAAACCACCACCACCAATAAAAGACACAAACCAAACAGCTATTATCTAATAACACAATGAATATTTCACAATGCAAAAAAAATAGTTGTTTGCTATTCGAATGTGAAATTAAGGATTTATTTGCACAGACACATACCTGCAGAAATTCTGGGTAAAAGTATCAGTGATTAATTGGTGGACTGGATCCCCCTGTCTTGACTGTACATCGATGTCCCCAGGGTAAAAAGGGGATTTGTTGATCTCAATAGCTCATTAATAACCACAGGACAAGAGCTGTCAACATTCATGTGTTATGAACAACTTAAAAAGGGCAATTATGAACATCCCATGATGATTGCTCACTCTTGGTGAGACCTAGGATTATAATGATGCTCATTAATCCAATGATTTTCTCTAGTTCATTTTCTCTCACATATACACAGTGACTATTCTCTACCTCTCTTTTTTGGGGGGGAGGGGGGAGGGTTCCGATCATAGGGCCTTGGGTATTGTCCCTCAGCTCTTCAGTTCAAGGCTAGCGCATTACCACTTGAGCTATAGCACCACTTCCGGCTTTTTTCTTTTTGCTTATGTGGTGTTGAGGAATTGAACCCAGGGCCTCATGCATGCAAGGCAAGCGCTTTACCACTGAGCCACCTTCCCAGCTCCTCTCTACCTCTCTTCTCTCAAATGCCTCTAACACTTCTCCCATCTCATGCTTAAGCAATGACAATGATTTTTATTAGTGAAAAAAATGAAAGCAATGATGAAAGAATGTCTGTGAGTGCCCATGACCATATATATTTTTTCCAACACCTGCTTCCTAATCTCTTGCATAGCCAATGGCAATGTTTTATTTTATTGGTGATGTAAGCACTTTTTACAACAAGCACATATTTCTTAAGTATGTGCATGAGTTTATATAAAATTTTCTAAGGAGAAGATTCACACAATTCACAGTGAGAGGTCTCATTGTTCAAGAATATTAGGGATAAATTCTTAAAGTAATTTCAAAAATTTCTACAAATTACAGAAGGAAATGTGATCAGGAAATTAAATAGAGTATCTAGGGAGTCACTTGCTCATTCAAGTTTTAGAGTTTGTAAAAGTTCAATGTTTTAGAATACTAAAATCCCTTACTGAAGCAGAGATTTCTGAAATTCTGGACTTCTGTGCAGGTAAGTCCAAGTTAGGGTCAATGAGTTGGCTTTTTGAATAAACTTCACAGGAGAATCTGATGTAGCTAATTCTCAAGAGAACACCTCTGAATCCCTAAGTTGTAAAGATAGGGCTCTTGTTTCGATCAGGTAAAATGCTTTTTTTTGCGTAGGGCAGTAGTCCCAAAGCTGGCTAGACACAAAATTCACTCAGTAAACTAGCATTAATGATTCTGGTAGTCCTGTTTTTGTTTGTTTGTTTTTTAGTTAGTTTGTTTTGCCAGTCCTGTGGCTTGAACTCAGGGCCTGGACACTGTTCCTGAGCCTCCTTTTTTTGCTCAAGGTTAGCACTCTACCACTTGAGCCAGAGCACCATTTCTGGCTTTTTCTACTTATTGGTACTGAGGAATCAAACCTAGGGCTTCATGCATGCTAGGCAAGCACTCCACCACTAAGCCATATTCCCAGCCCCTAGTCCTGGGTCTCTGTCTCTGAATCTGTCTCTGTATCTCTCCTTCCTTCCTTCCTTCCTTCCTTCCTTCCTTCCTTCCT
>NW_012267250.1:7747354-7770285 GCF_000151885.1 Dipodomys ordii
TTCCTTCCTTCCTTCCTTCCTTCCTTCCTTCCTTCCTTCCTTTTCCTTCCTTTTTGTCAGTCATGAGGCTTGAACTCAGGTGCTGTCCCTCAGCTCTTCAGCTCAAGGCTAGCACTCTACCACTTAATCCACAATACCACTCTGGTTTTCTGGCGGTTAATTGGAGACAAGAGTCTTATGGATGATTTTCCTTCCCAGGCTGGCTTTGAACCGTGATCCTCGGATCTCAGCCTCATGAGTACCTAGGATTACAGGCATGAGCTACTGTCACACGAACTAGTCCTGGTTTTAAAATACAGGTCCTCTGGTCCTATGGTAGTGCTATAGTTCTATACTTAAAAAAAATCTCCCAAGGCTATTCTAAACATAGTTATGATTAGAACCAGGAAGTCAAAGCTAGTACCTAAACCCTCTGTTGTTAATGTCACATAAAGCAGGAAACTTCTTGTTGGCTTGGTCCCAGAAACAAACTAGGAGTTAAACATTAAAAGTGAGCTTCACTAAGAAAACATTTCCACCTTATTAACTTTTGGATTCCTATTAAAAAGGCAAGTCAGAAAGTAACAGTTTAATACTTATTAATGTTTTACTCTCTCTGTAGTCAGTGAAGAGTCATAAACTCATGGACTGAATTTCAAAATGGAGTATTATTGGCCCAGCATAGGCTAAAATGAGAATCATACTAGGACTTTCTCTGGCAGTATCATAGCTCCAAGCAACAATTTGATTAAAACAAAAATGACTCAATTAAGGAGCTGAGCAAAATCCCAGAAGGAACAATGGTGCCAGAAACTCAAACTTTTTAGGACAGTTTGTTCTCTAAATACAGAATAGCACTTCAAATGCATCATTAACACTTAAAAATTACTTTCAGTTATAGACAAAGAATCTTTTGTAATCACTCTCATACTCTCTAAACAATCAATACCAAGTAACAAAGTAAAAACATAACCATTATGTACACTTATACAAAAGACTGACTAAACCTAAAGTCTGAGAAAGGTTTTAGTATTAGTCTCCAAGATATTCACTTCAACAGAGCAGTCATTTAGTGTTTTGTACTATAATTCAAGTACATTAGTACATAGAGAGGCCTTATCATATACTTGTATAAGTATGTATTTCACAAGTTATCCCAGTATTTGAGGGTTCCGGAATCTTGTACCATGTTTAACGTGCATGAAAACTCCCAAGTACACTGGGAGTTTTGTAACTGATAGCCAGACCCCTATACACCATGGTTAAAATTCTCAAAGCAGAGAAAGATAAAGACCTCCCTGTTTTCTGCCCTAGGAAAGTATGATAAAGTCAAAGCACATTTTGCTGATTTGGGAACACAGTCTTAGTTTGGGTGAAAAAAATAGGGTTAAGTGCCTTAGAGTTTGATGTCTCAGATCCTTGGCAATTTGATATAAAGTACCTAGGCAGAGCGAAAATATAAACCACAAAAAGTCAAGTAATAGGGTCTCCTGTCCCACCCAGATTTTTCTTTTTCATTATTTAAAAATACTTTTATTGTTACTATTAAGTAGTTGCACAAAAGCATTATAATTCCATAAATCAGTTTAGAGTACCATGATTTTTGGTCAATGTCACCCCTTTCTTTCATCTTCCCCATTTTCCCCTTACTGTCCCTATGTACAAGTCAGAGAGTTCATTTTTTACATAGTGCGCTTTGAATACAATGACTCCATTTGTGCCCCCTTCCTCCCTTGATTCCTGTGCTCTGGAGAAAGAATACCTTGAAAACCTTGAGAGGAAGCTTGCAAGGATTCTTTGTTTCTCCCTCCTATTTCCATTAAATCCCATTTCTTTAAATCCTGCTCTTGTCAAACAAGCAGGACATAATACTTACGTCTGTGCTTCCTTCCTTATCACTGAAGGTCTTGCCCTGATCTTACTCTGAACGACACTGCCTCTGCTCCAATGACTCAGAATCACCTTCACATTTTCAGGTCTATATGTATAATAAAATTTGAGAAGCACTAGAGTTCCCTTGTTCTCCACAGTACCTTTGGAGAGACTTAAGTTGCAAAAAGAGAAGAAAAAAGCTGAGAGTTTGTTACAAGTACAAAGCTTATCACAACCACAAATTAACAATTTGTAGTTAATTCAATGGGGAGCCATAGAAAATGTTGAGCAGGAATAGGCAAAACTACATACCTGAAGTTTATTAACTTTGATGACTAAGGATAGTATTATTACTTTGATTGTTTTCAGACTATGAAAATTTATTACTATTTTTTTCATTGAAATGTGTGATCTTGGTCTTTCCTTCTTGCCTTTGTATAGAGCCAAAAGAAACACATCGGCTACTTTAACGACCATAAAGCGGACTCCAGGAATGTCACCCACAGCATGACCTTTTTGGCTAAATCCAGCAACCAGAACTTCATCATTTTCTTCAATAAAATTCAAGCAACCATCATCGGATACAAAAGCTGTGATTTTCTTGCCATTCTGGATCAGCTACACCCTGACACACTTTCTGATAAGAGAATTTGACTGCTGGGCTTCAATTCCTACTTTCTCCAGAACAATTCCCTTTTCATGGGAAGCGCCCCCAAACAGCTTGGCCTTCAGGGCTGTTCCCAAATGGGCTTTCTTATATTGTTTATTATGCCACTTCTGGTCATGTCGGTGACTACAGAGCTTCCGGACAGTATGAAAACCGGGACACTTGCCCATCCTGCCAGCGCCATGGGCCTGAACGAAAGAGTACTTTGAGTTTTAAATTACTTTGATTTGTGAGAAAATTTGAGTAAAACTTGTATATATTGGTGTTTGAGTAGGAGTTGATATGGAATACTGATATGAGAATAAATATGATGCACCACTTAAAATTTACTGGTTTAGAGATTTATAAATGAGACTGGAATATAGCCATGTCAAATTTTGTGCTCTAGTTAAGCCAATATTTACCCTCCTGTCAGAGGAAGCATCTTTATAATAGTGTGCTAATCATTTTAACTGCAATGTGAATGGGTTGTAATAGTTATATTTTCTGACATGCTTGTGATTTAGCCTTATGAGTCATCCTTTTTAGCAAATCAGAAACTAGAGCTGCAGCCATGGAATTATACAGAAATAGCTCAGGGTTCAGAGCAGCAGATTTCTCACTGGGCTTTAATTTTTTTTGAAAAGCAAAATGACCCTGAAAAATCATCAAATCTAGGTTTGCTCCACAGACCTTTTAGCCTTCTTCCAATAAACTGACCATTTGGTTCAACCAGAAAAAGTCAAAATGATAAATAGCAGACAAGAATATATACTTATAGGTAGAAATAACATTTAAAACAATGGGGAAAACTCGAAACAATAGGGAAATTAAAAATACCTGGAGACAAGAATGGATGAGAACTTCCTCAACTTAGTCAAAAACCAGAATAAGAGAAGTAGTAATAACACAGTAAAAAATTCCAAACCTTCTAAAGTAAAATTAGCAACTATAATTTATTGCTTACACATTATGTACTTAATATATTTTATCTACAATTCAACAATCCTGAAAAGTAGAATCATTATTCATTGTTCATAAATGAACAAGGACACTGAAACCCCAGCTAACCTCACTTGCCCAAACCATCAAGGGAGTGGCTCCAGTTTGATGGTCTGAAGCCATGACCTGTCTAGTATACAACATGACCTCCTTTGAGAAAAAGGGCACTCTCAACTTTTCTATGGGAAAAGTATTAGCACTTTTTAAAGAAGTTTTGCTCCTGAATCAGAATTTCCCAGATGTACTCATTGGAGCCGAAAGGGGAATCTTCCATTAAAACAAAGACCCTATGGTAAGGTAATTAGGCAACAATGAGTTTTTAGGTGATCTCAATGTACATCTAGAAAGATTGAGAACTTAACAAATAGAACACTGTGGAACGCTTCGCCTTAGCCTCATGAGGTGTCTTATATCTACATGCTCAAAATCAAAATACAACTAAAGAAAATACTGAATTTTACAGGAAGCATTAACCCATACTCCAGATAAAGGACTCATATTTGTGAAGGATCTGCAAGATAAACAATCCCTAATATTTGTCTGTCACCCTCTTTCATATCGTACATCTATTGGTTTTCAGATTCTGCTCTTTCTTTGCATCTCAGTCTTCTGCAGGGAGCAAGTACTGCTGTAGATTTGTTTTAGAACCTTCATTACTACATTTTGTCTTTCACACTTTTTGTTTCTCCAACCAACTTCATTTGCTATTTTCCATCCAGAAATATTTCTAAAAAAAAATCTTAAATAATGTCTGCTTGTGCCAAATATTAGAGGACAAAACTCTCTACTAGCTATCTGGTGCTTATTGGATACAAATAAAACAGTTTATCTGTCATATAAAAAACTTTAGTCAGGTTACAGAATATACTATGGTAAACTCTACTGCAATATTCTTCCCCAATGATTTCTTGCTGGTGTTCCCTCTGCCCAGAACATTTTCCCTCTCTTCTTTGCAAGGCAAATTCTGTTTCTCCTTCAGACCAGCTTAATTGCCATCTTCTAATGGAAATGTTTTTCAGCTTTTTGAGACAAAGTTTTGTTAATTTCTTTCCTATGCTATTCCAATGTTTTGTTATTTTTCTCTAAAAGTTTGCCAGATCATTTAAATTGCTTTCTTATTTCTATTAATCACTAGATTGTAAACTTCTTTGAAGTAAGAAGATATTCATATTTTTCAATCTTGTATTTAATAGTTATTTAACTAAATGTAGAAAAAATTGAGAGCTTATCACAAACATTTTGCTTGAATAGCTAATCTGTTTTCATTCCCATGTTCCCCCATTTGAAGTTATGCTTCATCAAATTCCAAATTTTTGGACTGTCACACTCTTCACATTTTGCAATTATTTGTTTAGAGACCTTTCCTGAAGTGACAGTCCCTCATAACATCTATGTTCATTTCCTGTCTCTAAAAACAAACTTTTTCTTACATTTTTGTGATCCAAACCTTGTAAGAGCAGCTTTTTCTTCTCTAATTAAGCTGTTTTGAAACAACTCACAAGTCACAGGACTGGGTATAGTTTCTCTTCATTGTGTCGAATCTTTCTTTTACTTCTTTTGGAGATCTTTAGTTCTCAAAAGATGTTCTCTGAACCAGTCAATATCACTTGGGAAAACTACAAATTCCCTGGCACTACTTTTAACCAGCATAATGAGCAACTCTAGAGTGAGACTGTTTCAACAGTTCTCTGAGTGAAGCTGATATACTAAGTTGAGAATCACTGCTCTAAGAGTACAAGTGGACTTGAGTCAGAACACTTAGATTTAAATTAGTTCTGCCTGTGAACCTTGAACACACTTGTGCTCCATTTTACCTGTTCTTGGCCTAAATTTCTTTTACTCAAGCCATTGCTCTAACGACTATACTGACCATAGTTTCCCTTCACTGTACTCATATCTCTGATCTCTATTCTATCATCACCACATGAAATGTGGTAATCTGATCAACGTTCTTGTATAAGTGCAAACTCAACTTGTGGCTGAAACCTTTACCAATGAGGATGGAAGGCATTTAGTTATTCAATAACTTCTTCTTGTCCGTTGAGGACAAATCTTTTTTATTTCTTTTCAGCTCTTTAAAGAGTTGTAGGAGGACTACATACCTTTGTGTATTCAGCAATTATGCATTACATCATTTATATTGGCTTTCCCTACTTCTCTCTTTCATCCTTTCCAATTTCGCATTTTTGTTCCTTTGGATCATTTCTCAAAATTAATTAGTTGGCAGCCAAACTTTGTGCCAAGATTTTAAGGGAATCCAGGCTAAGCCATTAAGAGAGCACCTTCACTATACCAAATAAGCATCAGCTGAGTGACCATGATAACTGCACTTATCGGATAAGATATAAAATGTGATTGTGATATAGTTGTGGAGGTGGGAGGGAAGAGATGGTAGGGGAAAAACAAAGGAGGAGGCAATGACGCTCAATAGGAAATGTATTCGTTACCTTGCTCATGTAATTGTAACCCCTCTGTATGGTATTTTTACAATAAAAAAGTACAAAAAAGATTTAATAAAATCAATAATGTGTTATTAACTAAACAATTGGTTAAATGCTTGCCTAATTAAATCACTTAATTGTTAAAAAAACAAACAAACTGCTTAGAACTTCACTTAGGACAAAATAAGTATAAACACAAGCTGGGATTACTAAAATTTCTGTCCATGAATTTTTCATAACTATTTAATCTCGACACCATTTTTAATGTCTAACATTCTAGAAATCATCTTTGTTTTTTTCTAAAGATACTAGCTTTAAGATCACCTTTTCTCCTTTGATTCTCAGGAGAAAGAATCTTAAAATGGAAGTTTTGATGATTCGTAGCTTAGTGATTTTCTGTAAGCGTTAGCTCTTCTGTAGATTTGGAAATAATTTTCTTACCTTTCAAGATGGTCATGTAAGTATGTAATAATCAGGCACAAGGTAGGTGTCCAATCTATTTTTTTCCTATCTTTTTTCATCAACACCCTAGCTAGACCCTAGGTGGAATTCTTCACCTCTTCACTTCATCTCAATTTAACTTACATAGAGATATAGCCAAGTGGCAGTAGCTTGTGCCTAAAATCCTAGCTGTTCTGGAGGCTGAGATCTGAATATTATAGTCAAAACCAGCCCAGGTTCATAAGACCTCTATCTCCAAGTAACTACCAAAAATCCAAAAGTAGAGTTGTAGCTCAAATGGTAGAGAATTAGCCAGGGTGCTCAGTTCAAGCCCTAGTATTGGCACACAAATTAAAAAATAATCTATAGGCCTTTATAGAAACATTATTGTACTTTAAAGGCGTTTGTCTATCCACAACCTACACATGCAGTTTTCTTATACTCTCATTCAATTTCTTTTTTTCATAATTTTTTAACACCTCTTATATCAGAATTCTGTATGTTCATCCTTACCCTTCTGCCACATTTATTTAAAAGCATTCTTCCTTCAAGTTCCCTTATCTGGAGTGTTCTTTCTGTTCCCTCTCAAATAATAGCCTTTTTATTTCTCCATTGCTACAATCTCCAAATACTCCATCTCAGTGTCAGAGAATTGAGAGAGACCAAAGAACACTGACAAGAGATCATCTAAATGTGAGTATGTTGAGTAGTTTATCCTTACTGTCATTTTGATATCAGCCATTCAGTCTAACAGCTGGAGTTGATACAAGAAAAGGTTGCTCATCAAACAAAAACATCCCAAGGAGAACTGCCTAAACATTTCATTCTAACCTTACTCATCTCAAGAGGTAAATCTTTACACTGAGTAACTGTTGGTATTTGAGAAGCTAAACCACATTTTTCTGCTTCCTTTACAGAGCAAAAAGTTAAAATGTGCAACTTCTTGGATTTCTCTCTGTGGTTACCTAGGTCACTGAATCTAAGTACCACCCAAAGTACAAATGATTTGTTTTCAAAGAGCCAGAACAGCTTACTGCTTGTTGCTCCTCCTTCATGGCCACATTGTTGTGGTGATAGCTTTAATGCATGACTTAGGGAGATAACTACCAGTGCTGAAATCTTAAGGCCAAATATTTATAATTCATGGCCATGTATAATTCACAATCTTCCTTCTTCTAAAAGTTATTTCAAGTATCTTGCAATAAAATGGATTTATTTCTTCATTAGTTTAAAATCAATAAGACAAAGAGATCAACATCACATAGAGGAAGGTCCCAAGTCTCCAAGGATAACATCGATGAAAGCATAAAAGCTGTCTCACATTAGTTTGGATGACCTTCCTATAACACTTTCACTCCTAACTAAACATCAGCATGTCTGATTTCCCATATTTGGCCCATCCTTCCTTTGTTACTACTGTTCCTATTAGTTTGTAGATATTCATCCCATTTTGGGCTTAGTATCTGAACTCTCTTGAATAGTCAGTAAAATGAAACAACCTATCTCTTACTTAAAGACTTTTCCATCCCAACCTTTCCACTATGCTTCACTGGCAACCATTGTAGATAAGGATTTGAAACTGTTCATAGTTTTCGTCTTTCTAAATTGCAGTGCTCTAAATGGTATTACTTCCTGATCTCTTCATGGACATCAGAAAGACTCACCTGTAGGAGCCTCCCACAAATTCCAGACTTTTCCACTATGTGGGCCTAGTTAGTCAGATAATAAAAACTTGAAAATCAGCTTGCTTGGCCTCTGGAATGTAGGTGCTTTGGTAGTCATTCCTCTCAGCATAAGTGTCACATAGTTCAATATGTCTGAGCAAAATACAATGGATTTTTGTAAAGGAATCAAATTTCATTCTATGATTTGTTCCTCAGGTGGGGTACTATTTCTGAATAATTTCCTTTTTCTTACAATTGAATTCTAGCTAGATCTTCAATTAACAAAACAAAACAGAGACTTGAAGACTTGATGAGATAATCCTCCCCAATCAGTTGTCAGTGGCCATAATTCACTGTGGAATCGGCCACAGACAAGAGAAAAATTGGCAATCTCTGATTAAAACTAAAGCTTCATCTATGCAATTTTATCATTCAGTGTTTATAATACAATGTAAGTTATATTTTCCCAGCAGCATCTGAAGTTCTAAGTGGCCAAAAGCTATAATCTATTAGAATGAACCTAACTTTCAAGGAAAGCCTCTCAGGACACTTAGACAGTCTCCAAACAAGTCCTATGTAGTAGTAGATTTTCAACTAAAATGTGAGAATAGTGCCCTGATTCCAGATGTGTTTGTTGATAATGTTGAACAACAAAATCTTGAGAAAGAAACCACTGTCTCTTGAATTGACTTGTCTTTTCTAAGTGTTATGTAGATGTTAGTCTATGGGTAAGATTGAGGTGGAACGCATACTTCAATCTCTCTTCTACAAATGCGTACTTCAATCTCTCTTCTACAAATGCTTCTGTCTATAAAATGCTGACAGAAAAGAAAGGCAATGGAATTGGGAACTGGAATGCCAACATATAATATTAATATCTCTTAAAATTGAAATAGAAGGATGTTTAACACTATTGTTCTGCCTGTAGAGAGAATTAACCTGGAAAATCTAAGAAGTCAGACCCCATTTGGCTTTGTTGCCAAAGTTGATAGATTTTGGGGACATGTAATCTTAGACTCAAGTTTTCTGAGACAGAATCACCTAGAAGTTCTTGTTAAAAATACATATTCCTGTTTTCTTCTTTTAATATATGGAATTAGAAACAAGATAGGGAATGGGTAATAATGCAGGTTCATGGTTTGATTCCTATATTATTCAAAATTGGAAAAATCTGCATAATTTAGAGTTCATGTATGTTCAAGATACTAAGATTCAGGCAATTGCATAAACATCATACAGAAATCAGAAAATAGCCTACAAATCACTGTCTCAATAGCCTTCATTCTGTGGGTTTTTACCATAAATTTTAATCTGCTATTGTTAATTCTCTCATTCTCAAGTTTTTCCCTGGTTCCCATCCAGCTTTCTCACCAGATTTCCTGGCTATGTTTAGTTTCAGGAGCATAAAACTTAAAATGTCAGAGCTGGAAGTGTTAGAGGGGCAATGTTAGAGGGAACATCTCCCCATAAACCAATACTGGTAGTTCAGCATCATTTTAATGAGTCAGTTCTGATAAATTACAGGCATATTAGTCCAGGGACAACACTGTCTAAAGCAAACAGACACATTTACCTGTAGTACTTCTGTTTGTGACTACTCTCTTAGTGAAAGTTCTGTGTATTATCGTAATTATAAACCCATGTACCTGGAATAGGCCTATACTTGACAAGCTTCTAAAAAATTATGTTTTAAAAGAAAAAAAGTGATCTCTGCTAGAACTATCCTAGACATATACTAATTATTACAGACAAGGGACAACCAGGCAGCCTATATTTCTTTGGGTCTGGCTTACTTCACTTAATATGGTTTTTTCCAAGCCTTTCCATTTCCTTATGAATGAGGCTATGCCATTCTTTCTGATGGAAACATAGAACTCCATTGTGTATATATTCCACATTTTCTTGATTCATTTATCCACTGATAGGGATAACTAGTGTATGTTTAGGATAGTTCTAGCAGAAGATTACAATAGCTCAATAGCTATGTAATATGACCTTATAAAATGATGCTAATCAAAATGAACTACCAGATATGGAAATGAGGTGGGTTTTTTCTCTTAGTATACAGTATGGTACCCTTTGTATTGTATATAAGTTTATCTCATTTGGGAGTGAGAAGGGGAATCACAGAAATGGTGAGACAAGGGTGAACCAAGGCAATAGTAATACTCACAGATGTTGGAAATGAATTTTACAACTTGGAGAAGAGGGAGTCAGTAGGGAGAGATAGTGGGAGAAAATGAGGGAGGGGGTAACAATGTTTGACAAGAATTGTACCCATTTCTTACTTATGTAACTGTAATCTTTCTATACATCAACTTTACAAAAAAAGGGGGGGGCTGGGAAGTTGGCTCAGTGGTAGAGTGCTTGCCTCGCATGTGTGAGGCCCTAGGTTTGATTCCTCAGTACCACATAAGCAGAAAAAGGCCAGAAGTGGTGCTATGGTTCAAGTGGTAGAGTGCTAGCCTTGAGCTGAAGAGCTGAGGGACAGTGCCCACGCCCAGAGTTCAGCCTCCACGAGCAACAAAAAAAAAAAAAGAAAGAAAGAAAGAAAAAAGTATGGAAAGAGGAAGAGGAGGAAACAAAGAAGGAAAGGAGAAAGAAAAGAAATATGTAGTATAGAATTTAGCTGAAGTCTTGCTCATGTGGATTTAAGCTACTGATAACAGTTTTCATATTGCCACATGTTGAGACTGTTGGTGGTTATTAACATCTATAT
Source organism: Dipodomys ordii (assembly GCF_000151885.1). Classification (NCBI taxonomy): domain Eukaryota; kingdom Metazoa; phylum Chordata; class Mammalia; order Rodentia; family Heteromyidae; genus Dipodomys; species Dipodomys ordii. The sequence continues at coordinate 7,758,119 of NW_012267250.1, forward strand.
CCTTTTCTTCATGGTCAAAATAAGTTCAGATCAAAGAAGTTTGAGCATAAGTAATGGGTACCAAGTACAGTGTTGGCTTATGAAAACCTCCTACATAAGATTATGATTATCCCCCTTATTCACCTATGAAGGGGAATTGGTCATAAGGGTCTACATGAAAGTGGAGCAGCAAGGCTGCAAGGCAGTTGATCTCACTGGACTGTGATGTGAGCAAGAAAAAGTTCTATTTTTACTGTATCAATTAAAAATTTCCAGGGGCTGGAATGGTGGCTCAGTGGTAGGGCGCTTGCCTTCATGCCTGAGGCCCTGGGTTCGATTCCTCAGCATCACATAAGCAAAAAGAAAAAAGCTGGAAGTAGTGCTGTGGCTCAAGTGGTAGAGTGCTAGCCTTGAGCTGAAGAGCTGAGGGACAGAGTCCAGGCCCAGAGTTCAGGCCCCACGACCGGACCCCCTAAAAAAAATAAAAAAAATTCCATTGTTTGCAAGAGTAATTAGGCTATTCAACTAATCATGCTTAGAAAGAATCCATTTGCTCACTGCTTTGCCATCATTGAAATTTTCTGATTTTTCTAAACCTAAGCATCTTCTTTCCAAGGAGATTGAACTTATGATCTGTGGTGATCAGTTCAGGAGCCAATATCTTTATGCTGTTCAAAGTTGGTTTCTAGGTGAATAATACAAAACAAGATCTAGACAAAATGGAAGGCCAAGTTATTGCAGCAACCTCTCACCAAGGCTAGCTTCATACACATATACTTCATTTACTGTTGTGCTGTTGCCAGAATTTCTTGATGTTCTATATGAATGAGCAATATACCTAGGGTTTAAATGTCCTTTTCAAAACTCATGTTGAAATCTATTTGCTACTGTGATGTTATGAGAAGGTGGAAGTTTTAGAGATGATGAAGTCATGAGGACTTGTTGTAGAAAGAGGTTAGTCACTGGAGTGTCTCTTATTAAAGTACTCTCTTGTTCTTTCTCAAGCTTATCTCCTTATCCTTCTGCTTTGTAATGAGTCACCACCAAGTGCTGACAAATGCCTCTTGGGCTTCACAGTCTACAACTGTGAGAAAAATAAGTTTTTATTGCTTATAATTTAGTCTCAAGTGTTCTTTTTTGTCATTGTTTGTGCTGTTTTCCCACATTTTTTATTAGCACTAATTAGTCGTAGAAGGGGGTTTGACATGCCCATATACACAGATCAATTCATCCCTTCTGTCCTAATTTTTTTGGGGGGGTCCGGTCGTGGGCCTGAACTCTGGGCCTGGGCACTGTTCCTCAGCTCTTCAGCTCAAGGCTAGCACCCTACGACTTGAGCCACAGTGCCACTTCTGGCTTTTTTCCTTTTTTGCTTATGTGGTACTGGGGAATCGAACCAGGTCCTCAGGGCCTCAGGCATGCAAGGCAAGCACTCTACCACTGAGCAACCTTCCCAGCCCAATTCATCCCTTCTGTTACTCTTCTTCATCTTGCTTTCTATTTTCCCAAACCAGTCTCAACATCTTTCACTCTTTTTTGTTTGTTTGTTTGTTTTTGAGACAGGATCTCACTATGTAACCCAGACTGGTTTCAAATTCATGATTCTCCTGTCTCAGCCTCCTGAGAGCTAGGATAACTGGTAAGCAACATTATATTTGGTATCAATCTCAGTCTTTTTGTTCCAGAAATAGAAAATAGACTCAAAGAGGATTTTACCCTTTCAGTTTATACTGGGTCATGCCCACTATATAGTTAAGTCTGCCCACTATAGTTAAGGTGGTTTGGAAATTGCTTTTTGTAAAAAAATATTTGGATTGTTGGTTTTTAAAAAGACTTGTTGACTACAGGATTATAAATCCAAAGACTAGATTTGGCCAGTATTTGCCTATATACAAAATCTTATCTCATTTTAGATCTATATGTATTTTTATAAAGTATGACCCTCCTTATTCTTTGGAAGGTCCCTTGGTAATAGGGATGGTGACATATTTTAACATAATTTCTCTTTCCCCCCTTTCTCCCCCCTTCCTTCCTTCTCTGTCTCTTCTCTTTGGCTCTCTTGCTTTGTTGCAATCTTGACTATTACAAACATTGCTGAATAAAAAGTCTAATATGAAAACGTGCATGGCCCAAATTTTACATCATAGTAAAATAGGCGTTTTGGAGAAGGGACATAGATTTCTGGGCTAAACAACCATTGTTTAAACATATTCCAAGGACTTTAAGGCAATCATACTCTTCTTTGTCTTATTAGTATTACAATCTTGATCTATTGCCTACTACTTATTATCTCCACATATTAACCTATCACAAGACACATAAAGGGATCAAATCCTGACACTATTCCTTGAACATGTGTGACACCCTTTAATTTTAATGATAATTTCTCATACATAGGTTATTTTTCATCTTTGGATGGTGAACTGTGCTTGTACTGTCTGTCTACTTGGTGAGGTTTGTCAGAATGTTTTTCTAATTTTCATCTTTCTGAAAAGCAGTTGTACTACTTATAATCCAGTTACCCAAAGTCAAATACCTTTCTATTCCAAAGTTTCATTGAGAATACCATTTCATATAAGTGAAGGTCAAGATTCATTGTACTTATAAACAATCATATTAAATTGAAATCCCTTTGTACAACCAATTAGAGATAATAAAATAATAATTAATGTATAAAAACACACAGGGAAATTAAATTTGATAACTGGAACTTTATTTAGCGTCTACCTTTTCCTTTCCTTGGCTCACTGATTCTTATATTGCTTATTTCCTTATTTCCTGTTAAATTTATATCCTTTTCTCTGTATCTCACCACATAATGCAGTCATATGTGACTTTCTTGTTTTTTTTAACTTTGATTGCTTACTTGTTATTTCAATTTTTAAACTTGCTCCTTTATAATAACCTCTCTGTTGATTTTGCTTTTTCTTGGTCATATTGGGGTATGAACACAGGGCCTTGAACTTCTAGACAGGAGCACAACATTGAAGGAGAAATTCAAGTGTCTTGTCTTATCTAGAACATAGAGTAAAAGATGGAGAAAGCAAAATTAAGCTGAAAATGTTAGTTGAACCAGTGTAACAAGATATATTTCAATGCTGTGTCCTATCATTTCAGAGAGCCATTGTATTCCTTGGCCTGGAATATTCTGTTTCTGTGTTTTTCATATTTCTAACTTCTATCAATTTTTAGGCTGTCATTTAGATGCTACCTCCTATCAGATGCTTCCATAACATTCTCCACCATTTATCTTTGTTCTCCTAGCACTTAATCTGCACTAACAATGACACTTTATCTATCAGATTTCAGCAAGAAAGAGATGACATATTCCAAACTTGGTCATTTGAGAAGAGTTTAATGGAAGAAAAATTGGCAGAGTTTAGGGCAAGGGATAGTTTGGCACTTTGATGTTGAGAGCACTAATAGACTCAGAATGTGTCATCACCATAAGCCTAAAGAAGGAAGAAGAAGCAGTTAATCCAACACAAAGAGAGTGTCTGATGGAAAGTGCCACTTTTTGAAGAGTATGGTGTTTGGCATATTCATAAGAGCCTAGGAAATTCATACTCCTACTTCATTTCATGCCCTCCAATCTACTGTCAGTAATTCAAATTGGCCAAATCCAGCCAGAAGCCAAAGGACAAATAAAGAAGGTGAACTTCACATATGAAATATGTAAAGGTCAGCTTCCTTTTTCTTGAAATAGAATTGAGAGAAGTAAACTCAAGATATTCAGCATAGCTTACACCTATTTAGTGAACAGCTGCTTTACTTGACAAATGACATCCTAAATTCACAAAAAGGTTCATATCTTATACAAAGTTATTTCTGTTTTACAGGTGAGAAAACTGAGGTGACAATAGTCACCTTTAGGTTAGCATAAAAGTATGATAGCTTTGATCTTAAATGTCCCCCATAAGTTCATGCATTGAAGGCTTGGTCCTTAGTTGACATCACTATTGGAAAGTACAGACTTTTAGGAAAAATGAGATGATTGAGGCCCTGCCCTTGAAGGGTGTATTGGGATAGCAGTATCTTTTCCAACTACAATAAGGTAAGCAGTTTTCCTCCAACTTTTGTCCTAGGGTAAGCAGCATTCCTCCATCCTGTGTTTTCACCAAGATGCTCTGTCTTGCCACAGGACTGAAAGCAGTGGAGTGTGTGCCCTATTGCTGACTGAAGCCAATGAAACCAGGATTCAAAATAAATCTTTCCTTTTAAGTTCCTTACCTCAGATATTGTAATTTTCTCAGGCAATGCAAAGCTAATTAGCACATACATTTGGTACGGAGAAGTTGGGTCATTGCTCTGCTACACCTGAACAAAGTGGCTCAGAAACCTTTGCTCTGCAAGAAGGATTTGGGAATGCTTGATGAATTGGATTAGAGAAAGCACGGAACACTGTTAGCAGAATTTCTTTTTTGGTTTGTTTGTTTGCTTGCTTTTTTCAAGTCTTAAAAGTATTTTACCTTTGCTTTTGAAAGGTATTTTATTTTTTATTGTCAAGGTGATGTACAGAGGGGTTACAGTTACATAAGTAAGGTAATGAACACATTTCTTGTCAAACTTGTTACCCCTTCCCCCAACATTCTTTTACTCCCCCAATGCTCCCCCCCAAGTTGTACAGTTCATTTCCAACATATTGTCTTGTGTATGTCGCTGTTGCACTGGTTCCCCTCTTGTCCTTTGTCTCACCATTCTGTTGCTCCCCTTCCCTTCCTAAGAGTTTCATTACTTGGTCTTTTGTCACATAAATGGAAGCTGACTAACACGTGCTGACAGGGTGAAGATTCAAATCTAGTTCCATTTGATCTGAAGGCTGAGTGATTTCCATTTTTCCATATTGTTCTTATTGGTATAACATTGCATCTGATCTACTAGACAGAATGGTCTAGTTGAATAGAAAGTTAATATTTTTTTATATTTTCAATGCCTTGTGCAATGGCTTGAACATAGTAGATAAGAGAGATAGTAGATACTTGCAGAAATGATTTACAATTAACAGGATAATTTAGTATCTTATTTTTGTCAGGGTTGGGTAATGGAAGCATGCCAGGGTGTGGTAGTGAGTTGTAAAGCACCTCTTTGTAATAATCTATATAAATAATTGCCATCAGCTTAGTATCAAAAGGAGAAAGAAGATTTATCTCTTGTTAATTATAATGGAGTGTAACAAAAATGGACAATAGCGGGGTTCTCTGTATGCTGATCATCTTCCATCTTCCCCTTGACTTGGCTAGGAGCTGAGGGGAATAGACAATGGAGCTTACTCTTTCCCCAACCCTTCCGCTGTGACTTTTCTTCTGAGTTTCCATGCCTCTTTCTAATGGCTCATTTCTCTTTCCCTTTCACTTAACTCGGCTTTTATATATTTGTCTATCACCAATTCTCTAACTACAGCTAGGATGGCCTGGCTCTTTTTTTAATTTTCAAAGGAAGCTGCCTGCTCTGAATGTGTGATGCTTGAGAGAAAGTTTTGGTAAGTTCTTAAGAACAGTTCTTTATGTTCTTTCAAAGGTTGCCAAGTAATAAACAGTTGCTTCAAAGTGAGGGGTAACGAGGTGTTTCATCATCCTGTTCTCTGCTGATCTTGTGATGTCTTAAATCATAAAACATTGTGTGCCAACCTTCATACGGAGAACCTTTACCAGTTTGCAGTTATTGAGTGGGCAGAGATACTCTCTTTCTTACTCAGTACCCTGGACAATGTGCAATCCTAGCCCTGTTAGAACTCCACTGTTGGAATCTTTGAAACTCTGAAGCTGATTGAAGCTTCTGAGCCAACAAAAAAGGCAAAGGGTCTTTGTGCTTCAGCAAGAAAATGTTCCACTTCTTTTCACTTTCCTAATGAGGGCTGGCCCAGGAGCCCTGATGTCTCTCGTGCACAGAGGGGGGTTATAGGGAATAAAGACAACTAGACTCTTGGGGTCACTCCTTTCTTGTCAAGGACTTTTATGGATGGTCTTCTAGCCATTGAGAGGTTTGCTCTTCAGATTTTACAGTTTTGGATTTAGATGAGAAGGAAAAAAAATCGCTAAGTTGTCTATTGTTGAATTATATCAGATATTCCAGTGTGTGTGTGTGTGTGTGTGTGTGTGTGTGTGTGTCTTATCTCATTTACCAGAGTCTTTCTTCATTTTTTTGTTTGTTTGTTTAGGTTACTTGATTGACCTTATAGGGATTTTAGTTTAGCATCCCAAGTTTAATGTGTAACTTTCAGTACTATGATGATGTGCCATTTAGTAGTGCTAATCTTATATCAAGTTTTAAGTGTTGCATAGAATGGGTTCAAGTATTAATTTTAGTACCATGTCATGCCTCCAGTAAGCTGAATGTAGAGATGAGTCTTCTCTCCTGACACAACTTTAGAAAGCATGTAATTTTTTGTTTTGTTTTGTTTTTAAATTGTTATTATAAAGGGGATGTACAGAGGGATTACAGTTAAATAAGTCAGGTAATGAGTGCATTTCTTTTTTTTTTTTAACAGTATAACCTAGTCCCTGGCTTTCTCTCAGTTTTCCCTCCCATCTTCCCCCAACTACAAGTTGTATAGTTTGTTTTCACCATAGTGTCTAGTGAGTATCACTGCCACATTTGTTCACTCTTTGTCCCACCATTTCTGTGTCCTCCCTTGCCCTCCCCCAAACAGATAAACTTACAAACAAGACAAAAGGTACAGAAACAAAAAAAACAAAGGAGAAAACTAAAAAAAAAAACAAAACCTCTTGTTTCCATTTCTTAGAGTTCATTTTGATAAACACAGCCATTGAGCCTTTGTGATCCTCTCCTAAGAATATCTTCCTTTGGTCTCATTGTGTGAATGTTTAGAGTCCTGTACAATTCATCATGTACAAGTGTATTTTTTGTCTTTTTCCATCCAGTATATTTACTTGTAGATTTATAGGCACATTGTAGTTAAACAAATGGGGGAAAACATGGGTCTGACTTATTTCTCTTAATATAATTTTTCCAATTTTTTCCATTTCCTTAAAAATGGTAAAATACTTTCTCTTCTGATGGAAGTGTGGAATTCAATTGTGTATATATACCACATTTTTTTTTATCTATTTGTCCACTGATGGCCATCTTGGTTGATTCCATGTCTTGGCTATAGTAAACAATGCTACAATGAACATAGTTGTGCTAGTAGCTGTAGTTTGGCCTCATTTATAGTCTGTCGTATAAATGTCCAGAAGTGGAATTGCTGGGTCATAGGGAAGCTCTCTGTTTAATCTTTTGAGGAACCTTTGAGGAACTTCAGAGTGGTTAAACAAGTTTACATTCCCACCAACAGTATAGGAGAGTTTCCTTTGGTCACATCCCAACTAACATGTTATTGTTAGTTTTCTTGATAATGGCCATTCTAACTGGGGTGAGGTAGAATCTCAATGTTGTTTTGATTTGCATTTCTTTTATGCGTCAGACAAGGATCTCATATCTAAAATATACTTAGAGCTTAAAAAATTAAACCCTCAAAAAATAAACCTCCAAAGAAACTACTATTCAATAAATAAATGGGTTAAAGACTCCAAGAGAGACTTCTCAGCAGTAAGAATGACCAATAGACATGGAAAGAAATGTTCAGGGGCTGGGAAGGTGGCTCAGTGGTAGAGCGCTTGCCTTGCATGCCTGAGGCCCTGGGTTCGATTTCTCATCACCACATAAGCAAAAAGAAAAAAAGCCAGAAGTGGTGTTGTGGTTCAAGTGGTATAGCGCTGGCCTTGAGCTGAAGAGCTGAGGGACAGCACCCAGGCCCAGAGTTCATGCCCCGCAACCGGACCCCCCCCCAAAAAAGAAAAGAAATGTTCAACATCTCTGGCCATAAGAATTTCTTTTAAGCCCAGGACATGAATTCCAAATTCCATTGTGACCTACTGTGACCTAAGGTAAGTGAAACTGTAAATAGCAGACCTACAAAAAAGCTTTGGAATTGCATCTCTAATCTTGAATTTTAAATATAAGCTACTTGGGAACTCAGCTGATTTCAGAGTTTAACATCATTATTTGACACTTTAGTGTGTGAGATGATAATAATGTCCTGCTGGTCATGAACTAGAAATGGGTATTAGTTATGCCATAGTATCTGAGCCTATATGAAAAAGTACAATGTGAAAGATGGGTCTGACACCACTTGGAAGCGTCTGGTTCAAGTCAGACTCCAATTTTAGACCCAGTCCCACCTAAAGGTTTCTATAATTTATTACATCAGAAAGCTCAGAGAGTTATTTTTATGTGGAAGAAATTAGACTCAAGTAAAAGATATTTTCATCACTTTGTCTAATTACAAGGCAAACATGTTGCAGATACAATAAAGAGAGTTAATAGAAATGAAAGATGTCTTGACTTGCTGCCGAAGTAAGCAAACATGGAAGTAAGTCCTTGATTGGAAAGAAAACAAAATACTCTCTCTTTCCCTCTCTCCCTCCATCCCCCCTCTCATCTCTCTCTCTCTCTCTCTCTCTCTCTCTCTCTCCTTCCCTTTTCTAAACCCTCCCTTCTTTATGTGCTGGGAATTGAATGCAGGTCCTGATAATGCTAAGCATGCACTGTGCTGCTGACCTCTATTCCTAGCTCAGAAGCAGTAATTCTTCTCAAAATGGTCATACACACTCAGATTTGTTAAGATTTTAACTCTGATATTCCTATTTTTAGCACTACGTACTTTGTTTCAGCAATGAACTGCGTTTTTGTTGTAATTGGCTTTAAAAACTAATCATTGGGGGGAAATGTGAGAAAGATACGACTTTAGGCTATGGAGTAGAATTTGGATGTATAGAGTTTAGGTTTTCACTGTAGTACATATCCCTTTAGGTGAGGAGAAATTAGATAGAAATTATACTATGGGTTTAAAAGTGGAACAAAAGAGAACATTTAGTACAAATAAGCAGGGCTATTGAGTTAGGCATCTACCACTTAAGCCACATCACCAGCCCATTGTGAATTGGTTACTTTGGAGGTAGATCTTGTTTTACGTCCTGAATGTCCTGAACTACAATCTTCCTGCTTGTGCTTCTGCATCTCATGAGAATAACATGTGCTTTCCACTGTGGTCATTCATTGGTTGAGACTGAGTCTCACAAACTTTTATGATCAATCTGGCCTCAACGAACAGAATAATATACTTAATGTCAGAATAATGTTTAAAGCTCAATACTGTTTCTCTGTCTACTTTGTCTCTGGGAGTGATTGGTGTTTGTTTAGTTACTCCTCCTGTACAAAGACCAAACAAATAAGAAAAATGGTACTTCTACACAAAGTAGATATTTGCTCTAGTTCAGAATATGATTTCTCTAAAAATAGAAGAGACAGAAAAGAAGTTGAAACAAGTCATTTCTAGGCTTCTATGAGCTACAGCTTACTATGTACTAATTCTGGGAATTTTCCAGGATGGAAAAAAACAGTTATATAAATATTATGTACACATAACCACCATAAGTGATGGTGAAAGACATCACCACAAGCACAGGAGAATCTTCATTTTATTTTTAAAATTTTACTATTGAATGCCTATGTGTTTACCACTGTTTTTGGTGCTTTATATGGGTCTCTTCATTTATTGTCACCATTACTATACGTAATATATTTTTCGTAATTTCTCAGTTGGTAGAATGAATACTCAGAGCATTAGCTGGATTTATAAGCAATGTGTACAGTATAAAGTAGAGATAGAGAGATGACTAGCTGAGAGGAATTATTGGTTTGTGGGAATACAAAGTGAATCTCTAGAAAACATCTATGATTTTATTGGTGTACCCAAAAGGGCATATTACAAAAATCAATTCATTTAAACAAACAACTGCATGTGGAAACATTACTCTTTTGAGCCATATCTTACATTTTAATATTAATTTACAATTAAGCTAAATATACTTTAATTCAGATTTTAATATTAATTTACAATTAAGCTATGTATACTTTAATTCAAAGATAATATCCGGATCTTCTCATTTATGTTAAAGATCTTTAAAAGATCAGGAGATTGAAAAGTCTCTCTTGTGAAATGTTTAGTAATCCTAAATACCTAATAAAAGTGAATATTTGGTTAGTGAAGTTGGAAGATGTTGAACTGTGAAGGGATCATATGTCAAAATTCACTCTCACCTGAATCTACTAATAAAATAGCCAAGAGAATTTTGTCTTAGCCTCTTCCTCATTCATACACTGCAATAATCTCAAAGAAATATCTTTAAAGTATATTTTTAGAACTCAGTTTTGAATAAGTGCTCATCATCTTTAATCAGAATGAACAGTTACATGTTTGGAAACTCAAAAACATCTCCTAATCTGAAGCTGAAGTCATAGCTGAGAGTTTCCCAGGATGAAAATGCTAATTACTGTAGTACAGGGCTTCACAACCTCAATATTGGCACTCTGAACTAGATAATTCTTTGTTGCTGGGGAATTGTCCTTTGCAGTATTTCTGGCTTCTGCTTATTACATTCCAGTGCCAACTCTCATACTCCAGTCATTGCCAAATTCTCCTTAGATGTGAAAATTGTCTTCTATTAGAACCACAGCCCTAGAGGTAAGGTATTATGTTACTTCATTTTCCATCATAAACAATGACCTTATTTGTTTTTCTGCATGGAAATAATTTGAAGGAGAGAACTAATTTATAATTATTACTAAAAATAAAAGTATTCTAATTCTAAAAAGTCAATTACATCCACTATATAGAAAAAATAGAAAAATATGCATTCAGCTATTAGAAAAGAATAGCTAATCATATAAATTCCCATATTCTAGAAACAATCATCATTATTGAAATACTAATCTTCTTGATCAGAGCCTTTAACACCATACATACTATTTAATAACCTTAGTGTTTTAAGGTTAATAATATAGGAAGAATAATGATCCACCTACGGTATAATTTAAAATAGAATAGTATTTCACTGTATGGCTTTACAATTGCTGAGTCATTCATTTTATAAACAAGCCTCTGTCAGGCACTGTGCTAGGAATAAAACAGTAAATAAATTGTTCTCAAAGTAAGAGAAAAAAGAAAATGCTTAATATTCTCTAGGATGATAGACAGGTCTTGATGGCCAAGAGTTGATCAAGATAAATGAAAACAGAAAAGCACAAAGTATGGATTAATGAAAACAGAAAAGCACAAAGTATGCATTAGAATCAAAGCTTTTATATGAGCTTGAATATCCCCAATCATCCTTCCCCAGTTTAGTAATCATTCTGTTACCATTCCATGACCCAGTCTCCATGATGTGCAAATGTCTGACATCTCATAGCTGTGTTTTCTCAGCTGGTCTGGATTATATATATAAAGTGCCCCCTCTGAACCTGATTGGAAGCAAACTATCAGCAGAAAACTGGACTGCTCAGGCAGTCCATTTCATAAATGTTGCTATCTTTAATGGTTTAGCCTCATTTTTTTAAGTTTCTTTGATTATTGTGATGGCATCAGGATCATAAGCAAAAGAAATTTTAATGGAATAACTTACTATAATGTCAAGTATTTTTCCAACGGCAGTTTTATTTTTAATTCAGGGTGTTTTGGTTGTTTCACCATCCATAATTATCACTCTTATTCTGACTTGATTTTATTTTTGGGATATTTCATGCAATTTTTGCCTTTATTGTATCACCTCAAGTACACAGACTTTAAGAATATCATTCATGTTACACTTTCGAAGACACCATGTTCTTTGATGAGGTTTTATCCTCCTTTTACCTCGAAGTCTTTCCAATAGCATTCAAATTCTTCCCATATGAATTTTCATAGACAATATAAGGATAGCAAATATATAAATTGTTCATGACAATTTCAGTTATCATTATCTCACTCAATGTTTTAAGCTCCTCAATAGATTGTTTATTCAAAATGCACCCCTTTATTTAAAATTAGAATTTATATCTTATACATAAAAAGATAATATTCTATGCTAACTATCTCTTGTTTTGTAGTGCTTTCTTGGGGGTGGGAGGAGGATGGGAAAGGATGGGAAGGGGAAACAAAGGAGGAGGCTACAATGCTTGATAAGAAATGTACTCATTATCTTGCTCATGAAATTGTAACCCCTCTGTACTGTATTTTCACAATAAAAAAGACCTAAAAAAAAGAATAGTGATAAATCCTCAAAGAAACAACCACCCCATTAATAAGTGGGTTAAAGAATTAAAAGAGATGTCATGGGGCTGGGAAGGTGACTCAGTGGTAGGGCGCTTGC
>NW_012267250.1:7770435-7787051 GCF_000151885.1 Dipodomys ordii
CCAAACTTTATTTATTTATTTATTTTTGGGTCCAGTCGTGGGGCCTGAACTCTGGGCCTGGGCACTGTCCCTCAGCTCTTCAGCTTAAGGTTAGCGCTCTACCACTTGAGCCACAGTGCCATTTCTGGTTATTTTCTTTTTGCTTATGTGGTGCTGAGGAATTGAACCCAGGGCCTCATGCATGCAGGCAAGGCAAGCATTCTACCACTGAGCCACCTTCCCAGCCCACATTATCTTTTTAATGAAAAAACAAAGATCTCTCTGGAGAAGAAATAAGAATAGCCAATAGACACATGAAGAAATGTTCAACATCTCTGGCCATAAAAGAACTGCAAATCAAAGCCAAATAGCCATTATCAAGTAAACAAATAATAACAGATGCTGGCAGGGATATGACCAAAGGGGAACTCTATTACATTATTGGTGGGAATTTAAATTGGCTCAACCACTATGGAATGCGGTATCCATGTTCCTCAAAAGACTGAACATAGAGTTCCCCTATGATCCAGCAATCCCACTCCTGGACATTTAGCCAAAGGATCACAAACAAGGCCACACTAAAGTTACCAGCACAACTATGTTCGTTGTAGCATTATTTACAATGGCTAAGATATGGAACCAACCCAGATGACCCTCAGTAGATGAATGGATCAAGAAAATGTGGTATACACATACAATTTTCTGCTTCTATCAGAAAGGAAGAAGTTGCCCCTTTTGTCAGGAGATGAAAAGAGTTGGAAAAAATCATATGTGTGAGGTAAGCCAGAGTCAAAGAAATATAAGCTCCATGGTTTCCCTCATTTTCATTAATTAGTATATGTCCAGGATAGTCCTAGCAGAGGATCACAATAGTTCAATAGCTATGTACATATAAAATGATGATAATTGAAATGAACTCTAAGATATGAAGAGGTTTTGTTTTTGTTTATTAATGTACTATGTGAAGTTGCTTCTTTTTTCCTTCATTTTTTTTCTTCTTTTGGTTTATTTTCTATTGTCACTACTTTTATTTTGGTGTCCTGTATATGTTTATCTGGTTTGGGGAAGGGAAGGGGAATAACAAACTGGTGAGACAAAGTACAAAGAGTGAACCAACAGCTATACTCACAAGACACTATGTTAGAAATGACAACTTGGGGTGGGGGGTGGGAAGAGTTGTGGGGAGGAAAAGTGGGAGAAAATGAAGGAGGAGGTAACAATGTTTAACAAGAAATGTACTCATTACCTTACTTATGTAACTATAACGTCTGTACATTAACTTTAGAATTTTTTTCAAAACAAGAATAGTGACATCTCTAACAAATTCCTCTTTTAGACAGTTGTACCTTTGACAGAATGAGATTTGGAAGAAAGAAGTCAGTAAAATTTTTGCTACACTGCTAAAAATCTGCCTAACCTAAAGTTGTGGGACTTGTAAGAAAATTTCCTTGAGAGAGTCATTAAGACTTTAAAAGAAAACTTATCAAGATCCATTCTCTTTGAGCAGGCCTACCCTTCTGTGTGGACATTCCCTTCTGTGTGTTCCATGGTTGCTGCATGGTTGGCAGCATACTAAAGACAATTGTTGGAGAGTTTATTTCCTACTCAGAGATGGCATGCTATCTTTATTGACACTCATTTCTAAGGTGCCACCTTGACAGGCAGCACTCTTAATTTGCAAGCATGAAGTTCCTAGTACAATATGAGAAGATCAGTAGATCTTTTGTCATAGACAATCTGTTATGCCTCTTTTTGCTTTAAAATGTCTCTTGATTTGTGCAATACATGAGCAGTGGGTCAAATTCTATGTTCTTGTAACTTACTGTATGAGGACCTACAGATTGATATCAATGATAAAGGCAATTATCAGCAAAAATGAACCTTAATCCTCTCTCAACATTGCACTAAGATTAGATGTGTGAGAAAAGTGGTAGAGCATCTGGAGTGAGCAAGAAAGAATGCAAGCCCCTGAGTTCAAGACTCCAAACCTGCACATAAAACAAATATTGTATTATATATTTTATTCAATGCAATGTGGCAAGAAAAATAATAAAGACATTCATGTTTATCCACATAGTAAGTCCTAAAGTATCTGTAAAAACAAAATCTATGCTAACTAATAAAATTTTATAAAGGCAATTATGCCCTTATGCATTTATACAACATGGAGATCAAAACACATTTGCAAATTAAAGACAAACACAACTAACAAAATAACATCATCTTGTGTATTTTTCCTAAACATGAATGAGACCAGTATAATAGATGTGAAATGAGCACACCTATCATAACCTTGTCCATGACACAAATTTTTCTTCCACTTTTTCTATTTCAAATATTCATGAATATTTGATATCAATTTGCATTTTAATGGGCTTAAATACTTCATTTATTTGTTAATTTTAATTAATAAGCACAACTAAAAGTGATATAACTCAACTCTACCTGATCTTAACCATAATTCCAAATGTAAAGGATGGTGCTCAAATGTGAAGTACTCATATATATGCCATCACTAAAATTATCTAAATATGTTTATCTTATAAATTTCTTGCTTGATTTTTAACCAGTATGCAGCATGAACACTCTACTTCAACTTGCTTGCTCATAGTTGACATTCTACCACTTGAACCATGATTCCAGTTCACTCTATTTGCTGGTGACCTGGATATAATGTCTCATAAATTTTATGCCCAGAGATATATCTGAGCCTTGATTCTTGGAACCCAGCCTTTGATAGCTGGGATCATAGGTGTAAGCCAAAAACATTCAGCCACAAATTGCTTTTAAAAATCAGAGAGACCTTTTACATATTATATGTTAACTTTATAATAGAATTTCATGAATCCGTTTTGAGGAACACCAATAAATTCCTCTCAGTTGGCAACAGACTCCATTAAGTCTTATACTGTCTGATGAAAATGAAGAAGCAATCAATCAAGACAACATACATTTTTACTAATTCCTTCTGGAATAGCTCGAAAACAGATGTTAGAAAAATAAGCTCCATTTATTTATTTTTTTAATTGACATGTCAAAATTATATACATTCATGAGGTACCATGTGATGTTTCAGTGTCTACATTGTATTACATTCAAATCAGAGTGAGAATATTTATCTCCTCAAACATTTGCCTTTTATTTGTATTGAAAACATATAAAGTCTTTTAAAGAAGCATATAAACTAGTTCTAACAAAGAACTAGTTTTCTTCATTTATGGGGTTCCTGGCCAGTATATATGCATTGTTTGATGGACAGCCTTTCAGGTTACCCCATTCCCTCACCCCAGTTAGAATGGCTATAATGAAGAAATCTAATAACAACAGATGCTGGAGGGGATATGGCCAAAAGGGGACCTTACTGCATTGTTGGTGGGAGTGTAAACTTGTTCAACCACTCTGGAAAGCAGTATGGAGGTCCCTCAAAAGACACCACACAAAGCTCCCTTATGACCCAGCAATCCTACTTTTGGACATTTAACAAACAATCACAAACAAGGTCATACCAAAGCTACCAGCACAACCATGTTTATTTCAGCATTATTTACCATAGCTAAGATATGGAACTAACCCCAATTCCTCTCAGTAGATGAATGGATCAAGAAAATATGCATATACATACATATATATATATATATATATATACATACATACAATGGAATTCTATGCCTCCATCAGAAAGAATTACATTGCCCCATTTGTTAAGAAATGGAAAGACTTGGAAAAAATTATCTTAAGTGAAGTAAGCCAGGCCCAAAGAAAGATAAGCCTCATGGTCCTTGTTTGCATTGACTAGTACATGTCTAGGACAAGCAGAGAAGGTCCAAGGCTATGACCTCATGAGATAATGTTAAGCAAAATTTACCCTAAATAGGGACACAAGTGGCTTTTTTCTTTCTTGCTATTGTTTTTAATGTATTTATAATGCACTATGTGATTCTTTTGTTTGTTTTGTATGTTCTTCCCCCACGGTATAACCCGTTTTCACTGGCTTTGATGCCGGTGTTCTGCATCTTGTAGACATTTTTGTAACTTGAGGAGGGGAAGGGATATATCGGAAAGCTTAAATGGAGATGCAGGTTGACCCATTGTGACAACGAGATGTACAAGACACCATGTTGAAAACGAACTTTACAATGTTGGGGTGGGGAACGCAGGAGGAGTTGGGGAGTTGGGGAGGGAAGTGATGGTATGGGGAAAACAAAGGAGGAGGTAACAATGCTTGCTATGAAATGTATTCATTACCCTACTCATGTAACTGTAATCCCTCTGCACAATATTTTTACAGTAAAAATATATATAATTAAAAAAGGAACTAAGTTTCTGATTGTACATGAAGTATTTGTCCACAACAAATAAGTTACAGACAAATAATAGCAATACAAAGGAATTGTTACTGATGGGCATACAGATAAGTTTTGTCTGGTGGAACTTCAATATTTTTCTTCAGTACTGTGAGTGCAGCCATTTCTGTATCAATTTTCCAATTTAATTCAACATTCCTGATCTTTAACCATGTCTGTCTCTGAATATTCTTTGGAACTAATTACACATACATTATACTAATTCTGCATTTTACATGTACTTCATTAGATGAATGAAATAAAGTGTTTAATATGTGTCAGTTTTATTTATTTGTGAATCATGAGTTTAAGATGTAATCCATGATCATGAATTTAAGAATGAGTTAAGAATAAGTTAAAGATGAGCCCAAATACTAGTCTGATTGCTTCTTTTGAACATTAGGCAGAAATACTTAGATTCTCTATTAATAAGACATGCCTTAATGGATTGTTATAGGGATTATATAATAAGTTAGTTTGATTCTGAAATTTAGAAGTACTCAATAAATACTTAAGTTTTATTGGTTGTTTCTATAAGAGTGCATGGAGTATTGCCGTTATTGTATAATAGCAATAAATTGGATCCATTCAATCATCTTACTAAGTACAAAAAAATGTTTAGTTTTAAAGTTCTTCTTTAACATAACTGTCTAAATAGGTCAAAATGTTTTCCAGTGCTATATAAATAAAATACACTCATCACTTTCAAATTCAAGTTAGGTGTATTTAATATGCAAATGTTAATCAGTGACTAATCTTTGCAATCATATGGATACTGAAAAACATGTATAATAGTCAATTTCATCTATTTCCACTCAAAATAAGTTTTACTGAAGTTTTCCTTCCTCTAAAATGTAATTTTCATGTAGTGAACACTACCAGTTCTTTTGTAGCAGATTAAGAACAGAAGCTGCCCTCAAAAAGATTAGTAATTCTTAGCATTTTAATTCTAGTTCAAATCATGAATGTAATTAATTCCTCCTGCATTTTTTATTTTCCTTTTAACATTTAGAAATATTGAAACAAGCTCTCTTTTTGTGGAAACTGGGATAAATAACAAAATACCTTTTTAAGTGATTGAGTCAGTTGACAAAACTGAACATATTTGTGCGTGTTATCACATGCCATTTTTGTAAGCATCCATTCATTCCAATTTGAAGTTCCTTTCAAAGCCCTTCAGAGATTAAGAAGATTTCTTTTAGGAGATTTATCACCAATCTTCTTAACTTCTGGAACAAAATTATTCTACTTGCTCTACTTTTCCTTCACCTCTGGTTCATTCTATGCTTACATATATTCAGGTAATATCTCCTTACATGAGGAATAAGAAGGTCTCAATATGCTCTGTGAAAATGCAGCCTGGGATATAAATATACTTTGTCTTTTGAAGATTCTCAATAAATTAGATTACTGAAGATTCTTGTAAGGGTTGTTTTGCTTTTTTTTTAATCCAGTATTTACCAAATCTCAGTTCTTATTCTGCACAATGAACCTTTTTGCTACCTTCCTATATCCATATTTGCCTTTTTATAGTCTCTTGTGTGTGCTTCTATATAGTTTATATAAAATGCTACTTTTTTTTTACAAGATCCACAGTGGATCTAAACTCTGGTACACATTGCTCTTCCATTTCGCAGTTTGAGGGCATCAGAATATCAATATATTTAGTTAAAGAACCCTGGGTGATTCAGCCACTATCCTGAGCTCTAAGCATTATGAAGAGACAGACTGTTTTTTGTTCATAGAGTAAACAAACTCAATAATATTAATTAACAAATAAAGGGAAGAGTGAGAGAATAAATACCAATGTCGGGGACATGTACTTTTTTTGGTCTCATTTCATGAAGAATTTAGCTCTTCTTAATTTTCTGCTGCATTTATTCTAGATTAAATTACTCTGATGTAAGCTCAAAATCTAGGGCAAAACATGATCCTAGACTTGCTCTGGAGTTGAGGCTGTTGTCAGAACTGACCTTAGGCATGCTCTGCATGCAGCTTTGATCTAGTTTTTTTAGGGCTTCTAAAGCACCGAGGTATATGTGATGAAATTTCCAAGATCACCCTTGTGTGTGTATCTCTATGTGTCAATCAGAAACTAAAAGCTGTAGAAATGTAGAGGCTGGAAGTCAATGAAGGCTAGGATGCCCAAGAATTTCATGGGAGAGGAGGCATCTTTACAAGGTTAAGATTCCATAAGGATCATTGACTTCCACATTGAATTTGGGATATGTTTTCATGAATGTAGAGAACTGTTGAGATACTGATATGCGGTGTCATATCATAAGAGATTGCACAATCGCTGTGAGTACAATTTGTTATTTCTATAAACTTTCAGTTTTCACAACAACTCTTGAAAGTAATGATACTGTTGTTTTCAGCTTGTAAAACTGATACTTAGAAAAAGTAAATGGCAGCTTTAAAGAAGTATGGTATGTCTGTAGGTACACATTGGATTCAAAGGAACAAGCAGGCAACTTCTGAGAAACAGTCAAGCTGCTTATCAACATTTCTCAGAAGAGCCAGTGTTCTTCTGTCCTTTTGGTTTCTTCCTAGGTGACATATGAAGTAAAGACTTCCTAATAATCTAGGCAAAATGCCAGTGGCCTGATCCTCAGTCTTGGTGCCTAGGGTCTCCTTTACATATGACATTGAACTTTGTTCTTGAGTATTTATGTGTTTCTCAGGAAGTTTTCATCTCTGTCTATTTTGACAACTTTTTCCCCTTTTGACCTTAAGAGATCTACATTAATTTTTAAAAATATTGTAAAAAGGCATTGGAGTTAATATGTATCTTATTGTTTCTAAAAAGTATCCTTTTTAACACATGGAATTTGAGGTATCTAGATTTTCATTTCTGAGAATCACACTCTCATGGCTCTTTAGTCAAAAGAAACTCATTAACTTCACATAATGGAAAAGTTAGAGGCATTACATATTTATTTGAAGCCAAAGTTTTATTTTAACAGAGGACACTGTACAATGTACACTGGTTGGCCTGAGATCCTGTTTGGGGATCTGACTGAACATTGACCCTAATTACTGGCATTTTTTTATGCTTCAGTGCTGCTAGTTTGGAACAAAAAGCAGTAACTAAACCCTGCAGAGAAGTCTTTATAAACTCTCTTAGTGAGTATGTAGTCCATTTTTCTCTTTCATGGTCACAGAATTGATTTTTTCCTTGCTACTTGTACAAGTATTCAATTACAGTGAATTGCCAAAATCAGGTGACAATCAGCTACTAGGAAAACTCTTTGAAATTTGAGGGGAAAATATAGTTTCAAACCTTTGCCATTGGTAACACCAGCCTTTGTTTTTCTCATCTAGAGTGATTGGGAGCATATTTAAGTTGCTTTGCCAGGTTGTTTAGATTTTTTTTCTATTTGTGAGGCTACATCAGTTGCCACTATTCAGGGTAATGTTTAAATTGGTTTACTTTTCTACTTTGGAGAATCTTAAAAACATAAATAGGGAATTTTTCTTTTTCCTTCCCAAGGTTTCTTGGGATGGATTTTTAAAAAATCTATCCATTAAAAATTAATTAACTCATTTTTCTTTTGGAAAGCAATAAAATACAACTGAAAAGTCTGAGTACCAAATCCAGGACCAGTATACATATAGGAAACCAATCCACATTGAAATACAAGGCTCAAGTAGAGTCTAGAAAGAGAGAAATAGAGATGGACATAGTTATACTTATAAGCAATTATATTGAAATGCTGCCTGATGGAGAATGTAGAGAGACTGAAGAAAAATACAGGGAAAAACTAAGTGAATTCTTTTAAAAGAATTTAACACATAACTGTAGTAAAAATATGTTTAGGAAAGGAAACAAAATTATAGTATGTGATATGGCTTAGCAGTGACCTATATGTACCTAGTTCAAAAAAAGTTAAACCTAAAGTTAGTCAGAAGCATGAAGGCAAATACTAAAATTAAACCACAAAAACAAAAAACAAAAACATGACATTTGTTAATAGCTGCCTTTGGAGAATAAGGTTAACTAGGGATGAAGGAGAAAATGTTCACTCACTTTTTACTGTGAGTAGACTTTTAAAATTTGGTAACTATATAATTTTGATAAAAATAAGAATTAAATACTTTATAATTCCTATTGTTACATCTTTTTTTAAAGCATCACTAAAAATTTGTGTATTTCCCAGTATTTTTTAGATTAATACTATATGGAGGATGCTTTCTCTGCTGTGGATTAGGAAAGTTTTAGTAGGTTTTACAGAATGGAAGTAAAACTGTTGACCATGAAAGGTTTTTGTGTAGAAGGTTCATGGTTAAATCTTGTTTATACTCTCTTTTGGCTTCAATTAAGCCCTGATAAAAATGGAGAGAGAAAGACTTTGATATTCCCCAGAGGATTGAGTTCTGTGTTATTAGAAATGCTGAGCTGCTCTGTAGCATCATTGGTTATTAGCCCCAACATAATTCTCATTTTGTAAAATGTTCCTCTGAGCTGCCTGAGTAGGTTTTGGGCTTGTGCTTAAATGCTGCATTTGTCAGAGAATCTTGTTGGATCACAGGTCTTTGGATGAATGTGAAAACAAGAGGATGAGAAGAAAGAATATACATGCAAAATGCAGACAAGTATTTACCCTGAGCCCTATTCCATAAACAGAAATGTTCTGCGCCTTCTAATTCATTCTTAATTACATGACTTTTCCCAATTCAGAATAAGATGGTCCATATACATTTGGAATTACATTTGTTACTTCAATATGTTTCAGATTCTTATATATGCTGGTTCTTTATATGCGTGAATTGGTAGTCTATCACGTCAATCACTCAACTACAGCTAAAATATTTCTTGGACTGCCACCAGTAATTTGAGTTGAGATATCTTAAAGATGTGGATGGATTTTTTATACTCAAGAATTAAGGGAGAAATACATTTCAATTTAGGTTTAGATTAAGAAGGAAAATAGCATGTATTTGGGAGTAGAAACAAGCATTAGGTAAGCATCTATTATGAACCCGATATTTTACTTACATTACCTCATTAATTCCCCATAGATCCTGCATTATTCTTTGTATTTTAAATATGAGATACAGAGAAGGTATATGGATTTTGTAAGGGCAGCTGGCTGGTATATAGTGGCATTGGATTTATAAGGTTCTGATAGCAAGAAAAAGAGTTTGATCCAGCCAAATTTTATCAACATAAATCAATTTGGAGCAACATCTCATGTGAAACTTGTTGAAAGTGGAAACTAAAGCGTCATTTCAAACCTATTACATCAGAAGTCTGAGAGAACAGCCAGGGAATACCATCCTAGAGTTTGGAACACAGTTTTCCATAATACAGTGGCAAACTGTTCTAATTATTTTGTAGGATGTGTGATGTTACTATGTGATTAATCCTCTCTATAATGTTCAAATCTTCCTTGTCACTTCTAAGTCTCATCCCTATTGCGTCCCCAATTACAATTTCTAATAACTTTACCTGAAATATGTCAGATAATAAATTTTTTGAGTTGGGTTACAGAGAACCAGAATTTTCTCCTTATATTATGTTTTTTAAGTGCTTATACAATGATAGACTAGGAAGAAAAAGTGGATAAAACTACAACTTTTGATATCTGTTTACTCTGATTGACAATGATGATTGACAGGTTATGAAAACATGCAGATCCCTCCCATTATTTATTTTGATTGATTGGTGGTATATACTAATACTTCTCTCTCTCCCTTTCTTCCTTCTCTAAAGAAAATTCTCTCTTCCTTTTCTTCTACTCTCCCTGCTCCTCTCTTTCCCTTACCCCTCATTTCTCTTTTTATAACCCTTACCCATAGCTTATGCCTTGAATCCCTTTGAAAAGACTTAGTGAGGGTTCCCATAATCCCTGGAAAAGATATTGTCAGCAATATAATAAAAAGCAAATACATATAGGCAAAAATCCAGTGAAATACAAAATTAAGAAAATAAAAATATATAGACACACTAGTCAGTTTTCCATTAACTCCAATAAAAGGGCCATGCCCTAAATGTAACAGAGCAGGAATGATAGACTATAAAGAGATGAGGGCAATTTATGCTCTTCCTACTGTGTCCTTTCCAAAAGTAGAAACGTTAATTTAGGAAGACAAGAGTTACAAAGTTTGGCACCAGCGTACTTTTCTGTCTGATAAACCTCAATGGAGTTTAAAACAGGAGAGTATAATTTTAGGACTTCAGTTGAGGATATTCACTTTGAGTTTCACAAGTATTTATTGAATGTGCTCTGTATTAAGGACCTCTGCACTTTGAAATACTAAACTCTTACAGAGTCAGAAAAGTTTGTATGATTAGCCCCATCTAGTTCTGTGTCCTCAAGCCAGTCATTTATATCCTCCACTATCAACCTCTTTCTCTAGAAAAGTGCTTGCTAGATATTTCTGAGGTTGTTTCAAACTATTAGTCTCTGACTACATTTACAAACATGTCATAAGCAAAGCCTGAAATTTGTCATTGATGGTTGTGGAGGATTTTGAGTGAAGTTATCATAGTTCTGTTTAAATTGGTGAAAGGTTATAATCGCACAGACAGATTCTTCCAACTAACACAGTATAGTCATTATATTCACTGAAAATGGATCCAGTCAAGGTCCCTAGTTAGCATCTATTTCTGAGATAGTTATCAAGTTAGTTATTCTGCTGATGAAACAAAATGCTGATGTGCAAGGTGCAAACTAGAGAAGAGAGTGGTAACACATTTGCATCCTAATCACCCTTGAGCTATCTTCTATGAATACTATTATATTCCATTTATATTTAGCTACCTTTACTTTAAATTGCTATACTGAAGTGCACATATAAGAGTATATAATTTTAAAAGTTTTTGTAGATGACATATCTGTATGTTCAATATGACCTATGAATCTTATCTCCACAGTTGGAAATAATGAACATGTACAGAATGCCCACACATTTCCTCGGGCCTCTTAATTATTCAGTCCTTCCTCCCTTGCTTACAACATCCCTCCTGCCTACTCACCTATTGTTTCCAGGCAACCATTGATCTGCTTTTTGTCACCATACATTAGTTTACATTTTCTAGAACTTTATATGAATAGAATAAGATATGATGTAGAAATACAGCTGGTATGAATTTTTGTATGCAAATCATTCAATGAACTGCTGGATCATATGACAAGTATACATTTAATTTTATAAGGAACTTCCAAACTACTTTCTAAAGAACTGTTCCTTTTAGAAAACACTAACAACAGTCACTTTATTATATAAAATAACATTTATTTTTTCACTCTGAAATTTACTCAGTGTGATAACCACTTCAGCTTGGCCATATGTATTATCCATACTTTTGCTTTTTCTGATTTTTGCATTTTTATTTGAAGTGGGTTATTGGAAGATCTCATTATATGTATAAAAGGTCTTAACCTTTAGTTCCAAATAATAACTTCTGCCTTTTCCTTAAGGATATTTGGGCCATTTACATGTCATGTGATTATGACTATGGTAGGACTTAAATTAACCTATTTGTTTTCTTCGTTCTATATGCTCTTTATTTCCCCCTTTTCTTCTTGTGTCTGCTTTTGAATAAACTAGTTTTGATGATTACATTTTATCTGTTTTGTTGCCTCATGTGCAACAGTTCTGTTGTTACTTTAAGGAATGATTCGGAGTTAATAGTTTAGTACATAACTTAGTACATAACTAGATGGGGCTAATTCATACAGAGTTAATAGTTAATTTGTGATACTCTGCATTTAAGTGATATTATACCAACTACCATACAATATAAACACCTTATAAATTTTACTTCCAGGTTTTCCTTTCTTGATTTTTGTGCTGTTATGGCCACATATTTTATTTCTACATGTCTTATAACTCCATGCTGAATTGCTATTATTTTAAAATATAATGTCTTCATGTAAAATTTCCTGCTGGTATAGTTTTCTTTTAGCCCAGAGGATTTCTGTGACATTTCTTGAAACGCAAGATGACTAGTGATAAATACCTCCAAGCTTTTTATGTTGCAAAAACTTTTATGTCATTTTTTTGAAGGAAGTTTTCATTGGGTATCGAATTCTAGATGGACAGTTTCTCTCCTCCTGTAGTTTTTAAAATCCTGCTTCCTGTGTTTTGACAAGAAATCTGCTATCATCTTTATCATTGCTCTATATATTGCAACATGCTTTCATGGACTGCTTATTAAATTTTCTCATTATTATTAATTTTATGTTAGCTATGATGCATCTTGGTGTAACTCTTCACATTCCTTGTTAGCAGGTGTTTGAGTTTCTATTTTCCTCAAGTCTGCAGATCAGGCTGGCTTTGAAGTTATCATGAACCTCAACCTCCTGAGTGTTGGGAATGAAGAATGTATTACCATGCCTGCCTCATAACAGCAAAGTTGTTGCTGGTGGTGGTGGTGTGCTGTGCTGTGTGTGTGTGTGTGTGTGTGTATGTGTGTGTGTGTGTGTTTCTTCAGCGCTCAGGACTGAACTCAGGACCTCATACAAACTAGGCAAATGCTCTAATACTAAACTACTTCGTTTCTTGGAGACTAAGATTTTCATAGATTTGAAAGAAATGTACTCATTACCTTACTTATATAACTGTAACCCCCGTTTATCATCTTTAAAATAAAGTTTTTAAAAAAGAATTTTTTCTATTATTTCTTCAACTATCTTTCCTGATTCCTACCATATGCTCTATAATTGCATCTATTATGTCATTTAAAGATGCCCTATTGATTCTCTGTTCTTGTTTATATTTTAGTCTTCTCTGTTTCATTTTAATAGTATATATTGCTGTGTCTCCAAGTATACTAAGTTTTTGCAGTATTTCATCTTTCAGTTCCATTAATATCTTTTTGTAAATCTAGGCTTTATCTCCATGACTTATTTTCTAGTTCTTTCCTCTGTAACTTTGACTTGGGTCTTTTTTAAAAAGTCTTTATGTTCAATACTTGTCCTAGCTTTTCGGTATATAAAATAATTACAATTTTCTAATGTCCTGTCAGCTAGATCTAATTTAGTTGAGACTTTCCTCTTCATCCATTCTGCTTCTTTTAACATTTGACAGTTTTTGATTGTTTATATGATAGTGTATGTTTTTCTTTGTTGGGATATATAAATATATATATATATGACAGAATATATATTATATTCCTTTGTATTCTACTAATTAGTCTTGATATATGTTCTGGGATAGGTTTCAATAATTTAGAGATTAATCATTCCTTTTTGTTATTTTTTAGGAGCTATTGGGCATTATCTAGGCAGTGTTTTTCTTGAAGTCTCATTATTCCCCTTACTGCAGCCAATGATTCATGACTCGTGATGTTTTCCTCATTGGTAGAAACTAAACACTATTCTCACTCTTATGTGAAATCTAAGTACTCATGCTTCTGATATTTTGGAGTATTTCTTTACCCAGGCTGAAAATTTCTGTCCATGCATCTCCTGAACATTGTTTTTTGGCTCAATAATTGAGAATGACCTCCGCTGATCTTGAGTACTCTCTCTTTGCAGCCCTTTTCTCTCTCTTCAGTTAAAAAAGATTTCTCTAAACCTTAACTATGTTTCTCTTTGCTGCATCCTGGCCTAGAAACTTTCTTTAGACATAAGTTTTGGCAGTCACAGGGCTTTCTTCATTTGTTTACTATATCCAAGGATTACTCTTCTTCATTTCCTGGTATCCAGTATCTTGGAAAACATTTCTTCATTTTCTTTGACATTTTAAATGGTTCAAGAGGGTAAATTCAATTCTTGTTACTTCTTCTTAGTTAGATAAGGTTTTCTTGTGACTTTCTGCAGTACTCAGACAAACTGGGGCCTTGTGCTGCTAAGCTGGCATTCTACCACATGAGCACTGCCTTTTGCTAGTTATTTTTTTTTAATTTATATTATTTTTGACAGTCCTGGGGCTTGAACTAAGGACCTAGGTATTATCTCTTATTAGCTTTTGTGCTCATGGATAGCACTCTACACTTAAGCCACTTTAGGCTTTTTGGTGGTTAATTGGAAATAAGATCTCATGGAGTTTCCAGTACAGGCTGGTTTCAAATAATGATCTTCCAATCTCAGCCTACTGAGTGGCTAGGATTATAGGCATGAGCCATTGGCACCAAGCTCTTCATTTTGTAAAGGATCTAGCACTACTCACAAAAAAAAAAAAGAAAGAGCGCACAAATCACTGGGGAAAAGAGTTTTAACAACATTTGAAAGAAAGGAAAAACAATGAGCCTCAATGAACACATTTGAATGTATAAATAAAAATGTTAATGTAGGCTTTAAAATCTATCTTGCAGAATAGCACAAGAATATTTTCAAGAAATATATTATTTACAAGCACGCCTTATAAGTTTCTTTGCAGTCTCATTTTTACATATTAATGCAAAATATAAAAGCAAGAATACCATTCCAGTCACAAACCTGTAGTCGGAAGTTGTGTGGCTATTTCTTCTATTGCAATTTGCTGGGCTAAATTATTTACTATGCTCTGGATGACTTGCATTAAAAAAGACTGTGAATGCCTTCACATGAGGGCCAAGCCATATATTTTGTGGATGATGCAAGTATTCATTTCTGCTAGTGAATTTTAAATAGAACAATCAATTTGATTGCTCTGCTAAAAAGTCTGACTCAGTAAGACAACAAAAGTATTTCTCTCTCGTCACACAGATTCCTCAACAAAAAACAGGATTCTACTCAACGTTTTCATGAGAAATATTCAGTGTTTCACATAGCATTATCAGGTCAGTATGATCTCTCTCCTTTTGTCATGCTGGGTGGGTATTAAATGGAAAGCACATTAGAACACTAAAGAAATAATAGTAGTTTAAAATCAAGTCTTGAACTTCATTAGCTTTTATGCTTCCTTTGTCCTTTTATATTTCACCTTTCTGTTTCAAACTCCTTTTAAAAATTGGTACGCTAAATTTTTTGGAAAGGCATAGACAGCACTACATATAAATGGAAATCTATTCAACTACTGAAGATGGCTGACCTGCTTGGAAGACAGACGTATCACATCTTCAGCAAGTAGAGACTCAATCAGCCTGATGCCATGCTAGAGCTGGAAAGACTTTAGAGATTGACTAGTGCAAAGGAGGATGGCTTCGGTTCTGAAGGGCCTAGTTGTATAACATGTTTATGGCTAATTTGTCATTAAACATTGTAAAAAAAATCATCTTAACTGTCTTATTTCTGTACCAAAGGTAATCTCTGAAAGTAGGACTATGAAGAAAATCCTAGCTGCATGTGGTGGAGCATGCCTATAATCTTAACTACTCAGAAGGCTGGGGCAGGAAGATCTTAAGTTCAAGGAGAACTGGGCTACTTAGACCTTGTATTAAAATAAGCATTTAAATAAAATGTTTTGGAATATAGCCCAGTGGTAGTGTGCTTGCATTAGGCTTTCAGTTCAAATCTCAGTAGTGTCACTTCCTCCCACCTCAATCTTATTTGCCATTAGGGATTTGCTGCATTTTCTTAGTTTTACAGATATGGAAACTGGTGCTTCCAACCAGCTGCAGCACTAGGATTGGGGTCAGGGATCTTACTCTGAGTAAGTCATTTCAGAATATCTCCATATATGGTCTTAGAAGGCCAACATATTTTGTATGTCACAGAATGACACCGTTGGCCTGGAAAGATTATCTTCCATCTTTTATGTTGTCAGACTGAGCTCATAATCAAAGTAGAAAATTTTATCAAAGGGAGAAAAATATTTCTTGTGCTTCTTCTTGTAATATACCCTTTCCTCATGTGAATCTTCCACATGCCACATCAACCTCTGATCTGGGTGGGGTTGTTGTTTCTTTTGGTCATTTTTAATGTTTTTTCTTTTGGAAAATATCATGTAAATCAACAATTAAGTATGTAATCATTTAAGAATAGTTGATCTTGCCAACTTAAAGTCACATGAAATATATGATACATGTTTTTTCATGTATCAGTTGTTCCTTTTTACTTGAAATATTCTTTTGTATGAATTTATTATAGTTTAGTTATTCATCTATTGAAGAAAGTTTGAGTGGTTTCCAATTTAGTTCAGTTATGACTATGCTGACTAAATATTTTTTGTATGTGTTTTTATGTGAATGCAAGTTCATTTCTCTAGGAAAAATATTTAAGAATGGGATTTCAGGGTCATATGATAATTATAGGTATAACTTCTTAAAACCTGTCCAATCATTTTCTAGAGGCACGGTATTTTTTTAAATTTAATTTAATTTTATTTGTGAACATACTGTACAGAGGGGTTACAATTACATGGGCAGGATAATGCGTACATTTGTTACCAAGCATTGCAGCCTCCTCCTTTGTTTACCCT
>NW_012267250.1:7788133-7881628 GCF_000151885.1 Dipodomys ordii
TGTGTTTCCGGGTCTCTATTCAGAAAATTTCGGCCTGAGCCAAGGAGACTTAGGGTTTCTCCTATTCCATCCTGTAATGTTTTCAGAGTGTCTGCTTTGAGTTCAAGGTCTTTGATCCATTTGGAGTTGATTCTGGTGCAGGGTGATATATAAGGATCTAGCTTTAATTTTCTACATGTAGTTAATCAATTTAGGCACGGTATTTTTAAATGAGTACAAGAAATGTTGAAACTCCCTAGATCTCCACATTGTCACTGAAACTAGATAGTGCCAGTACAGAAAAAGATGCAGAATATTACTTAGATTTGGAAAATACGAATAAATCTCTTTAAACACTAATATAAAAGGTGGTAGGGGCAAGTGTAGTGACACATTCCTGTAACCCAGCATTTAGGAGGCTGAGGTGGGAAGATGATGAGTAAGAATACAGTGGAAACAACGAGGAGGCAACAATGCTTGATAAGAAATGTGCTCGTTATCTTGCCCATGTAATTATAACTCCTCTGTACGGTATTCTCACAATAAAAAAAAAGAGTACAGAGGAAGAGTGCTACAGAGTAAGACCCTGTCTCCTGTCTCAAAAACAAACAAAACAAAACAAAAAGGAAAAAAACACATGAAATGTAAACGGGTTTTATTTGAAAGAGATTAGAAATACTTCTTTCTGGAGGAAATAGTAATGATGTTGGAAGTGTGACTCACGTAGATACTGCAGAAAAGATATGACAAAAGAAAAATGAAACAATAAGATTCAGTAAAGAGATTCTGGAAGAATGCTTGGTCTAAAAATAAGAAAAAAAAACACTTCATAGTGTTCTGAAAGGCACTTGCAGAGTATCTCTAATCTGTTGTTGGAAATCAGGTACAGAATTGATTTTTCAATAATGGATTTTTGACAGTTGTTAAAAAAAAGGGCACTGTGTTTTCAGTTGAAATGTGTAATTTTTCAGAGCTATTTGAACACTCAGTGGTCCCTTCACTGTAGGGAACAATGTGTTACACACAGATAAACAGAGGGAACATGGATCATAAGGCATCAGTTCCACCAAAGGTTTCCAGATAATTGAAAATGTTAGTGTTTGCAGAGATGCCAGAAACTTGAGGTGAAATTTTAGCCACTGATATAAGATCTTGCCAGAAGACCTGTCCTCCACAAGTTATCTTCCCCAGGTAGTTCGGCCGCCTTTGTTCCCTTAGCTTTCTTTAGTTTCCCCTCATCTCTTTGAACTGTAAACTTTTCTTGTCCATTTACTTCTGAAGAACTCACACCTCCAGGTTTCTCACCTCTGGTCTTTCTTTTTGTCTAATCCTTCCTGCAACTCTTCCTACACCTCGACTTCAGGCTTTTAGCCAAGAAAGCTTCCCACTCTTTCAGGCAAGCAGGCTTCCCAGAGTTGAAGGGGCCATTTTTCTCTGTGTGGCCTCTGAAGGCTCCCGCAGAGATCCTCCTATTTGGCCTTCCTATTCTGACTTTTATTTTTCTTCCCTTTGTCAGCCTTGAGAACATGTTTCTCTGCTTTGGTTTGACAGCACTGTTAGCTAAACTCAGAAGTTCACCTTTGAGTTTTGCTTGAGTTATTTTTCCCCCACCAGATTGCAATGAGTTTCTAGTTTATTTCTGGCTAATCTCATTTCTCAGCTTTCTTGACCACCTCTGTATCAATACGCAGAATAGATTACTTATTTAAACCCACTTAATTCCAATCATGTATTGAACCATCCTACTGTTCAATAAATTGTTAGCATCTAGGATGCTTATGCTTTCCATTTGCTTCATTATAGGGCTCTTTCTGTGGTACAGGGCATCAGGAAAGCACTTTGGAGTCAATTATTTTGATCTTTTCATTCTGGAAATGAAAGGAAGGATGGCCTGAGAGAAATTATGGTAAAGGTTTGTCATTCAGGCATAAATACACTTGAGTTCTTATTCTGTTGTTGACATATAATAGGATCACAGAAAAGCCTTTAGAAGTGTGCTTCTCAGTTAAGTGAGGATGAACTGCTTATTGAGTTTCAGATTAGGAAAAACTTGTTAAATACCTTTCCTAATACATTGAACTTTATAACACATTCATAGTCAGTGACCTGAGCCAAAAGACTTGTATGGAAATTGTCATACATCTCTCATAGCTGACTTAATTCTTCTAAGCAAAAAAATTCACATGTGGAATCTAAAAAGTAATGTCATAGATTTTTTTTAAAGCAGTTGAGTTTACATATGCAAACTGGGGGAAAATAAACAAAAACCCTTAATCTAAGTTTAATATACTTTGAATGTTGGTTTCTCTAGACTGGAGCCCACAGCGTCAAAGAATTTAGGGATATTTCTCCTTTAGAGTGGCACTGTGATTAATGAACCAATGATTTAATACTAATATCAGAGCCAAAAGGATGTTTTCCTGTGTTTAATATATACTTATTAAATAAGTATGTGAGTAAATTATCTTACATTACCATCCAAAATATGATTTAAACATGAAACTAATGTCAGCATTTTGTTTGGCCAAGTAGGGAGTTGAACCAGCAACTCCATTTGTCATGTGTTGTTGACACAGGTGCTATCCATTTGGTGTGTACAGGCAATCGCAGATCTTTAGAACTGTTTTTTTTAATGAGATGGAAAATCCCCTCCCACTCCCTGGTTTAATCCTTCTAAGTAGAATATATTTACTTGCTTATAAGTGTTGGGCCTGGGGTATAAAAAATAAAGGATTGTATTTACATGGTAAATTAATTTAGAGGTCTAAATTAGGAGAGAGCCACAGGATTTACTCATCAATAAACTAGTCCTTATGAACTGAAATAGTATTCCTCCAGTCTGTCCTATGAAAGGATCTTTTCCTCCTCTCTCTGATGTGTACTTGAGAGAATATTCGAGCAATGGTCTGTTCTGTCTACTTCCAAACCTTGTTCTTTTGTGTTACTATATGAAATTCCAACTCTAGCTGTTGTGCTCCCTCTGGACATGACTCAGGCTCTCCTGAATATTAAGTCTGAGCATCAGAGCCAGGTTTGTATTAATGTTACTGCTAGGGAAGTCACTGGCTTGGTAACTCAGGGAATAACTTCTTCCAAGGAGATCTGTAATGTCAATCCCATATCAAACCAGAATCCTTACTTTGTTGTGTATTCATCTCCAGGATAATTTTTCATCTTCAGCAGGTGGCCCAGATTTTCCCTCTTCCAGCCATTATCCCTTTCATCTTCATAAGAACTCTTGATAACACTACCAAATCACCATTCTGAACTATCTAAATTGTAAACCCCAATTTAGAGATCAAAACTACTTAAGATTGCTTCAGATCCAGAACCTCAAACTAGTACGAGTGTTATTTGTGTTAGATGGAAAGAATGAAAAC
Organism: Dipodomys ordii; assembly: GCF_000151885.1. Taxonomy (NCBI): domain Eukaryota; kingdom Metazoa; phylum Chordata; class Mammalia; order Rodentia; family Heteromyidae; genus Dipodomys; species Dipodomys ordii. The sequence continues at coordinate 7,791,493 of NW_012267250.1, forward strand.
AGAAAGAGGCAAAATGGAAAAGTGATTCTTTTTATCACTGTCAGGAATCAGCAAGTCCCTACTGAGAGTGAAAGAGAGCTCAACACATTCAGGATGGCAGGGTCACAGATGTAGTGGAATGAAGAGTTACAATGTAAGAGGTAGGCAGTTCAGGTCATTAGGAACCTTGGAAGTGACATTAAGGAATTTATGTTTTTATCTCACAACTATTGAAAGATTTTTGGCATATTTGTAACATGACAAAATTGTGTCATACTAACATGGGAGCATCTGTCTACATACGAATGGTTGAGAGGAAATTTACCATTCTTCATTGCCCTAACTTCCACTTGTCTTCTTCCAATTACTATGTAAAATATGCTTTCTTCAATGAAAAGGGAAAGTATTTTCTTTATGGTGAAATTTAGTTCCATGTTATAAATTTCCAACTCCATCCAAGGACATGGGCTACTTTCTATTGAGAAGATCCCACAAAAGTGCAAGGCTAATGTTTTCCCAAGACTTGTGCTTTTGGTATGCTGTTAGCACTGACAGTCCCTATGGTTACACACTCTGTTAGCTAGAGCATTTCCCTCAAGCAAGCAACGGTGTAGGAAACAGAATGGGGTGGATGGAAGGAAATTGTCTAGCTAGCAGTCTTGTTGGAATAAATAATGGTGTTCAGAATGATATATGAAACATCTCTTGTGAAACAAGAGACAGGAAAAAGCAGGAAGAACAGTAACATGCTGAAAAGGACTCTGGAAGTAGGGGGGAAGAAAGAATATAAGGGTAGATAAATTAATAAAAGAAGACATCACAATGAAACTTATGTTCCTTATTTACTTCATGAACTTAAGGTATTTAGTGTTTAGTGTTCCAAATAGTTTTTGCATTACAATTTAGATGCCAACCCTATCTGATGATAAAGATTTGCTCACAGTCTCAGCCCTAAAGAAATGATTATTTAGCATATCTTATACCTAAGGAACCTGATGAGAATTGTGTACCTCTTCCCTTGTGTACCTTTTATCAGTGTGGGACACACACTGATAAACAAAATATTGTATGCATAATTTACTAGTTTATGGATATAGACACACTAAATCATATTTATTGCCAGCAATGTTCTTTACTACGGAAAATAACCAATATTTTTAACCTCATTTAATTGATACATCAGCTAAAATCATTATTTTTAAGAAAACATTTTTAAGACCCTCAAATAGTAAGGATTGGGAAAGTATTAATAGTTTGAAGTTTTCTATTTGATCCTAAACTCCAAGAAATTATTAAAGTTTTCACTCTGTGTTATAATACAAATTAAATATACCATTAACAGGGCTGTCAGATTGACTTGACAACCTCTGCTTATGTGTTTTCTCTAAGGGCCAAAATTATTTAAGGGAAAGAGAAAATGGTACATTTCAGCTGATTTGAATTATGCAAATGTTAGTTTGGTCAGAGGCAAGGTGTCTTCAGAGAGAACCATGCACAAAGGGGAGAGGTAGAAAGAGGCAGACTATAGAGAAAGACTGACAGAGAGAAAATGGAGACTTAATATCTCTCCTGTGCATGGTGAATAAATGAGGAACATAAGGATAACAATTAAATCCAGGAAATAGCCAAACACATAACTGATGCAATATAAAAACTTTGTACAGTATACCTTTAAGAGCCAAAAGTAAACTTTAAAGAAAATTGCTAGATTGAATCCTGGATTGGAAATACTACCTCTGTGAAGAAGCTGGGGAAATTTGAAATCTGTGGTTCACTGTATATTAGTGTTGATTTCTCCATTTTCATAAATGCATTATGTTTATGTAAGGTGTTGACATAAGGAAAAGTTGAATGACAGGAATATTAGAACTCTGACTTCTATCTTTGTAACAGTTGTATAAACCTAATATTTCAAAATAAAAGGTAAAAAGGAATCTAAAATAGATGAACTAAAACAGAGCTTTAAAAAATATCAAATAATCTAATATAGCTTTAGAAAACTAAGTAATATCTCAATACATTTTGATTCCAACTGGATTCTTGGTACCTTAGCATTTTATTTCTATTTTCATAGTCTTGTTTACATTTAGCCCCTTTTACATTGATCCACTCACAAAGAAAGTCAAATGCCTGGTTGAGCATGCTTTAGCCTGTTTTACTCTTAGTGCTTCTATTTACTGAAGTAAACAGATTATTACTTTATGTCCCACCATTTGAGTGAACAAATGCAGGGGTAACACTGTGTTAAAAATAAACTATACAATTTGTGAGGGACAAGGGTCAGGGAAAAAACTGGGAGAAAATGAGGGAAGAAGTGACAAAAAAGAAACACAGTCATTACCTAATGTATGTAACTAACTAATCTGTACATCATCTTTCAATAAAAATAAATAAGACAAAATGAAGAGAAAAAAGGAAAAAAGATTATGCTATTCCCATCAATGAAATTAATCCAGAAAGTAAATATTTCTGTTATTTTCAACTGCCTCACAAATCTCAGTTCCTCCCAAGATACTATATATGCATACCCAGTTTAATTGTGTGGAATAATAATGTGTAGCAGGAAGTGATGCTGTGGCTCAAATGTTAGAGTACTAGCCTTGAGTCCAAAGAAGCTCCTAGGCCCTGAGTTCAAGCCAAACAACCGACAAAAGTAATAATGTGTACTAGTAAGTGGAATGTCTTGGTATATCAGTAGGAGAGCAAAAATACTGCTTTTCTAAACTGCTTACAGAATTATATCTCTTGGCTTAGTAAAAGACAAATTTCCCAAACAGTTTTATATAATCTGATACAACAAACATATGTTGAAAGTTATAAGCATCATAATGGGCAAACAAAGCTAAATGAAATCTCTACTTCCAGAAAGATTCCATTCTAGAGAGGCAACATCCCTGTAAGGAGATAATTTTAAGTGCAGTTTGTTCAGAGAAGTATACACAATGTTGTACAAAAAGCATGAAATGTACATGTAATCATTCTTTGCCTAGTGCTCAGTGTCTATCAAACAGATTAACATGGTGTTTTCCCTGTCTTAAATGACAACAGAAATCAAATGCTTTTTTCCTACACACAAATTTTAAAATTAAAATTTAATTTAAATATACATGTAATCTTTCTTTTGCCTAGTGCTAAATGTCTGTAAAACAGACTAACATGGTGCTTTCCTTGGCTTAAACAAAAAAATGCTTTTTTCCTATACATAAATTTTTAAATTTAAATTTAATTTTTAAAATTTTCCTACTCTAGACATAGTGCATCTATGACATTTGTTTTCTGTGAAACACTGTTGAATTTTTGTTTTACATGTTATTTTTCCCAATGACTATTTATCATCTGCTCTATATTTTTCTAGTGAACAAAAAGTGCAAAGCTGTGAGATAAACGTAAGCAAAATGATAAAATGCAACCATGCATCAATTTAAAGGGGAGAAAAGAGACATAAAAATAGCATAGAGTCTCAGTTGCTTCTAAATACAAGGAAAGAGAATTAGTGTTTCCCAAGTTAATAGCACCAACTGTGCCAACTAGATGGAACGAGAGAGCAAGAGAGGAGAGAATGCTTTAACGCAAAGCAACAATAAACCCTTCAAAACAGCAGCAGCAACAACAAAAGAAACTATTCTGTTAAATTTGAATCTATCAGTAAACTAGTTAATAAATAGCTTGAACAAATATTCTACCTGTGTCTACATACAATAACTAATTCAATAGAGAGAAAGGGTTTAATACATACAAATTATATGTTCATGGGCACATGTCATAACAAAATACTGGTGGACTAGTTGACTTAAACAACCAAATTTTAGTACTCACTTTGGCAGCACATATACTAAAATTGGAACGATACAGAGATTAGCATGGCCCCTGCACAAGGATGACATGCAAATTCGTGAAACAACCAAATTTTATTGCTCGCAGTTCTATAATGCAAATTATCAGCATAAAACAATATAAAACCAGTTACAAAGTTAGTTACTTTCTACATACACATCTTCTGAAAAGCAGTGTCAAGTGCAGCAACATTTCCAGAGATGTCAGTGCCTTAGGCATACCTTCCTGATTGTCAAACTGAATAGCTTCTCCTGGGAAACCAACTTATCACACATGATAGGAAATAATGTAGTAGTTGGATTAGGACAAGGGAAAAGGCAGTAAATGCAAAGACAGTGATAATGCATGAAATTTATTCTCTAGGAGACAGTATTTGAAAATATAAGAAAGATAATTTTCTATACTATTTTTGAGTTACAACATATTGATGACTTTCTATATATAGCTTAGGCACACAGTTAAAGACAAAGAAATATAGGACTATGTTGTGTGTGTGTGTGTGTGTGTGTGTGTGTGTGTGTGTGTGTTTGTGTGGGGGGGCTTAAAGCAGAACGTTTTAACTTCTTATGGTTCCATGTTATTTATGGAATGCTATTGTTCTTCCATAAATGATCACAATGAAATGGATATCATATAAAACATTTGAATGAAGAGTAAATTTTTAATTTGAGAAAAAGCATTACAGCACAAACACAAACATAGCTCTTACATTTGGATAATTTACTTAATATAACCTTTCATTAGAATTCTGAGTTGCAAAATGGGGCATTAAAATGATACCTTATCTCTAAGAGGTCTTTGCTTATTGAGACTTATCAAATTTTTATGTGTAAAGACTATTGAGAATACATATATATGTACACCTATACCTGAAGATATGTATATACATACAATTTGTATACACACAGGTAGCAGGTACTCTACCACTTGAGCTATAGTGCCACTTTCTGGTTTTCTGGTGGTTTATTGGAGATAAGAGTTTCACAGCTTTTCCTATCTGGACTGGCTTTTGAACCATGGTCCTTAGATCTCAGCCTCCTCAGTAGCTAGGATTACAGGCATGAGCCCCCGGTGCCCAGCACTATTATTCCTTTTGAACTACATCCTGTATTGTTTTCATACTACTTGTCTGATAGTTCATCGTGCTCTTCACCCCATATGAATACTATTCTTCAATATATCACTTTTGTAAGCATTTATTGAATATTTGTTATAAACTTGGACTAAGCAATGTGATCATATTAATTAAATCAGAGTTATTTCAGGATTAATCCCTACAACGTAAATATGAACTTACAAACTGAATCTGTATCAACTTATATTTTCTACTCATTCATTTCTACACTTCCTAATTACTACCTCTTCCATGAGATGAAAGATACCTTCTTTGATATCACTTTAAGTTTACTTCCAAATATTCATTGACCTCACTATATTTAGCAAGAGCTAAATATAAAAGGCAAAGGCATAGTATTACAGTAATATTACAGTATTGCGTGTGCATGTGTGTGTGTATATGTGTGTGTGTGTATGTGTGTGTGTGTGTGTGTGTGTGTGTGTCTGGTACAAATACATGGGAAGTGGCTGCTTTATGCTGGCAGATTGTGGAAAAATATGTTTGGCAAAAAAATAATTGTAAAACAATGGAATATCAAATCTTGCTTGCATTAGAAGCCACCCAAATAAGAGTTCTAATGATGATAGATAGGAGAGACATTCTAATCAAATAAAACTATTTCACCAGCAAGAATAATTCACTGGGTTAGTCAGCTTCTATCATTATAATAAATTAGATGGGCAACTTACAAAGAGAAAAGGTGTATTTCAGGTCACATTTCTGGAGATTTCAGTCCAGTGTCAATTAGTCCTATTGTTTTTAGCCTATACTGAAAAAGCATTTTATGGCTGGAACATGTGGTAGAGTTAAATCACTTACCTCATGGCTGGTAAATAAGAAAGAGGAAAAGAGCAAGGTCCCGCAATTCCTCTTTAAGATATTTTCCTATCTCCTCCAATAGAACCATCTTGGAGCCCAAGCCTTTACTACCTAGATTTTTTAAGACACTTAGGATTTAAACTTCAGCACTCTATAAAGGAGATGTCATAACAGTATGTTGTTTCAATGTGATAGAAAGATCATCTGACCTTTTCACATAAACTACAAGTTCAACATGCATTGTACTTATATAATTGCTGTAAAGTATTTCTGCTATGTGAGCTATTAGTTTCTGGAACAAGTTTTGAAAAACATTCTAAGTAATATTTCTCCTTAATACTAATAGATATCTAAAAACGTGAGGACTTGAACAAAGTGAATAGAACTAATTGGGGAGACACAATGACATTTAAATAATGGGTTCAGAAGAGAGTTGAATTGGGATGTGAAAGACTGAATTCAAGACTTAAGACTAATAAACTGAAGAGAGAGAATGCTATCTAGGGTTCCAGAATAGGTGTGGTTTTAGGGCTGAGAGGAAGGGATGGCTGAGACTTGAGAGAGTAATAGCTTATGACACTATGGTTTAGTACTTTCAGAATTCCTCTGTTAATCATTTACTAAAATTAAAAATGTCTACATTCTGTTCAAATATCCCTGAATATGTAAGCCAAGCTTGCACACAGGTTTTATTTCCAAATCCTTCTGCAAGGACAATTATACTCCTAGTTATGTTAATTTGGCTACTGAAGTCAGAGAAGTAGCTCCTTGGGAGTCTTGGGGTCAGAAAATATGTACTTGAATTTTGGCTTAAAGAACTCTTCATATTAAAATGAACTCTTGGTTTTGTTTGTAGAAAAACCCACTGATGAAATACAGATGAAAGGTATTTGTGTTAAATAATTCTTACAAAAGAAAATGCATGCAAGTGCTGTGATCAAAAGGTGAGAGTTATTTTATGGAGAGTCATCATTTGTGATCACTGCTTCAGGGAAAAACAAAGAAGTAGAAAATGCTAGTGATTGTTTTGCTTGTGGTTTTACAACACTATATACTTTCTATATATTATTAATTTTGCTTATACAATATCAGTTTATTTTTAAAAAATCCTGTGAAATTACTAGCAAGATTATAGTATAGTCCTTTATTTAATCACAGAGAGAATTATATCCTGCTCCTGTGGATAATATGAAATACTATTTTATGCCCTGGAGGAAACAATGAGTAGACTAGGAATAAATTTTAATGACCTTGAAATCCATAATTAATATTGATGATTTGTTGTGTGTTCCCCAGTTACTTTGAAATCAGTATGTTTGAATGAGGCATTTCCACTCACATAAAGACACATACACACATGCACACACACATATACACACTCACATATATATATATATATATAGATTTCCTCTTTAAACATCTGAATTATATTAAATTTTTAATACAGGTATAAATAATTCTATTTTCATTTCAATGTACCTATATTTAAACATTATTTTAGTAGTTGAAGTTTTCAAAACATTGAGATTTCTTTGTTTACTTGTTTTCTTCTTTAATTTGCACTTATATTTAAAATCTTAAAGCAATATATATTTTATTTTACCTTTTATACATTTTATAACATTTTTATATATTTTTTATTGCAAAACTTGATAAAATAATCAAGAATGATGTGAATATTTAATTAAGCTATTATTATGGAAAGAACCTAAGAATAAATTATCTAAGTTAATGTTGGAATAGTTTTCCCTGAAGATACTCAAGATACTAAATTGTTAATCCTAGGATCCAAACAACCTAGCCTTTCTATTAACCTAAAATTGTGAGCATAAGTTTTAAGATTTCAATTCTGCAGAAGAATACATAGTCTGACTTTTATTTTGCAATCCTCTGTCATAACTTTTAGCCTATACAACAAAAACACATCATGACAGCCAGTTTAAAAAAATTACTTAAGTAATGAAACTTAGAACTTTCAGGACTAAAAGTAAATAAGCATCAATCAAACCAGCATGAGTTTATCATCCTACCAATTGTCTTTGCCTCTTCTGTCTACCTAAAAAAGTGTTTGCAAAACACAGGATATAAATATCTTGAGATGACAGGATAAAAGCTTTACTTGGCTAGCACACAGATAGATGGGGAAATTATCGAAATAGCTATCATAATTTTAAATTTTCCACTTCTGAATTACTCACCACTTCATATATGAGAGAAAAAAGAATCCAGTTTTGGGTTTTGGTTTTTTTCCATATCACATTGCAATATTTTTTGCTGTGGTTGTTGTTGAATGCAGCCAAATACATTCCCAACTGCCGGATACACTCAACTGACTCTAGAGGTTTAAAGATGCTTTTGGAAAAGATGAAAAGTAAGGGAAGACTTTAAATAAGAATTAACTGGGTAAGGAAAGATTTTTAGTCTGAGATAAAGCCTTGTGGAGTGAGTGAAATGTCAATATAAAATCTACATGTTCTCATATGAAGAATGGGAGGACAAAGTATGGAACAAAGTACATCCATTGGAATGTAAGTAGACACGTAAGGGAGAGGGAGCATTAGTCCAGAAAAATAGAATCCAGAAACTATTAAAGACTATCAGAGGGGGAAAATAATCCTATAAACACAAGAAACAGTAAATCTAATTACTGTTAATTTCTCTTCAGAAACAATGGATGCTGGAAGAAAGTGGAACAAAATTGTCAACATGTGAAAGAAAAAGCTGTCAGCAAAGTATTCTACATCAAATACAGTGAAAGGAGGGGTTATACCGTGAGGGAGGGACATACAAAGCAACAAAGGAATCATCTCATAAATATGTTAGAAAAAATCGCATGAAAGAAAAAACATTTTAATACTCACCTTGGGGTTCATTTCACCTAACATCAACTTATCTGACCTTTTCTGCTTGTCTCAGACATATACTAGTTAGTGCAAATAAGGGAAACCATGGGACCTATGTTTCTTTGGGCCTGGCTTACTTCACTAGTATAATTTGTGGAGGGGAAGAGAAAAAACAAATCGTTTAAATAGGGATACAGGTGGACCCATTGCAACAATGACATGTGCAAGTCGTTATGTGGAAAGATGAACTTTACAACTTTGGCTGGGGTGTGGAGGTGGGGGATGGGAAGGGGAAACAAAGGAGGAGGCAACAATGCTTGAAACATACTCAGTACCTTGTGCATGTAATTGTAACCCCTCTATATGGTATTTTCACAATAGAAAAAGAAAAAAGAAAAAAATTCTTTAAAAGTGAGAGTAAAATATAGACATTTTCAGATAAGAGAATTTATTGCTGGTTCTCAGCCTACCTGCATTGCAAGGAATGTTCAAAGAAGTTTTGAGAGTGATAAGAAATACCAGATGGAAGTTCAGAACTTGAAGTAGAAATGAAGTTTTCTATATTTCATATTAAGTATCATCAATTCAAAGTAGACTATAAAAAGTTTACATATATTTAGAGATACAGCTAAAATATTAGGAGAATATTTAAAAATTCAAGTAATCCAAAAGAGCTACAAAAGGAAGACAAAGGTAAACAAAACACAGAGGACAAATAAAAATCAAGTAGTAAACCATAAAATCTAAATCTAGTCACAGTGATTGTAAGCGTTTAGCTATCATAACATATTTAGCTAATTGATAGCAATTAGCTAAATGTATTATTAAACATATTTAGTATTAAAAATTATCAAGCATATTTAGCTAATTGATGTAAATTAGCTAACCGGTTATTAAATATTATGATATTAACATAATGTTATTAAAAATAAGAATAAGTGTTACTAAAAAGATTTAATAAATGACCCTCATATACTTTCTATAGAATGTACTTTAAACATAAAGGCACAGGCAGGTTGAAAGTAAATGGATAAGAGAGATATAGAAAGAGTAAACAGGAGTAAGTGAAAAGTTAGGACTCAATAACAGATTGTCTTCAAGATAAAATACAATCAGATTAAAAAAGGGAATATTTTTATAATGACAAAAGTTCCATTCACAAGAAAGAAATAATAATCATAAATATATGTGTACCTAATAATCGACCTCTAAAATATGTGAAAATACAGCTGAAAGGATTAAACAGAGACTAAATGATTTCATTATCAGAGAGAAATTAACACTCTTCCATCAATAATTAATAGAAGCGCTAGGAAAAATGTAGTAAAGACATAAGTTATCTGAACAACCACCTGAACAAAAATGATAATGCAATCACAAAATGTTATTTTTTTCAAATATGCAAGGTTTTGTTGACAGAAAAGAAAATAAACCTTACAAAGTATTCCTTTTGTTTGGTTATTTGCTATCATATCATGGTAGTTTGCAGTTTACAATGTTATTAAATAAGAAATCAATACATCTAATAATTTGTTAGAAGCAGATCAGAAGTATATAAAAGACAAACTTACTATATGATGGACTGGGAAGATAATAGTGTTGAAACTTATACACAAACCCTATTACAGAGACAATTATTAAAATAATAAATATATTTATATTTTGAGTTGTGGGTAGTAAAGCTTGCAAACAAGATAATAAATTTGATGATTCCCAAATAAAATGGGGAAGGTGAAGAAACAAACTGTTAAGTAGATTGATTAGGTTAATTAGAGTTATAGTTTAATTATTATTTAAGTTGGAAATCCACATTTCTTAGAAAGGTAAACATTAGTCATTTCATTCAGAAGCTGTTTTAGAGTATCCATATTGAGAAAAATCTCTTCACAACTCTAGTGTCTGTTCAACTTAAGGAGCCCAGAATATCTCAATTCAACTCTTTGTATTTTAGCTTCTTGCTTATTCTTATCAAACTTGGCCATAAGTTCATAGAAAGACTAATGAGTTAACCATTTGAAATCATTTGGGATAATTTAAGAATACAGTATTCATTTAGGTGTTATGTGAATACAATACAAGTATTACTGGATACTCAATGGTTACATTGTAGGTTTTATTGTAAAGGCTTATGAGTACAAATTTTGTGTAATCAGTCTCTTCTATCTGTTGGTGCACAAAGCTAACATTTACTCTGAGAAATAGAAAAGGGAAATCCTCGGGAGTGAAGGCACAGACTTTAATTTATATCTCCTGACTGACAGGATGTGAGTGATAGTTTCAAACCTAAGCAAGTAGGGGGTGGTTAAATCTTCCTATTTAGAATGTGCTCCCACTCAGAAGTGATCTTGCGAGGTAGTTAAAAGCTACAGAGCATAAAAACTTTATTCAATAAATGGTGGCATAGTAAGGAACAAAGTTTATATTTGCCTTAGAAATTTTTTTAATGTAAATGGTTTGAAATGCTTTATTCCTTAACATAAAATAATATCTGGGTGAAATATATGCATAAAACAAATTCAAACAAGGTAACTTTCTACTCTGTTTGGCAAAACATTTGTAATCAAAATAATCTGATTAAATCAGTTTCCTCCTTCTATGTCTCACTGTACCATGACCTTGAACTTGTTGCATTTTTATTGCTTTTTTCTATGATTTGGAATAATGCTTTTCTCTATACTAGAAGGACATTTATAAGGATAGATGTCCTTTTTTTTGTTTTGCTTAACGACATTTCCAGAAAGAGTATAGTGACTGGTACAAAGTGAGCATTAAACATTTTAATGGAAAAAATGTAATGACCAAGTTGGATTCCTGAGATAAATAATAAAACACAATCATGAGCTATAAAAATCAGATTAACTGAACATTAAAGATTTTATAATAAATTGTTTTGGAAATCATATATCATAACATAATTGTCTTGATAGTACTCATGTCTTTCTACCTTGTATTTTGTGGTTTTTTTGTAGTATTAGTGTTTGAACTCATTGAACCATTTGCTAGGTAGGTGCATTACATTTCCAGCCTTTCTCATTTAAGTGTATTTTTCAGGTAGAATCTCCTACTGCTTTGCCTTGAGCCAGTCTTATATTGTGATTGTCTCAACTATGCCTCTGGTGTAGCTAGGCTCACAGATGTGGCAGCATGTCATGCTTGCTTGTTGACAGGGAGTCTCAAACTTTTGACAGGGAGTCTCCCTAACTTCTGACATGGTTATTTTCAAAGTCATCCTTTCAAACTATAGGCATGAGCCACTTCCTCTCTCAACCTGTTCCAAAAGTTCCAAAAGTTCTTCTTCATCTATCTCTTGCTCCTTCTTCTTTTTTTTCCTTTGCTATGCCTTATCATCTTTTAGGTTCATTATTTTCCACTTGGTTCATCTGTCTTCAAAAGGCAATGGTATTAATAATGTTGATAATGATTATCACTAACACAGCTGAAGATATAAAACTGTGATATTTTTTCATTAGGATAATAAAGGGTATTGACTAATATTTCATTAGAATTGTAAAGTCTAATACACTATAAACAAAAGTAAACTAGAAATCTGTGCAACTATATAATTTTACTCTTGATACTTCCTTTACATTTCATTATATTGTTTAAACTGTACATCTTTCTCATTTTAACCTGTACATCTTTTTACTTGAAAATAATAGAAGAAAAGAAAGGAAATGATCATAGTGCTGATGTCCTACTGTGTTAGAATCTCAGAAAGAAGAGGTAATTTTTATAGCCACCTCTCCCTTTCAATTACATGCTGTTATGTAAGACTTGAGTTAATCCCAGTTAAAGACCATCTCATTCACTCAAACTCAAACAGTAAATCTTTGCAGTGTGGTTTAGGGTTAGCATGGTTGTTCTCTATCCAGTTTCATGTATGTAACTCTTGGTTCATTGATTTGTTACCATTTTTGTGTTTTTAAAATCGAGCTTAAAAGTATGAAGGTTTTTAGAGGCCAATGCTATATCTGATTTAATCATGGGCATATCAAGTTATATATTGCTAAATGGCAAGCTGTCTCCAAATTAGTGAACTTAAAAAGTGACAACCATGAGATTCCTGTAGTGATTTTTGGTTAGCCTCAACATACTTGTGAAATTCCTGTAGTAATCTTTGGTTTGCCTCGTCTCACTCCCTATCACGCTCACACTGAGTCCTTTACAGGTTTTCAATCTTTTCATTCACCATGTTTACCAGTAGTGCTTACTGAGCTTTTGGGGAATTCTCATCTGGATTATTCATTAACTGTTCTGTCACCTGATTATCATGAGTGGGAGCTGAGATACCCAGACTTGCCATTTTTCTTGTGTTTCTCTGGCTTGTTCTGCCCATTTGGTATGAAAGTAACACCAATTTTGTGCTAGAACTCTATATTAAGGCAAGCATCAACCAGAGTAGTTGCACAGTCAAAATGGCTGCAAATACAATCTAGTTCAACAGATACAATCTATTCAACATCAAACAACTATGGATTAATGGGCTAAGAACATCAAAGAGAGATTCAGCAAACCAGAAAATTATTAGGTTTAGGGAGAATTGTGCAAAAAATAGGATTAGAGGGATGTGGAGAGGTAAAAGGAGAGTGAATTTAACCAAGTCCTAACTTCAGAGAGGGAAATGAATAGGACAGAATGATAGGCGAGAGATTTAAAAAAAAAACACAAGAAAAATGGAAAAACAAAAATTTAATTTAAAAATGAAACATTTAAAAATTATGTAAGTATAAAGAAATAATATTGAGAGAAGAAAAGGATAGGATGAGAGGAGGGGAAAGATAAAAAGGAAAAATGAAAAAATAAAAATTCTTAAAATTGAAAGTTACATAGGAATAAAGAAATAATACTACTATTAAAGAAATTAAGCCTAAGAGGTTGTGAATTGAGTAATAAGTTTCTGGATTAAGTATGTACACATGAGGGATAAGGTCTAATAATCAATAATGGGTATATATCTGGGTAAGATATGGAACCAACCCAGATGCGCCTCAGTAGATGAAGGAATCAAGAAAATGTGGTATATTTACACAATGGAAGTCTATGCCTCCATAAGAAAGAATGAGATTGCCCATTTGTTAGGAAATGGAAAGACTTGGAAAAAATTATCTTAAGTGAAGTAAGCCAGGCCCAAAGAAACATAGGTCCCATGGTTTCCCTTATTTTCAATAACTAGTATATGTCTGAGACAAGTAGAAAAGGTCAGATAAGATGATGTTAAGCAAAATGATCCCCAAGATAAGGTTTTTTCTTCCTTGTTAGTGTTTCTAACATATTTATAAGGTACCATGTGATTTTTTTTGATGTTTTGTATGTCCCTCCCCCATGGTATAACCCCTGTTTTCACTGTATTTGATGTTGGTATAATTTGTGGAGGGGAAGGGGAAAAACAAATTGTTTAAATAGGGATACAGGTTGATCCATTGCAAAAATTAGACCCTATGTGGAAAAATGAACCTTACAATTTAGGTGGGAGGGGTGAGGGTGTGTGGAAGGGGTGAGGGTGTGTGTGTGGGTGGAGTGTAGTTGTGGAGATGGGAGGAAAGGGATGGGAAGGGGAAACAAAGGAGGAGGCAACAATGCTTGATAAGAAATGTACTCCTTGCCTTGCTCATGTAATTGTAAACCCTCTGTACAGTATTTTCACAATAAAAAACTTATTTAAAAAAGTGACAACCACTAAATTTTCCCAGGAATTCATGAAGAATTTAGTCAAGTAGTTCTTCATGTGGTATCAGCTATGGTCATCCCCAAGGTTGGAACATTCAGCTCATGGCTCTGCTGGATCCTGGACTCAAGTGTATCCCTGATATAGCTGTGAGGCTTCACTGGCCAAAAGGAATTCATTGTGTTCATCAGCTTCACTGGTACAGTTGGAACGGATAGGTACTACATATGCATTTTGTTTTCCTTTTATACTGTTTTCAGTAAGGATGCTGAATGCCTTTATGTGGTGGTTTAGGACTTAAATAGGAAGTAGAAGATCTCACAATGCCTAGCATCAAAAGAGGTAGCACTACTTTGTCATACTATTTGTCAAAACAAGACATAGACAATCCAGATCTAAGCAGCAAAGATTATACTTCTTCATGGACACGTGTTGAAATCTCCTTGCAAAAGAATACCTAGAAGGCAAGATACAGTTTTGACTGTACTTGGAAAAGATACATAGGTGTATTTTCTAATAGAGTTTAGTAAGTTTAAAATCTTCAAGAAGTTAAAATGGAAGTTGTCTTAACCTAGTATCTCAACCAACCAACAATCTTAAATATAACACTCCAGCAAAAATGACCACCTTTCAGTACTCATCATGACAGGGCACACAGCACTTCAGGTAGCTTCCAGTAATTTTCTTAATCAGGATTCAAACAAGATCTTGTAATTGCACTTAGTTGAAAAGCGCCTCAGACATCTTTTAATCAATAACAGAAATGATTTTACCCTCTTTATCACTTGCCATTTATTTACTAAAAAAAGCTGGCTCATTTCAATTTGCTTCATTCTACACTTGGCTTGTTTCATCCTTTGATGTGTAAACACTCTATTCCTTGCTTTATTTGAAGAATGGTAGTTGAGTTCGGATTCGATTCTCTTGTCAAGAGTACATTATAGGTGATACTGTATTCTTGTGACCACAAAATATCAAGAAGGCCCGTTATAAGTTTTGAGCAATTTTAAATGTAATTGTGGATTTGGATGTTATCAGTCTAATCTCCTTAATGTAAAGTTTCCTAATGCTATGACTTGTTTTAGTAGTTGAAATATAATCTTTCGTATATGTTGCATCTTCATTCTTTCCTGATTGTTCTAAGTTTATTAGTTGAAATCCTTCTATTAAGAACTTTTGATAAGCTATATGATCACACAGTTTCTAAGCAAGTGAAAAACAAACATTTCATTTATTTCTGTTTATTTTCAGAGTAATTATTTGGTGTCTCGCAATCTTTAAGAGAGAGAAATGTGCTTTGTTTTTAACCCATGCATTTTTATAAA
This sequence comes from Dipodomys ordii, assembly GCF_000151885.1. Classification (NCBI taxonomy): domain Eukaryota; kingdom Metazoa; phylum Chordata; class Mammalia; order Rodentia; family Heteromyidae; genus Dipodomys; species Dipodomys ordii. The sequence continues at coordinate 7,807,075 of NW_012267250.1, forward strand.
TTTGCTTCAATGCATTAGTGTTCTTATGTTTTTAATGCACAAAGGCTCATCTTTGGTATATACCAGCCTTTAAAATGTGTTTGTGGCCTCTTCTTGACTCCACAACAGTGGTCTTCATCACTCTGTCTTTATTTCCTTTTTAGAAAATTATTTGTTTAGTGGCTCAAGTGATAGAGCGCTAGCCTTGAGCTGAAGAGCTGAGGGACAGCGTCCAGGCCCAGAGTTCAGGCCCCACGACCAGACCAAAAGAAAAAAAAAACTAAAAAAAAGAAAATTCCTTGTTTAGAGGGTTACTTTAACCTGTCTACCTTCTTTTTATAATTATCTTTTTTTTTGTCGGTCGTGGGACTTGAACTCTGGGCCTGGGTGCTGTCCCTGGGCCTGGGCGCTGTCCCTCAGCTCTTCAGCTCAAGGTGAGCGTTCTACCACTTGAGCTACAGCGCCACTTCCTATGATTATCTTTTAAAACCAGATTTATTAAAGTCTAAATCACAAAAGACATAATTCACCTACCTAAAATATGGAGTGAAATGTTTTTGAGCATATTTGCAGTTTCACAAACAACAACACAGTCTAAATTCAGATGATTTCTGTTCTCCTGGAACAAACAACATAAAAAACCTCAGACTCATTAGCAGTAACTTCTCATTCCCTACGACCCCAATTTTTTCTTCCTTTCTCTATCTTCCTTCCTTCCTTCCTTTTCTCTCTCTTTCTTTCTTTCTTTCCTTCTCTATTTTTTAATTGTGAAAATACCGTACAGAGGGGTTACAATTGCATGGGCAAGGTAATGAGCACATTTCTTATCAAGCATTGTTGCCTCCTCCTTTGTTTCTCCTTCCCGTCAATCAGTAACTAATATACTTCCCACCTTTAGAGTTTCCCATTCTGGATATTTCACATATGTGAAATTATATAGTATCTGGCCTTTGGTGACTGATGTCTTTGATTTAGCATAAAGTATTCAGGTTTAATTCATGTTGTAAGGTGTATCAGTACTACATTATTTTACACTGATGCATAATATTCCATTGTATGAAGACATTTTATTTATACATTCATTTTATGTATCCATTATTCATTAAGTATAATTTGATTTTTTCCATTTTGACACATAATTTTTGAGTGCACATATATTTTCCTTTTCCTTCATTATATATGTTGGAGTGACATATACTCATCTTTCTAAGGTTCATTTTTTAATTAATAGTATCATTATTTTGCAATGTTCTAGTTTTAGGAACTAATATGTATCATCTTATGAAATATTTCATAAAAATACCTCAGTGGTATTTACTATCTGTTCTTTCTCTTATTTAGTGAGTGTCCAAAGGAAAGATTCCATTACATGAACTATGCCTCCTGTAGTTTCCTCTTGGAACTTCACAACTGTTTCAACTTAGATTGCTGATACAATTTTAGCTTTCTACCCATAGCTCAAGAATGCCTTTGATGGTATTCATTTGTGTATTTCCTTTTGATCATACTAAACTATTAAAGGTAGTAATTTGTGTATTTCCTTTGATCATCCTAAACTGTTAAAGGTATCAAATAAGAGGAAATGAAGAATCATGAAGAAAACCCCACAAGTGGCTATAAATCCAGAGATCTGAACTTATATGACTCAGTGATTCAATGTCACTCAGTGCAAATTATTTACCTTCTCTATGCTAGTTTCCTTCTATCCAAAATATAAATGCATAATACAAACTACTGATTTGTGAGAAATTTAAATGATAGAAAGTACACAACAGGGTGATTGTCAGGTTTTATAAATCTGACAAGTACTGGATATGTTTGTTTTTATTGCATAATCTGAATAAAAGTCAATGATTTTATGATTAAGTTAAAAGAACTTAATACCTTCAGTAAATTCTCACTGTTCAGGCTATATATTGTTGCCAATTCACCACAGGTTTGGAATTAGCTTGTAGTGTGTTGCCTTGAGTTGCTTTGACAAATCATGGTGGCAAATTTTAGTAATTTAGTAATTTAGTTTTATATACTGCAATAAAGAACTTGGAATGTTCAAGAGTACAGATGAGAAAAAGATGTATTTAAAGTTGACTACAAATAAGACTCAGGCAGCTTGAGTCTGTAGTTTCCTCATTACTTAAATGTAAGTATACACATTTAGCTTTCTCCATTGGGACTTAAACCTCTTCTTGTAACAAAGTAAAATTAATTTCTCTTGATTGAGTTTCTAATAATATCATTGTAATAGGTCCCTGTGTTCAATCATTGAATCTAAGTCAGATGGCCATGGCCCAGCCGCATTTATCTCTCTATAATCATATTTGCTAAGTTAAGCTTATTGCTGTCTTCCCAGGTGTCCAGAGGTTGACATTGTGCTTGTAAACTTGTTAAGAACAACAATGTAAATTTAAGCTTGGTATAATTTTAGATAACATTTAAATTTTAACTTGTTCCATCAAACACTGTGCACTACATAATTGGCAATAAGCCAAAACATCTTTTACAGTTCTGACAAAACCATTTTATTTTACCAAATTGTTCTCTAGTCAACATTTCTGTTCGTTAACAAAAATAACATAAGCTTTTAGGAAAAAAAATTATTCTACAGTGAAAAACTTTTCAGGGACCTTGTTTATCATCACTATTGTTTTCTAAATTACATGTATAAAGAAATCTAAGATGAAAAAAATAAATCTAAGATGCCCTGTAAGTAGTGTTCATTGAACCAGTTAGTTTACCTTCTACAAATTTTCTGATTTAAAATAACAATACTTGGCAAGATAAAAACTGTAAAACCTTTACTTTTGTGGAGTATAATTGATATACACAGTAAGTCTATCTATTCAATACATAATTTCATATATTTGACATATGAGAGTGTACCACCATAAAACCATCAACTTAGTCAAAATAATAAACACATCTATGACTCAGGGTAGTCCTTTGCAATATTTCTTGCTTCCTTTTATTTCTTCTTCCTACTATTACCTCATCTCCAGGCAATCACCAATACACGTTCTGTCCCTGCAGATTCATTTGTAACATAAATGTTTATATAAAATCAGTACCCATGTGCATTCTCTGTTAATTATTTTGAGATTTTCCTATGTTCATTCCTTGTATTGCTGAGCCCGTTATACAGACACATTAAAGTTTGATTTTTTTCTCCCATTCATCTGTCGAGGGAGATCTTGAGCTGCTTTTAGTATGGGCTAGTAAAAACAATGCTGCTGTGTACATTTGTTAAAAATCTTTACATAATTTATTCCCATTTTGGTAAATGGTAGTAAAGTAATATAATTCACAGATAGTGAACTTCACAAAAAAAAACTCACAAAACTGCCCAACTGCTTATCAAATGGTGGTTATCGTTTTAGAAATCCACCAATTTACAAATTTTAATTTATCAGTTTACAAGTCCAATATTTTAACAATTCCTCTACAGCCATATGATTGCTAAAACTTGATATATTTGGTACTTAATTTTACTAAGTGGGTATGGGTAACACACTGTGTTTTGAGTTTGCACGTGTCTAACAATAACGTAAAGCATGTTTTTAAATTTTATTATTAAATAGTTGTACAATGAGGATACAATTCATAAGTCAGATTATAAGTACAATCCTCTTGATCAATATCACCTCTTCTATTATTTTCCCTAATTTTACCTCTCCCATGCCTACCCTCAGTTATGTACTTCAATTTTTACATAATGTACATGAAATGCAATGACTATATTTGTTGAGCATGTTTTTTAAGTTCTTACTTATTATGTATTATCTTTATTGAGTTGCTTACATCCTTAGTACTTCATTTTTAGAGTAATTTATATATTTTTATATAGGTTCTTTATAGGAATATGCATTTTGAATATTTTCTCTGTTTGTGGCTTTCATTGGTCCAATAGTAACTTTTGAAAATCAGTTTTTTAATTGTATTGAAACAGTTTCTATTAATCTTGGTTTTAATATCTTTTTGAAGAAATATGGACTAATATGAAAGCACAAAGAAGTTTCTCCTGCTTTTCCCCCAGAATGTTTATACTTTAAAATTTTGCATTTAAGTTTTAAAATAATTTTATATTAATTTTTTGTATGAGTTAACCTATTACTCCATATATAAATTTTAAATTGTCTAGCCTGGTTGACAACACTACTCTTTTCTATGAATTACTTTTTAATTATCCAAAATCAGTTTCTCAAATAGCTATGGTTCTATTTCTTCCTTCAAAGCAGAATTGCTGATAGATTTTTATCATTTCCACTAGGCCCTCATTTCCTCCTGTAAATACACCAGTTATTTCAGTTGTTATGCTGTTTCTAGTCATAATAAATGATAAATGAGAAACAATCTGCTTAATGTGGGCTTTAATTCTGCTTCTTCTTAATATTTCATTTTTTTTGTAATATTGCAGTAATTGTAGTCTATATCTATAATGGTAACAGCTAGGCATACGGGGCTCTCCTTCATTCAATGTCCATGAGACAAAAACTGTAGCATCAAAAGCCACAGATGGTATCTGTTTAGAAAAAAACAAGGCAGATAAGATAGAAGGGCAGACATTTCACAGACTATTTTAGATATGGCTAATTTGCCAGAACTAGATATGTACATAAATCCTCTGAGATGGTGGTAATAAATACTTGGCAGACAGAAAGAAAAGTAAAGCAATGAAAAGTAAAGAAAAGAAAGATGCAAAGAAAGTAAAGATGGAGATGGTAAAAAGAGGAGGAGGAAGTACAAGATTGTTCTTATTCCTAGGAGTACCTATTTATGTAATGCGCTATTCCTACGGAATCAGCAATCTCTGATAATATGAATTTTCTGTAATTCAAAAGGCAATGAAAATACCCTGGAGCTACTCTAACACAAACACCATAGCACTCATGCTACATACCAGAGTTGAGCTTTGGAAACCCACATTTAGTTTTGATCCACAAGAAGTCTATCCAATGGCCTAAGAGAAACATGTTACAGTGATAGCATTGAGTTTTGAGAACGTTTGTAACGTTCCTATAATATATTGGTATGTAATTTTTTTCTTCTTACACTCAAACCACTTCTTGGTAGGGGATAAGGAAAAAAATAAAACAATTCAAGAGATGAGACATATTAAATAATTTTCTTAATTTTGTTTGCCAAATATATCTTACAAGAGATACCAGGTAAGTGATTATCCAGAGTATTTTCAAACTTTAGTGCAAAAAATTGAAAATTGGTGTAAAAATGAAAAACTCTGGCATCATTACTTTAAAACAGTAGCAATGTAAGGAATTAGACTAGTATTTTTATATCTAGACATGCTCAGATGGGACACACCAGCTAACAAGCTATATACACTCAAGATTTATTAATAATTATAATCACTAAGAAAATAATTAAAAACAGGTTATAAGGATAGCCAAAGAGTTTCTATATAGTCTAGAATGAAAGGAAATAGTATAATCCATTGTGGTTAGTATTCCATAAAACAACCATTAAACTGTACTTGGCTTTATACATTTTTTGTGTTTTTAAACTTTGGTTACATCTAAAAACTTAAATCAAATTATTGTTAACCATAATTACTTCTGAGACTTCAGATAACACAGAAATGTTTAAAAAAATAAGGCCACCTCCTTTGGGATCATATATATTTAATTCTACAATAACTATTAGATAAAGATTGCAGTTCTTTAATCACATTTTAAAATATTAGTGCTACACTATTAGAACAAGTCAAATATTCTTTCAGTTTTTAATCCCAAGTAGGTTATCCCAAGAGCTCTGTCTCCATATGGCCAAATGATCACCTACTCACACAAAATGTCAGTTAGCTAGCTCTCCTGATGATACAAGTAGGTCACTGCACAATTTATATGTAGTCCAAATTTCTTGTTTTTATTGTGCCTGTCAATTTTCAACTGTAACATCTTATGCAATATATATAATTAAAACTTTAGAAATGACTGGACTCTCTTGCCTCAAAGTTTAGAAGTTTTCAATAGAATAGTTACATAAACTACTTTAGCTATTCTTAACAAAGTCTTGAATAAAATTATAATAAATGAAATACCCACTTGTCCGTTTTTTTGTTTTTTTTTCTTTTGAAGGGAGCAAAAAAATCATTTTCTTGTTATATACAGAAGGAATAAGTGCAAATACTTACATAATAGCTACAATGTGCCATGTAATTTTCTGTATATTTTATATCCATTAACTTATTTATTTCACAACAGCTGTATGAAATGGGTCCAATTACTATCCTATACTACACAGGTAGAAACTAAGGTAGAAACAGGTTAAATCATGTTTAAAGTCACGTCCTAACAATTGGCAGAGAAGATTCTATCAGTCTGACATCAGAATCTGTATCCTTGGCCAGTAGGTTATATTATTACTTCTTGCTTTCGTTTCTGACTTTAACCCTAAGTTTCAGCTTTCCACTGATTTCCAGGAAGATTTTTAGCCTCTACTATCCCTTTCCCAAAGTGGCTTCTTGCACATAGGTTGTAATGAAGATGCACCAGAAAATAGTTGAGAAAAAAATTTGATTAGTAACCAAAAAAACCTGGATTTGATAGTAAATAAAATGTGCAATTTAATGATCTATCTAAGATACTCAAATTGCCTTAGAAAGCAATTTGAATGTATAATGAGCCTCACTATTCTTAAATTGTGTGTAGTGTGTGTGTGTGTGTGTGTGTGTGTGTGTGTGTGTATATGTGTATGTGTGTGTGTGTGTGTGTGTGTACAGTATCTTGCATTCTTGCTTGGCTTTTTTGCACAAGGCTAGTGCTCTACCATGAGTTACACCTCCACTTTCTGGCTTTCTGCTGGTTAATTGGAGACAAGAGTCTCATGGACTTTTTTGCCCAGGCTGGCTTATAAGCACAATCCTCAGAATTCAGTCTCCTGAGTAACTAGGATTACAGGCATGAAGCCATCAGCATCCAGCTGATAAATCCTATTTCAAATATATTTCTGAGGTTCTATAAGTGGTAGTTCAAGTGATAGTGGTAGAGTATAGAATTTGAATCAGGGTAAAGCTATGGTTTCTTACCTTTTCAGAAGTATGCTGATAAAAGGTTAATAATTGAGAGAGGGGTCTTTGATTTGCAGCAGTGACTAGACAATTTTCCACTAGGGCAATTTCAAGCTATTATATTGAAGTCATTGTACACAGAGTTTGAAAGAGATGAATAACAGTATAGTATTATACTTACCCCCACAGAGATAAAATAGATGGAGGTAACCTCACAAACACAGAAGAAAGCAAAATAATTCAAAATTCATGCATTATAATCCCCTATAATCTAAGTTTAAATATAAATTATTTAGTCAGATGTTACATAATAGAAGTTTTAGTAATGGCTGTTTAGCAACCAGATTGCAAATTTCCTGAAAATTTAACATTTGGCTTTTGTTAGCAAAAACAAGCCGAGTGCACACCAGAAAAAGGTTTAGATGATTTTGCATCTTATGAGATGGTAAAGTAAAATTCTAATGTTTATCAGGCCTGGTATTAAGTAACTAGCTGGATAGTTACTCACATCTTCCTCAAAGAAGTGACAACTTGACTGTATACACCTGTTATGGTCCATAGTTCTCTCCCCATCTCTTCTTGGTCTGTGAAAGGAAGAATGCTGAATCATCCACAGAGTGCAGAGATTCACAGTTAACTATACTGAATTTCTACTGCTTTTTCTACTTTGTGGTGGCTTCAATGAACCTCTTGGCACTGCATTTGATTGGCTTTGTCTCCATGGGCCTTTTTAATTTGTGACTTGCTTTTTTCATATTATCTAAAATCCTTTTTCCTGACATATAAACCAAGGCATTGGGAGACATTCCTGGTTTTATTTAGTTTATACTCTATGTGAGCAGTTAATTTGTATGACTATGCTGGATAGAAAGGCAGAAATGTCATATCCCTGCTGGTACTTTAAATGGATGCCCCAAACTTATATTAATAGCTTTAAAGTTAAAATTAAGGTTCCTTACCAGCCACTAGAATGATCTGATGGGCACATTTTCTAGAGATTAAATGATCTCTTATAAATATTGCCTTAACTGTCCCTGGACACTTTGTTCCTCTCCCACAAAAATTTCTGTTCACTTTCAAAAATAACTAATTTTATCAGGATAACAAGTTTGTTTTCCTTTAATGAACCAATACCTATGGCATGTAGGATATTTATCATTTAATGAATTCTCATAGTATGCTAAATGCTGTACTTTATTTATCCAGTTCAGATAATATATAATATCCAGTTCTTATAATATATGGCATAAAGTACAAAATACATACTTCTAAATGCTTGCAAATACTAAGATGGTCAACTGCAGATCAACATTAGGGAGTCTAACTCCAGATCTGTGTTCTTAAATCATTGCTGTCAGCATGTACTTAAACTGTTTAATAACTCTGTGAAGTCATGTACAATTTTAAAATGAAAAATATAGCAGCAGGGAAGGTGGCTCAGTGGTAGAGTGCTTGCCTTGCATGCAAAAGGTCCTGAGCACCACATAAGCAGAAAAAGCCGGAAGTAGCACTGATGCTCAAGTGATTAAGTGCTAGCCTTGAGCTGAAGAGCTGAGGGACAGCACCCAGGTCCAGAGTTCAGACCCCATGACCGACCCGCCCACAAAGAAAGAGAGAGAGAGAGAGAGAGAGAGAGAGAGGGAGAGAAAGAGAGAGAGAGAACTAAACGAATAAATAAAATGAAAAATATAGGCACACAAAAATTAAATGAATTTTTCAGGGTTATCTACTTATAAGTTAGATCTTAGATTCAAACTCAGGCTCCAACATGACTCAAAAACTACATTGTTTTTTTTGTTTACATTCACTTCATCCTAGTTAAAACTTGTCAAATAACATCATCATTGTATCAGCAATCTACTAACAACAAATAACACATACAACCACCACAAAACTTCAATGAATAATACTTTTGTTGTTGGTGGTGATGGTCGTGGGGCCTGAACTCTGGGCCTGGGTGCTGTCCCTCAACTCTTCAGCTCAAGGCTAGCACTCTACCACTTGAGCAATAGTGCCACTTCCAGCTTTTCCTGCTTATGTGGTGCTGAGGAATTGAACTCACGCATACAAGGCAAGCACTCTACCACTGAGCCACCTTCCCAGCCCCAATGAATAATACTTTTAACAATGTGTTACCTTATATGTCTTTGAGTCTTATTGTATTTGAGCTTGTCTTGGCTAACTCTAGCTAGGTTGTGCATCATCTGAACTCAGCAGTAGGGGAGACAAACAGATGTGCTGATTCTGATTGCACTATCTTTGTATGGTTTGGCTGTCAACTGATTTAGGATGGTATTAATTGTAATGACAGGAGCAATTTGGCTCAGCTTTTTCAGGTATGTTGGAGCAATGGCAGGTGTTCACGAGATAAAGTAAAAATATGGAGGTCTTCCATTAGTGTCATATATTAGCCTTCCATTTGTGTCATATATGCTAGTATCCCATTGGTATACAAAATAAAAGTTACTTGACTGGGTCCATAAAATCAATGAGAAGACAGTATAAGGTTATAAGCACAGGATATGGATGCATGAGGTATAAAGAATTGAAATATTAGTGTAATTAATCTACTACATTTATCATCATTGAGACTAAATAAGTCACAGATTCAGTCATTTGGTTGTGCATGACAACTGATGACTAAATTCTCAGGAAAGTTTTGTGCCAGTTGATAAACCATTAATGGCTTGCAATCAGTCGATGGGATACCACAAAAACTGGCAACTTAGTTTATCAGCACACCAGTCTATGCATGTCAAAACTTTTAATCTAATGCTTTTTCTATGGATATAAAAGTGTAAGTGATTATGTAATCAAGTTGCATTTTTATTTTACATCAAAGAAAATAACATAGGTATAGTGATCAGGATGAAGTTTTGTTTTCCTTAGTTACCCACTATGTATGCAAATAGCCTAAAATTAATTGCTCTAAAGATAGATGGCTCATCATTTCTTGAACAGACACAGTAAAATTATAATTAAGTAAACATCATCAAAGAAATTACTTATGAGTCTAAAGATCCCAATTTGCTATTTTAAGGATATTTTAATTTTCATTCATTCTATATTTTTCATAGACTCACTTTAGCTAATTCTAGGGCAGCATTAAGTAACAGTAGTATCTGAATCTCTGTCTGTGAGGAATTGAAGATATAAATTAGGTTGATTAAAATTATGGATTGTATGGGGAGTTTCTTTTTCCCCTCAAAGAATTTTCATATCAGTATGTTTTTGCTTCTTAAAAATAAAATATAAATTAATTCTAGTTCAAAGAGAAGTAAATGTATATCACAACACCCTGATAGTGATGAAGCTGGAGATATAGGAAAAGCAAATCTTGCTAGCTTTGTAGCCTTCCTCAAAATCCTTAATCTCATATCACTGTAACTGTCCAAAGGAAAAAAGTTTACCATCAAGTCATACTTTAAGAAGTTAAATGATTCAGGTAAGAGTTGAAAATAATTAGATATTGGTTTTTTCTTTAATCAGAGGCCAAGAAAAGTGTTAAGTGATTCTTCTTTGGAAAATTTTTAATTTTTATACCAACAGAATAGCCTCAAATACTTTCAATGTAATAGTCACAAAATATACTTAAAGGAAATCATAGCAATATAACTTCAATTATATGTATTCATATAACTTTAATTATATTCATATATCGGTATATGCATGTGTTTGTGTGTGTGTGTGTGTGTGTGTGTGTGTGTGTGTGTGTTTTGCAGTGTTGGGAATTGTATCCAGGGCCTCATGTACTCTAGTCAGGAACTCTACTATGAACCACATGTCCAGCCTTGATTTATTATTTAAACTTTAAATTTTAGTTTGTGATAAGTACATACTCAATACCAACTAGCATTAAATTAAAGTTCAGAAGCAATGACACTGCTAAATCAGAGTAATCCTGAAAGGTTAAAGACAATAAATAATATGGACTTGATTGCATATACATGTGCATTCACTACATGCACGAATTGAAAGTTGTTTATTTTATTGTTCTCATATTCATTACTGTTAAATGACATTACACATAATACAATCATACAATACAATCTCTGATCACTAAAAGAAAGCAACCTTTCTTTGATAAAGATGATGCTTCTTCTTCATGGGTAAACTCAACAGATTTTGCTGCTTATCCATAACAAGGTAAGACCAGAAAATATATTTGTATTTGTACAATCTACTATTATAGATTCACAGCCTTTTATAAAGATTAGGAAAAAAAGTCACCGTGATCTGTGTCTTTCAAAGCGCTGCTTATAAACTGGTTTGTTGAATGGTAATTCCTTTGTAAAACTACTTAGAAATAACAAAAATATATTTTTAAGAAAATTCTACTATGGGTTCAACAAAACACTAAAAACATTTTCAAATGTATTTATGTGACAGCAGACGCTTTGGCTTCACTAAAACACATACATACATATGTATATACATATATATAGAGAGAGAGAGAGAGAGAGAGAGAGAAAACACTTGTTTGGAGTTACAAGACATCATTAAAAGTACAAGACATCATTAAAAGAGAAATTGGTAAGGTAAGGTAACTACTGAGAGCTTATAATAGTGCAATTTACTATACTATGCCTTTTGCTTTGTTTTCTTACCTCTACCCGCTTTCCTAGCTGTTATCAAACAAAAAATTAAAAAAAACAATTTTTTAACTTTACAAATTGAATTCTGTATCTGTATCAGTTAACTTCCTTGCAGTATTACCACCTTTTCTGCAGGCTTAATGTCTATTTAGTCTATCTTTGCCTATTTAATTAAGGGCTTTTTATTCTTTATTCTTCAGTTTTGTGATATCTTAAACAGTTGAATCACTATTTCATTTCCTTTTTGAGAAGGAAAATTTAAAGGTAACATTGACCTGTACTGTAATAAGAGAAGTATCACATGAGAGAACAAATAAATAATCTCCTTTATCATGATTGCAATATTAACTAAATCCTTCCAAGAATATCAGGTTTTCTCTGTGAATACATGAAATAAGACTGCGCTGTTGTTCTCTCGTGAGCTGTCAACACCTTCCTCACTACAGAAGATTAGCTCATGGCCAGTCTCATAAAACGTGTGAATACATGGATATTTTGTGATTATATGACATTTCTCATAAATACAAAATCTTATGAAACATCGTGATACATCTTAATTTAAATATAAAAGATTATACAGTAACCAAGAGACTATGTGAAATGTAACTAACTTGCACCAACTATTTCATTTGTATAAGTTTGTATATATTTATATAATTAATTTCAATACCATTCTTGATTTGTAAAAGTGAAACTTGTTGGCATTTTTTGCAGCTTAGAAATACAGAACTTCCAGGCAGGTGCTGTACTAGCTGAAATCGAAACCATAGGTACTAAAGAGATAGAGATCAAAAGGATCTTGGTTAGTGGCCAGCTAGGTATTAAGTCCACAAGACCCGCTCTCAATCAATATCTGGATGTGATAGGACAGGCCTGTCATCACAGCTGTGCTGGAAATGGATATCCTCAGATTTTCAGTACAGGCCACCCTTGGCAAAAAGCAAACCCTATCTCAAAAATAACTAGAACAACTTTTTGTGGATGTGTTGCTCAAGCTGCAGAACACCTGCATAGCAAATGAAAAGTCTTGCAATTGAATTTCAATCCCACATTGCCCACCAAAAGAAACATAAAGCTTTAAGAAGTCTGGTGTGTGGAATAATAAACTTAATATTAATGAATTCAAGAAAATAGCCATACTCTGACAAATAAAAAGAAACATTTTTGAGGTGAATTAACTGATAATAGATTTTTAAAGCTTTTTTGATAATCAAATAGTATAGAATTGTTATTTAGCTAACAGAACACCTTCCTTATAATGTGTTTAGCTCCACATTTTCAATAGGAACATATGAAATTTTACACACATTTGGAGGAACTTTGAGACAAAGGCTTAAGCATTTGGAAGGAGTCAGGAGAAAAAATGAGATATGTTTTGGATGCATATCTATCTGTCTATCTATCTGGGGTGTGTTTTTCATGTAAAGAATTAACTGTTTTCTATGTCTCTATGATCAGTAAAGAAATCAGTAGTAATACTGATCCCATATAGAATACTCATTATAAAGAAACTATCTCAAGAAGAAACAGTTTTAAAGTTTTTAGACATATTGACAATGTGGCTTAGCTATTGTGGTAAATTTCATATAGAGGAAAGTAAAACTAATATTGAGAACATTTGAAATATTTAGGAATATTATACAGTGTATATGAACACATTGGTACAATAATCTCATTAATGCTTCCCCCAAAATGGAATTCCTTGTTAACAGTAGAAGGTGATAATCATGTCTACATAGCCTTCACTATTTCCATTTATTAGGCCCCTTCTATGAATAGCTACTGAGTTAATATTTTTGATACCTTTTCTCCCCACTAAGAATAGTTAACCAGATGTAACTCCATTTATCTCCATTCTAAGATAACAGCAAAAACTGAGAGTAGAGAGAAAGGCAGGCAAAAAAATCACTGTGTCGTCACAGAAAACCTAACAGTCAATGTTTATTGACTTCCTGTATATTGACACATACTACACACAACCAACACATACGCACTCAGTACTGAATCATTAAATAGGTGCTATTAACTAAGTAACCTCCGCAATACATCTTCAACCACACAATCTTGCTCGTTATGGATCTTAAGGCAGGACTACTTTAGATATGGTTTGGAAAGTAAGTTAACTTCAAGTGACTGAAACATGGTAACTTTATTTATATAAGCATTACAGAGAAAGTTTCAGGCAAGATCTGGCTATATTAGTCTTTCTTTTCATATCAATAAGTGAATGGCAGATGTTAGCTGTATCACTGATATTACAATACACTTTGAAAACAGTTTTGCAGAATGCTCAGAAAAATGAGAAACTTTTAAAGATCCTATGGAAATTTGTTTGAGTTTAAAAAGAATGTTGGCACTCTACCATAGAGCCATAATAACAAAGACAGCATGGTACTGGCACAAAAACAGACCCGAAGACCAATGGAATAGAATAGAAGATCCAGAAATAAATCCACATGCCTACAGTCAGCTGATATTTGACAAAGGAGCCAAAGACATACAATGGAAGAAACACAGCCTCTTCAACCACTGGTGCTGGGTAAACTGGGCAGCCACATGCAGAAGATTAAAAGTGGACCCCAGCCTATCACCATGCACCAACATCAACTCAAAATGGATTAAAGACCTTAACATTAAACCTGAATCTCTGAAACTACTGCAGGACAGAGTAGAAGAGACACTTGAACTTATAGGCACAGGAAGGAACTTCCTGAACAGAATCCCAGGTCACAACAAATTGTAGAGAGACTCTACAAATGGGACTACCTTAAAATAAAAAGCTTCTGCACAGCTAAAGCTATAGCAACCAAGCTAGAAAGACAACCAACTAATTGGGAAAAAATATTTACCAGCAATATATCAGACAAGGGGTTAATATCCAGTATATACAGGGAACTCAAGAAACTAATCCCTCCTAAACCTAACAAACCAATTATTAAATGGGCTAGGGAACTAAAGAGGACTTCTCAGATGAAGAGATAAAAATGGCAAAGAAACACATGAGGAAATGTTCACCATCCCTGGTTGTGAAGGAAATGCAAATAAAGACAACCCTGAGATACCCCAGTCATAATGTCCCACATCCTCAAGTCAGACAACAACAAATACTGGAGGGGATGAGGAGAAAGAGGAACCCTATTACACTGCTGGTGGGAATGTACACTTATACAACCACTTTGGAAAGCTAAATATTGACCTCCCTTATGACCCACTCATGCCACTTCTAGTCATCTATCCTGAACAACAAGAACCGGTATACAAGGGCACATGAACTTCCATGTTTATTGTAGCACTGTTCACAATAGCCAGGATATGGAAACAACCCAGATGTCCCACCACAGATGAATGGGTCCAAAAATTGTAGTATCTATACACAATGGAAAATTATGCAGCCATTAGAAATGACAAAATAATGGCATTTGCAGGGAAATGGATAGAGCTAGAAGAAATCATGTTGAGCAAGGTAAACCAAGAGACAAACGGTACATGGTCTCCCTGATAAGTGGATGTTAAATCCAAAGGTTAAGTGATACGACAAAATTAACAGGACTTAAGAAACGAAGGACTTCCACTCATCTGGTAGAATCACTACTAAATAACCCCATGCTGCTGATCACATGTATGGTATATATGTGTACACCGGGGAGGGGGGAATCAGGAAGATAACACAGAACTAGAGGGAATCAGGGAAAAACATGTAACAGCGTCCAGCTGCACTGGACATTGACCAAAATGAACTAAGCAACTCAATGGCAGTGATGAGAGGGAGGGAACAAGTGGGAAAGAGGGAACAGCTGATGCTATGCAAAACAAAAGAAATGTACATATCACCCAATGTGGAAGAAATAATTGTATTACAAAGCTCATAGAACTCATAAATGTTATAGACTGTGATAGACAATTTGCTCCAGGAAAGTTAGAATGTGTTTGTGACTTTAACTGAGCATCACTATCCCACAATACTGTGAAATTTGGGGAATTATGTAACCACTTAATCACAAAAAAATTGAAAATAAATAAATAAATAAAAAGAATGTTGGAAACTAAAATGTGCTCATTAGTATAAAAGTCACTAATCCTACTGAGCTAAAACCATCCTTAAGAAAGGTTCATTCATTTGAACATTCCTATGGTTATATGCAAGAGACACTAAGTCAGGACTTCAGGGGAACAGCTTTGTATGGTGTTCAAGGAGAAATCACTAAAGGTCTTATTTATCAGTAATGTAAAAAATGAAGAGAATTTGATTTTTTAGTCAAATAAAAACTCGAAGCTAGGAAGATACATCTGTGAAAGGAATAACTAACTAAATGTCATACAAATTAATTGTGACTATATACTTACAACTTTGCTTATCATTCAGATTTTGTTAGCAAAATTCCTTTACAAAGTTTTAAGCATGAGCATATTCCAAGAATGTTCTTCTGCAATACAAAGAGAAAAACTAGAGAGGAGAAGAGGTAAAAAACAATGATTTTGTCTACAGAGAAATTTCTTCTTTTCCATTTTTTTTCCTGTGATTTCTTCCTCCTAACAAACTCCTTTCAAGTTTTGACAGTGCCAGCAGAGGATATATAAAGATAGGATATTCTGAGAGCTGTTTTGTTTAGCTTTATTTATTCAGAAATTTGGAATAGCAACAACTAAAAAATTTTATTTAGTTCTTAAGGATGATCTACTTATATATTATTTGAAAATAACTATTGGATTTTATGCATTGGGAAAGTATAAACACATTTTTCTTTGTCTACTTTATGATGTGCTGAATGGCACTTGTGTTAATAGCATATAAATATCAGTATTGTAAGAGTGCATAGTATTTTATAGTACAAAACAGTTAAGGACTTCTCTTTCTGTAATTGTTTGCACAATCTCAGAAACACAATAATTTAACAATACTCTCTCAATCCACTTTTTTTCCTACCCCTAATTATACTTACCTAGTCAGTAATATCTTATGGTTTCTTGCCTGAACTCTAGCTCCTAAATTTTAATCTCTTTTTATTCCATTCATATAATGAAACACACAGAGATTAATCTTATAAAGCAACTTTGAAATTGTCATATGCCTGCTTAAAAGGTTTAGTTAGCTTTGCATTAACTGAGAACAAAAATAGGAAGTCATTGTAATTTATTAAGCATCTTCTGGTTAAAAAACAGTGTTTTGATTTTAGTAGTAGCATAGATTAAACAAGAGAGATAAAAATATGATAATTTCTATAATTTGGTTAGAATAATGAGCATTTACTAGAGCAGTACTACTACTAAATCAGGAAAACCCATGTATTTATGAAATATTACAAAATTGAAATAGTTTTGCTGTTTGCTTTAAAGAGAATAAAGATGGGTTTTGGAGATAATGGTATCTAATTGGATGTTGCTTCTAGTGAGTATCACTGGAAAAATTAGAAAAATAAATCAATTTGAGGGTAAATTGATTAATTAGAAAGGATAAAAATGTAAATGAACCTGTCCATTGGGCAGTTGGAAATAGAGAAATGGCTTCTGTTTAGATTTGGGGACTTAAAATAGAATTTGAAAATAAAAGTAGGAATATCTAAATATTAAGAAGCGATTCACTAGCCAAGCTTTGGTGGCTCATGCCTATAATCCTAGCTACTCAGGAGGCTGAGATCTGAGGATCAGTTTGAAGCCAGCTCAATCAGAAAAGTCTGTGAGACTCATCTCCAATTATCCACTCAAAAACCAGAAGTGAAGCTCAGGGGCAGCACTCAGGGCTTGAGTTCAAGCCTCCTGACTGACAAAAAGAAAAAAAGAGATTAATTAAAATTCATGAGAATGAATGAATTCCCAAATAATGTAGCTTTAAACAGACAAGAACTTAATGTCAAGGTTGAACTTTCAAGAACAGCTACCCTCAAAAAGCAACATAGATGCTAGAGTTAATGAGCATTAATTCACAAGTAAGAAGAGATAGAGAATCCAGCAATACAAATACTTATCAGAAACAACCTGCTAATGTATCAAACAAGATGTAGATAATAAAAGTCTTTATATTTGGTGATAATAAAATCCTACCAAATCTAAATGATGGTGATTATATTGTATAATATTTAGAAGTAAATAAATGCTATAGCTATCCTTTATAGCAGTTCACAATTTATAATTAGTTCCTTCTTCATATTAGAACCGATATTAGGAAACTGGATAAGACATGTTTAAGTAACATCATTTTTAAGATCAGAGACTTGATGGCATAAAAAGAAAGAGGAGTCAAGGAAAAGAGAAAGATTGAAGATGCTAGAGGTGAAAAAAGCAGGATGATAAATGTATTCTGTGGTAAGACACAAGGAAAATGAAGCACATGTAAGGGATAGAGAAGAAGTTAAGTTCTACTGAGATCAGCTGAAAAGTAAAAATAAGAATAAATGTGAAACTCCAATCTTTTTCTTCTCCCTGGAACAAAAGGGTAAGATACTTTCATTTTTAAAACTTTAAAACAATCCATTTCTAATAAACTATGATTAACAAATGTTTTGGATATACAATATCATATATATACATATAAAAATCTATATGTTTCTGTATATAATATTT
This sequence comes from Dipodomys ordii, assembly GCF_000151885.1. Taxonomy (NCBI): domain Eukaryota; kingdom Metazoa; phylum Chordata; class Mammalia; order Rodentia; family Heteromyidae; genus Dipodomys; species Dipodomys ordii. The sequence continues at coordinate 7,825,228 of NW_012267250.1, forward strand.
ACACATACACATATGTGTATGTATACATATATAAAAATGTATATATTGCCAGGCACTGGTGGCTCATGCCTGTAATCCTAACTACTCAGGAGGCTGATATCTGAGGATCAGTTAAAACACATCCCAGGCTAAAAGTCCCTGTGAGATTCATCTCCAATTAATCACTCAAAAACTGGAAGTGGTGCTGTGATAGAGCACTAGCCTTCAGCACAAAGAGGCTTAGGTACTGCACCCAAGCCCTGAGTTCAATTCCCACAACTGACAAAAAAAAGCATATATTGTGATTACCAAAGTCATGCTAATTAACACAGACATTACCTCACAGAGTTATCTTTTGTATGTTAAGATCTTATTTTAGCATCTGCTAAGACGGTAGAGCATTTGTGCTCTGCAGTCTTAGGAAATTCCAAGCCTACTTATTAAGTACACATTAGGTCTCCAATAGTCATTTATCACACAACTGAAGACTGAAATTGTGTGTGTGTGTGTGTGAGAGAGAGAGAGAGAGAGAGACAGAGACAGAGACAAGAGAGAGATATAGTACTGGAGTTTGAAATCAAGTGCTCAAGCACTTAAGCCATGTCTCCAGCTTTTCATAGTTAATTTCTTACATATAGCCTTATACTTTTGGTCCAGGCTGGCCTTGGATTGTGATCCTCCTACATTCATCTCTGGAGTGGCTGGGATTATAGACATGTACAGCTAGTTTATTCACTAGGATGTGGTTTTGTGAACTATTTTGCCAGACTACCTTTGAATTATGTCTTCACCTCCCAAGCAGCTACAATTATAGGTCTGAGCTACTATTCCTAGCCCAAGACTTCATCACTTTGACAAATACATCCCCTTTTCCTCTACTTCGCAGTCCCTAATATTTTTTCCTTAGAAAAAAATTCCACATAAATGAAATCATGTTATATTTATCTTTCATTGTCCAGCTTATTTTATTTAGTATAATGTCCTCATGATACATCCATGTTGATAAAAACAACAGTATTCCTTTTAAAAAGATGAAGGTATATATCCAGTAGTTGGATTTCTGTATTATACTGTAGTTTGGCTTTTAACATTTGGGGGTACCTCCATACCAATTGACATTCTTGTATTTTCTTGCCAGTTTATCTTTGTTTTTTGATCATTGTCATTCTAACAAACATGAGATGCTAATTTATTGTAGTTTTATTTCCCTGATGATTGGTGAAATTGAGCATCTTATTTGTTGGAAACTTGTATTTCTTCTTTGGGAAAAAATGTTTATCAGGTTGTTTGCTTACTTTTTAATTGAGTTATGTTCATTTTGCTATTGAGGTATATGAGTTATTATATACTAACCCTTTTTCAGCTATATGATTTATAAATATTTTCTTCCATTCTGTAAGGTGTCTTTTTATTGTTGTTTCATTTTCTTGCAGATATTTTGATATAATCTTTTCTGTTTGTTTTTGTTGCCTGTATTTTGAGTGCCAGATTTAAAATTCATTGCTAAGATCCATGATATCTTCCATATATTTTCCTAATTTTATGGTTTCATGTTTAAATCATGGGTCCATTTGGAGCTGATTTTTGTGTATAAGAGAAAGTCCTATTTCATTTTCTTTGTACATGGACATATTTTTCTTAGTCTCTCCTTTTCTAATTATATATTCTTGGCACTTTTGTAAGACAACTGGATATTTTTCTGTGTATGCATTGGTTTTTACGCCAATACCAGAGTTTAGAACACTATGGTTTGTTTTAGTGTAGATTGAAATTAGAAAGTGTGAGTTTTTAGCTTTGTTCTTGTTGGTCAGTATTGCTCTTTGGGATTTTTTTTTAATGATTTCATATGAATTTTAGAGGTTTGTTTTCCAATTTCTGTGAGAAAAAAACATTGGAATTTTATGTTTTGTGCTCTGTCCAGAGCTTGACCCCAGTACCTCAACTTGTTCTGTTCATATCTGGCACTCTTATCACTTGAGTCATGCCTCTTTCCTAGTTATTGCTGGTAATTTGGAGATAAAAATCTGTTGGACTTTTCTACTCAAGCTGGTTTTGAATCTCTATCCTCAGATTTCAGTTTTCTGAGTAGTAGGATGACAGGTATGAACCATCAGTACCTAACAAACCATTAGAATTTTCATGGGGATTGCATTGAATCACATTGGTTGCGGTGGACATTTTTTAAATACTTTCCAATATACAAACAAAGGCTATCATCCATTTATTTGTGTCTTCTATACTTTCAACATTTTTGTAGTTTTCACTGTAGAGATATTTTACAATTTATTCCTAAGCATTTCATTCTTTTTGATGCTTTTGAGATTGGTTTTCTTTTTGCATTGTTCATAATGTGCACAACTAATTTTTCTATGCTGACTTTGTAGCGTATAAATTTACTGAATGTGTTAGTTCTAAGAGGTTTTGTTTTGTTTTGTTTTTTGGGTCTGGTCGTGGGGCCTGAACTCTGGGCTGGGCGCTGTCCCTCAGCTCTTCAGCTCAAGGCTAGCACTCTACCACTTGAGCCACAGCGCCACTTTTGGCTTTTTTCATTTTGCTTATGTGGTGCTGAGGAATCAATCGAACCCAGGGCCTCAGGCATGCAAGGCAAGCACTCTACCATTGAGCCATCTTCCCAGCCAGTTCTAAGGGTTTTATTTGGTGAAATCTTTAGTTTTCTGAATATAAAGATCATATCACTTGTAAATAGACTTAGCTTCTTTTCCAATTTGAATGTCTTTTATTTCTTTTTCTTGTTTAATTGTCCTGGCTAAGATAACTAGTACTATGTGAACAGACATATTAGTAATGTGTATCAACTTCTCACTGTTGAGTTTGGTATCTGTGGGCTTGTAATATATTGTCTTGATTTGTTGAGAAACATTCCTTTGATACATTTACTTATTTATTTATTTATTTTGCTGGTCGTGGGCCTGAACTCTGGGCCTGGGTGCTGTCCCTCAGCTTTCCATCTCAAGGCTAGTGCTCTACCACTTGAGCCACTTCCCACTTTTTCCGCTTATGTGGTGCTGAGGAATCGAACCCAGGGCCTCATGCATGCAATGCAAACACTCTACAACTGAGCCACCTTCTCAGCCCTGATACCTATTTTTTTAATCATAAAAAGTTGTCAAATATGGTTGAAAGCTTTTCTTATGGCTGCTAAGAATATGATTTTTCTTTAATGTGTTGTGTCATATTCATAGGTTTGTATATGTTGAATCATCTTCCTTTTTAAAAGTTTCAGCATACTAAACTAGAATGGCATTCTAAATACAGTAGTGATTTACAGGTTACTACAATATTTCCAGGTGTGTGTGTGTGTGTGTGTGTGTGTGTGTGTGTGTGTGTGTGTTGGGACTGGTGCTTGAACTGAGGAGGGCCTGGAGGCTGTCCCTTAGCTTTTTGCCCAAAGTTCTCTCTTTACTTGAGCCAAAACTCCACTTCTAGCTTTTAGCTGATTAATTGGACAAATCTATATCTCACAAACTTTCCTGCATGGGCTGGCTTCCAACATCAATCATCAGATCTCAGTCTTCTTAGTAGTTATAATTACAGCAGTGAGACACTGGTGCCCAGCAGAATGTTGTATTAGAAAACTGATTAAATATTTTTAATGGGGTCTTAGTGTCCCACAATAAAACAATATCCTAATTTTGTTAGGTGCTTTTCAGTTCATAAAATACTTTCATCTGCATTACATTTGGCCTTCACAAGTCCAGATTTATTTGACTTGAGTCAAGACAAATAATTTAGAATGTCTGACTTACTTTTAACTTTCTCTTTCAATTATGAATTTTCCTATTCTCTGCTACTAATAAGGGCTTAGGAAAGGTTATAGTAGTATTATGAAACAATAGTAGTAGTATTATGAAACAAAATTTAAAAGCACACAATCATTTATTAGGCCTTTGTGGAGCTTGTTTTTAACCTATGATTCTGTTTCTTGTTCTTTGGCCTCAGCCTAACTATAAAAACCCAGCTTGTGTACTAGCTAAGGCAGCACATATACTAAAATTGGAATGATACAGAGAAGATTAGCATGGCCCCTGCTCAAAGATGACACGAAATTTGTGAAGTGTTCCATACTTTTTCACTGTATTTGATTCCAGTGCTCTGCATCTTGTATATACATTTTTATAATTTGGGGATGGGGATATAACAAATGCTTAAATAAGGACACAGGTTGACCCATTGTAACAATGAGACATAGAAGACACTATGTTGAAAATGAACTTGACAATTTTGGTGGGGGAGGGGGAGTTGGGGAAGTAGTGAGGGAAGGGATGGTAGGGGAAAAACAGAAGTAACAATGCTTGATAGGAAATGTACTCATTACCCTACTCATGTAACTGTAACCCCTTTGTATATTTATAAAAATATATATATTTTTTAAAGCCTGGCTTGTGCCTGGGGCTAAGTTCATGCAAGATGGACCTCTAAAGTAGCCGACCAAAGAATTCTTTTGCCTATTTATTTCTACGGCTTTAATAAAATCCTAGACAAGTACCTAATGTGTAACTCCACAAAGTGCTGAAATTCAACAAATGGTACAGAATCTTTGTGCAAATAGTATAATGTGTCCTTAAAATTTATATCATTACTGGATAATTAGGAAATGTGAAATGGTATAGGTTTCTAAGATATGTGAGGAAAGTGTATCACTGACAGAAAAGCTAATATGCTCCTAAGTTTCATTACAGGATGTCTGGCATACAGAGCAGGTGGTAGCATCATGATGGCCTACTTTGTTTTCCTTTGTATTCTTACTGTATTTCCAGATCTGTTGTTTATCTATGAACTCAGAAAAAACTACAGCCATCCAAAGTGTCTGTCCGGATTAAAGAACTCAAAACAATGTGATTTCAGGTGGAGCACTGGTGTCTCATGCCTGTAATCCAAGCTACTCAGAAGGCTGAGATCTGAAGGTCACCGTTCAAAGCCAGCGCAAGCAGGAGTGACCGAGAGACTCCAATAAACCACTCAGAAAACTGGAAGTGGTGCTGTGGCTCAAGTGGTAGAACACTCGCCGTTGGCTGAAGAGCTGAGGGATAGCACCCAGGCCCAGAGTTCAAGCCCAACAACCCACAAAAAAAAAAAGTGATTTCAGAAATGACTGAAAAAAATAGGAATACATTATCAAATATCGGAATATGCATGGGCAACAAGAGGAAAAATTACTATTTATATTATTAACAGAGAAGAAAAATACTTTTTCAGTGTCCTAAAGACACGTTTAAGCTCAGAATGAAAAAAAATTGGAGCAGTTTATGTTTGGTTTACCATTTTTAGAAATATGTGGAATCTCAAAAAATTGATAGAAAGAAGGTAGAATTTTCATTTTATCTAAAAATGATGTTGTCATCATGAAATCTTATGCAATGAAAAATAAGAAATCTTTTAAGTCTAATCCAGGAACAAAAAAAATGTGTTTTAGTGTAATTCAGGAGCATAAATCCAATTAGTATTTTAATCAACAATTAAAAAATAAACTTTTATTTAGGAAAACTTCAGCTTTGTTGGGTTGAAGAACTTTGGTTCTAAAATTTACACCTGTCCTCCCACACTAGTCTCTGCTAGTCTCTGCAATGACTAAAGAAGAGGACCTATTATCGTAGGCATTGGGCCAGTTATTAGATTTGAATGTTTACTTCTACATCTGTTCATGTCTTGCCAAAATCCATTTATATGAAGACCCTTCTGGTCTCTAACTTGAAGTTGGTTGCTATGGTCATAGTGTGTGCTTTGTCAGTTTGATCTGGGGCCTTTGAGAAGTCTCATCTCTGATACATCAGATATTTCTGGTCTGGAAGGCTACTTCAAAGTCTTTGCTAAAGGATCATCTCACTCTTTTAACATGAAGATTTATGAGAAGTATACTAGTTCTTTACATAGCTATCTCCTGAGTACAAAGGAACTTTCAGTATTAGGAAACATTACCTTTTAGACTGGGGTCATGGCTTGAGCAATAAAGTGTCTGCCTACAAATGCAAGTACTGACTAAATATATAAAGAAAGGAAGGAAGGAAGAAAAACAAAACTCCTATCTTCACTCTGCCTAAGTAGGATGGCCAGTTCAAAGTTACTTAAATGTGGTCCCTGATCAGCTTATCCCAAAAAATGCCTTGGCTATAACTCTTGTTGCCACTTCCTTGGGGTAAGAGTAAAGTATTTTTTGCTCTCTTCTTCTGGTTCTTCCATCCCTGTTGTACAGTTTTCTGCAGAACTATGGAAGAGAATGAATTTCCTACTATTTCACAGCCACACTTTCCTTATAGTAATCAATGGCCTAAATCATTGTAGAGGAGTGGGATATCTTACTTTTCATATATAGAAACTATCATAGTCCATCAGACCTGGCTTTGGTATAGTTACACATAAATCAGTACTAATTTTTATTTCAGGAGTGTCCTAATTTGAGGCCTAACAACTTGCTTAAAAAATCCTCTTTTGCTGGGCTGGGCTGGGAAGGTGGCTCAGTGGTAGAGCGCTTGCCTTACATGCCTGAGGCCCTGGGTTTGATTCCTCAGCACCACATAAGCAAAAAGAAAAAAAGCCGAAGTGCTGTGGCTCAAGTGGTAGAGTGCTAGCCTTCAGCTGAAGAGCTGAGGGACAGCGCCCAGGCCCAGAGTTCAGGCCCCAGGACCGGACCCAAAAAATAAAAAAATAAATCCTCTTTTGACTACTGATGTCAAATTTAATAATCCCAATCCTCATCAGGAAGTTCCATGGACTAGTTTTAGGAAGTCACATTGATATCTTCCCAAAAGTTACCCCTTTCTTGACTGTATAGATATTGTAGTCTATATATTATTATACTAGTTTCCTTCTTTTACCCTTTCCAAAATTTCTTATTTTCTTAAGACAAAATCATTTTAGGCATTTCCCTGGCAATCCAGACCATATTATAACCTCTGCATCTCTCACATTTCCTTAGACCCATAAGACTTTTACTTTTTCAATATTTATCTCTTCCGATAGATTTAAACTCTGTATTTCCATACCTAGTATACTGTCCTGCACATAGCAGGTAACTAATAGACATTATAAGGGTTATGATTGTAATATTATGCACATTATATCTCAGTTGTAAATAATTATCCTCTCTTATACAGTTCCTTTATAGATTTGAAGTTGTAGTATACTGTGAAAGATGAACGCACTGTGTTTGGGCTGATAGTGTCATTTCTACTTCTAGGGAGCAAGGCTTGAACACAGGAAATTCACTAGCAACTACTGTTTTTCATAACTCCTGATGGGTAATTATTTACCCTCTCCTTAGGAATAGCCCTACCTGAACACAATAAATTTTCAAAGTTCAAAAAGATCTATATTCATTAACACTCAAGTTAGTAATTGGGATGTTTCACTTTATGATACCTAATTATATTTCACAGATTTTTTAAATCAACTTTCAATCGTGCCAACTTCTGTACAGGCTTGTTTTACCTACAGCCGATCCTTCCATTTTATGGGACGTCAATTAACTACATTACAATCATGTTACGGCTAAATGGATGTGACTAGAAAGGGTAGCATATAGCAATCTGTATGTAAATTTTTTCTTTAATGGCTAACATTTATGTTTGAAATTGGAAAATCAATACGGAGGAACCTAATTCCGAATCCCACAAAAGGGGAAAGGGCACTATTTTTTTTTAAATAATGAGATAGCAACAAATCTAAAAACTATTCCAAAGCAGCAAATGGGAAAAGAGGCCAATAGTCTATTTGACTTTTTAAAAGACATTTGCACAATCCTAAGCGCTGTGCAGAATTTTGCGTGCTCCTGAGTGTGACGGACATACGAGTTTAGGGTACACTATGCCAACACGGGTCCTTCATTGTGGTGCCGTAGTGAAGGTTCTGTCTATACATAAATGCGGGCAGTTGCCCGTACACGCATCTTGGTTAGCGGCCAGAACAATGCTTGGCCCCGCACTTGTTGAATGAATGAATGAATGAATGAAGCAAGCTGGACTGCAAAGCTTCAAGCTGCTGTGTGGCCGTCTCACAGAGGCACATCTCTTGCATTCTCAGCAGGCCAGCTGACCACCTCTCCGTTCCTCGCCTTTTAGGCGGCAACAGTCCCGCTGGCCTTCCCTAAGGAGTGGCCAGACGCGCCCCGAAACCCGTCCCCTCTTCCCCTAACCGCCCCATCTCTCACATGCCACAGCCTGTTGCAAGATGCGGGCCGAGCCTGCAAGATGCGGGCGGATCCAGCCAGATGCGGGCGGGCGGGCGACCCGGGGCATGGCGGGGCGGGGGGCGGGTCGCCCACAGCCGGGCTCCACCGCCCCCGAGGCAAAGGGCCTGAGTCACTCTTTTTCTAATCCTTGGTAACCAACCTGCTCGCCCTCGCCTCCCCGGGTCGACGCCCTCCGGGTCAACCACTCGGGCTCAGCCCGAGACTAGAGCGAGGGGGGGGGAGCCCGTCCGCCATCGCTGCTAGCCGAACGTGAGGCGGGCGCACGACGTCCAGAGCGGCGCCCCTCAGTTCCCGCGCGCTCCGCCGTCCAACGCCTCACGCGCGTCAGGTGGCTCGGGGCCGTGGCGGCCAGGGCAGCTGGGGAAGAACGCACGCGCGCGCACGCGGACGCCTGCGCGCGAGGGCGAGAGGGCGGGCGGGGTGGTGGTGGTGGAGCGGGTGCCCCGCGCCAGCCGGTGGGCGCGTGTCCCGGCGTGAGCACGCGCGCGCGCGCGCCTCCTTCCTCACGTTCCGCGTGCGCCGCGTCCCCTCCCCTTCGAGAGCGCGCGCCTCCCGCCCTCGCGCCGGGTCCCGCTCCGTGTCTCCGGGAAGCCGCACACTCCGCGGAGCTCGAGTCACGGCTGTCGCCTCGGCCGCGGCTTCCCTCAGCCCGGAGGCTCAGCCTCGGCACCCCACGCCGCCCGCCGCGTCCCGGACCTCCCGTGTTCCCCTCGGCCACTCCCCCCGCCCGTCCCCCACCTCCCATTCCCTTTCCCGCCCTTCTCACCCAGCCGGGCCCGCCGAGGGAGCCTGGATTCGAAGCAGGCGGGCTCGAGTCGGGGCTTGGAAAGATGGAGGTGCCGCGCCTGGATCGTGCCCTCAGCAGCCCCACCAGCCCCTGCGAGGAGGTGATCAAGAACCTCAGTCTGGAGGCCATCCAGCTGTGCGACCGGGACGGTAAGAGCGGCCGGGGACCGGCGCGGGGACGGGGCCGGGCGCGCGCCCTGGCGCCGCGGCCGCTCGGGCCCCGCCGACGCCGCCCGTTCGGGGCGCCAGGGTCTTTTGTTGTCCCCCCTCCCCACCTTCCGAGTGCGAGTAAGTGCGGGGTCCCCACCGCCCACCCCTCACCCCAGAAACAAAAGGACCCTCCCGGGTGGGCGAGGGCGCCTTGGCGCGGGGGGAAAAGAAGACGCGGTCGCCCGTGGCGCCCTCCCCGCCTTCGCCCGCCCGCCGGCCCGGCCGCCCAGCCCGAGCGAGGGCGCCCTTGGCGTCGGCGGCTCAGCCCCGCGGAGCCGGCGATGCCCAGCTTTGCCGCAGTCCGGCTTCCCTGGGTCTCTGGCACCGAAGGGAAAAGGCCACCCCCCCACACACACGCACACACACACACACAGAGCACACACACACACAGAGCACACACACACAGCACACACACACAGTACGCTGGGTGTTTCTAGTCCCCACTCCCACCACCGCGCACACGAGTTCGCTCCCGCTGCCTGGAAACTTGCCGGTCCACCTTCCCTCTCTTTCCCTCCGGAGTCCCCACGATAACAAGTCTTTTTATCCCCTCTAACCCGGGTGAGCCTGACAGCTCGTTTATCCAGCCAGAGGGCAGAAAAACTGCATTTCAGCACCAAGGACAGACACTGGCTTCCGTGATTCTAGGCTTAGGATTCCGACAATGATGATGATGATGATAATAATAATTCTGCAAAGGACGTGGCCCAGTCTAGCTGCTGTAATTCCGAATGTGAGGCTAGTACGCACCATTGTGGTATTGACTGGTGGCTGTGTGGTTTATTCTATTGTTAAAGTTGGCCGGCTCCAGGACAGCAAATTGGCTGGAGCGCCAAAGGCAGAAGCTTACTGCTATGTGCAGTGCTGGGGATAGGGATGTTGGACTACTTGGAGAATCAGCGCTATTTAGTAATGCGGAATAAAACTTCATTTGTAAAGAGGTCATCTGATTACTAAATGGATTGGCCGAGTAATTGTAAAATTTTCAGACGATAAAAGGAAAAATAACTTACATGTTGGCAAAAAGACCTTGAACACTTCTGGATATAAATGAAATTATCATTTAATTGCATATGGAGGTAAGGATTGCGAAATATTTTTTAACAGAAGTTATGTAGAGAGATCAATATACTCAGGTCATAAAATCTATTTGTGTAACCCAAGCAGGGAGCCAAAGGTCTTGCTTTCAAAGTCATTTATGTGGTAGTAACTTGTTTAGGCATTGCTATTCAGTAATTTGCGTCAAATGAACAGCACATTTTTTTATTAATAAAGTTACTACTTACTGTTGTTAATATACATTTGTATTTAGTGCTTTTTAAAACTCAGGTTCAAACTCCAAAATGCAAGAGACTTTAATATCTGACAGGTGTACTCTGATTGATGTAGTATTTTTGCAAAGGCTGCTTATATGTTTTTCGTCCATAAACTATATGGTCATGGTAGTAGAAAGAGCACATATTTACAACATCTGAACATTCATCATTTTGTTATGTATAAATTTGCCTGCTTAGATTATAAACATTGTAATATACTACATAGGCACTTAGATTTTAATTTTTACTTCTATGAAATGAGTTTTTTGGTAATGTTGTCATTATGAATTGCAGATATTTTTGTTTTCTTAAATTAGTTGCAGAGACAAAAAACAATAAAAGTAGTTTTTAATATTTACTTCAATGATTTAGCAAAAGCTCTTTCTTACAATAATAGGAATAGGAATAGGTAATTTTGCCCCTCAGAATCCAACTAATCTCAGTATTTAAAATTACATTCAGTTAGGAAAAATATGTTTTTAAAAAATAAAGTTTACAGAGTAATGTCGAATGCAAAAAATTAATGTTTAATTTACTGTGATCTCTTCTGCCAATATAGTAGTTGTTTTATTTGAATGCTCCTATTTAGTTCTTTCTGCTCACGTGAATCTGGCAAAATGAACAAATTATGTAACATTTAGTGGGAGGGGGTTTTTGGCACTAAGCAGTAGTTCTAGAAACTATTGATTGCAGACCTCTTGATTTAACAGACTAATTTGATTTCATTTTGTAAACTTATACTAATGAAAAGAGAATTGTCTTCAATTACAGAATGTATGCAAATTTGGAAAAGTAGTATAGAGAGGTTGCTTTAAACTTAACTTTTCCCCCCTTTGTTGCGTTAACTTATGGGTCAATTCCAAAACACAAAGTTGGCTTCATAGGAATAACTGAGAGGGATAAAATAGTTGATTTTACAGAACAGTGTTAAATTTGTCAACCAGACCTTATTTAGCATCAATTTATAGTAATTTTCAGCTAAATAATACTTACTCCCTTCAATTCTTTCACTTTGATCCCTGTCAGGTCTCATTATTTTCCTTCATTATTTAATATGTAGCACAGAAGGATAAGGATGTAGCAATAGAGGTGGCAGAAGATGTGTGCTACAGTACATAATAAGAGCTATATTTCTATTTTATGATCACAGAAGTGTGCCTTGTTTGCACTTTACTTTTCTCATTCTGTTATATTCTACTGTTTAGTAGTAAAAAATAAAGTGAGAGAAATAATTTCTTTGATGTTTAATAGGTGACAATATAGTGTGATTGTTAAATGTAGATCTCTCTTACCCTGTCCAAGCACAGTTGTTTTAAATTTCATAGTGTTTTACGTGTTGTATGAACTGAAAGCTGTAGATGTTGGTTGAGCATAAGTTTAATGTATTCTTGGCTGTCCTTTGATTTTGTCTGTTGCTTACTATTTTCCTCTTAAGTTGATGTTTACATTATTAGCATCAATTCATAACATTTATTTCTTTAATTTTGTCAAAATATTTAGTCGTCTTGGTAGAACATAAGAGTTCAGCTCGTCATATAATTGGATTTTCAATTAAGCAAGAGGGTTCTTATAATAAGTTTTACCACATAAGTAGTCTTTCTTAGGCATGTGTAAGTAACACTTATTCAGGTGTTAGTTACTTGTATTTCAGAATGAGAATTCTGGATTTCTACTAGGAATCCTTGGGAAGATAAACTAGATAACAAAAGTTTTTTTTAAAAAATAATCCTATTGCAAGTAGAGTATTTTTACTCTACTGTGCTAATATGTCTACTCAAGTTAGCTATATGATGTACTTTCATAGTGACTTTTCAAGAAATTGAAGGAAAAAAAGCAACTTTTCACCTAGAAGTATCAATAATAGGGGGAAACCATTTCTAGTTTCTTTGTAGATGCCTAAGTGCTTACTGACCTGTAGCAAGGCAAAATAACTCCATTCCCAGAATTCTATGTACTCTTTATCTTTTCATTGTGTGTGTGTGAGAGAGAGAGAGAGAGAGAGACAGAGAAAGTGAGATTCTTTGTCAAAAAAAAGCATTATCTACATGCTGCCATACACCAATGTTATATAGTAAGGTGGAAAATACAAAATTAATTATTTTGTAATATTTATACCACTTCATGAATTTAATAATTGTTATTTCTATGAGTAGGACATTTTCTGGCTGATGGTTATGGTTTATGGATTTTCTAATGCTAGTCAGTAAAGGAAAACATTTTAAAGAAATTACACAAACTGACAGATTTTCTGTCTTTGTCTCTAGTGATAGTTTTGTTGTGAAAAGAAAATGTTTTCTATCTTGCACATTTAAAAAATAGGTTCTTTTAGATAAAGATTTTTCATATCTATTTAAATTATAAATTAGTTGAGGGCCTCCTTGTTTATACTTATCTTTATTTATTTTTTAGGTGCTAGTCCTGAGGCTTGAACTCCTGAGGCACTGTCCCTGAGCTTTTTTTGCTCAAGGTTTGCACACTTATCACCTTAGCTACAATTTCACTTTGTGTCTTTTTTTGTGGGTAATTAGAGATAAGGCTCTTATAGACTTTTCTTTCTGGGCTGGCTTTGAACCATTAACCTCAGTTCTCAGCATCCTGAGTAACTAGGATTAGGCGTGAGCCTCTGTTGTCCAGCTCTTACGTATGCTTATTGACATGTGAATTAAGCAGGTTAACTATGGGAATAAGTATCCAAATACTTAGCCACACAATATCGTGTTGAATCATTTCTAATAACATTTTCTGAAACAAACAACATCCACTTTTACTTTTTTTTTTCTTTCTTGGTGCTGGTCTTGCAGCTTGAACTCAGTCTGGGCACAAGGCTAGTGTTCCACCACTTGACCCACAGCTTCACTTCTAGCTTTTTTTGGTGCTTAATTGGAAATATGAGTCTCATGGATTTTCCTCTCTGGGCTAACAATGAACCACCACCCTCAGATCTTAGGCTCCTGAGTAGCTAGGATTACAGGTGTGAGCCACCATCACCAGGCTCCACTTTTACTGTCAGTGTCTGTTACAAGAGTGTTAAGGTCATTGGCAAGCAATGTATAGCATAGTAGTAATACCATTTTAGATCAATCACTATTATGAGAATATTGACTAGAAGCTATGTGACAAATTACTTAACCTGTTTTAGCCTGAAACCTTTTCATGTAAAATGCGTATAATAATCTATATCTAATGAGACTGTGAAGTACTAATAAAATATTACTTGTATAATATATATTACAGTTCTTGGTTCAAATTGGTAATAATTAACTTGAATGGAATAGTACTATTCATATGCTTTCTTAAGTTGACCAGTGCTTCTCTTGATGTTTGACAATGTTTAGATCTTTGTTGTTGGTTTTTTACAATTTCAACTTTGTGTTGTTAGTAATTCATGTCATATCAGCTTTATAAGTAATTAATAGCAAGTATAAATTCTGAATCTTAAAAGAACAGCTTTTTTGCTATCCTGCCACTAAAACAGTCAACCTTAGCTCTAACTAGAACAACTCCTTTCAGCTTCTGGTTCAAATCTACTGTGTGATGACTTTCATGTGCCTTGTTACCCTGATGTCTATATTGAGCCAGTATTTGCATCAGAGCCCTTTCTTGTTCTTGTTTGCAGTATTTTTCTTTATGATTTTCGAAGGATATGTCTGCATTAAGTCATGTGACTTCTGGATTCATTGAATGAATAGGTATGATTTTAAAGACAATGTAAGATTTCATTAGTGATAATAGAGTAAAACAAAATAAAAACTAAAAGAAACATTCAAAGAGCTTGAAAACCATGGAATTAAACCAGTTCTAACTCATTCCCAAGGAAGACTTAAGAAGTTGTTAAAGTTACATCAGTGAGTATGTGATCAGACTCCCTCCAGTGGCAGAAGGATTGATGTGTCATAAATAGGCAACTTGCTATGCTGCACAGGTAGGCTGGTCAGAAATTCAATATAAAATATCATTTACACAACTTCCCAGTCACTTGTTTTTATCTCCACCAATATATTTTCCTCATTTAGGCCCCAGACTTGATATGTTTTCTCTAACTCATATAAGCATACTTTTGGCTAAATTTTATTTATATAAAATATAATTTATATGGGTTTCAGTGATAGCATCAGCTATGTCACTTACTGCAGTAAGCAGAGCCCTAGCTTCTGCTTCTCCTTCTCTGCTCTTAGTAGATGAATAAATACATTTTGTATTTAGAATATGCATCTTTCTTGGGTTTATTTTCCATTGTATTACATAGCTTGAGTTTATTTTCAATCATATTATATAATTGTAGGAATCTTATCTTCCCTTTATTCTTTAAATTCTATTGTTCTGTTCTTAAAAGTATATTTTATTTATTAACAGTTCAAAATATCCTATTATTACAGAAAGTAGTTAAGGTTTTACTGAGCAGAATGTTTATATGTAAATACATACTTTTGAATCAAAATCAGTCTTTTAGAAGTCTTCCAGAAAAAGTATTGAAAAGTAGAGTCTAGGCAGAAAAAATTAGATGGAAAAGTAGAGATTGTTAGTTCTCTATGTGTAATGACAATGGTATAAAATAAACTCACAAGTGACTACTGGTCTTAGAAAAAGAGTTCTAGAATGGAGAGAAAATACCTCATAGAAATATATTTGTTACCAAGGAGACTAGAACTTCAGAGAAAAGGGAAAAGCTAGGATTTGAGGTCAGGTTCAGAGTAGACTCCAATCAGTTTTGTTTGTATCTCGCAACCTTGGAGGAAAGGAGTGAACATATCCTGGACAAGACCTACTTTGCCCCAAAGATGAAATAAGTCTACAATACAGGTTTGTTAAAAATACAAAGAGCAGCCAGGTGCCAGTGGCTCACACCTGTAATTCTAGCTACTCAGGAGGCTAAGATCTCAGGATCACGGTTCAAAACTAGCCCGGGCAGAAAAAGTCCTGGTGAGACTCTTGAGATTCTTGATCTCCAATTAACCACTCAAAAACCAGAAGTGGTGCTGTGGCTTAAGTGATAGAGCTCTAGCCTTGAGCACAAAGAGACTCAGATACAGTGCCCAGGCCCTGAGTTCAAGCCAGCAGACAAAATAAAAGCTAACAGTTCTATATTTTGAAGCTGTAATATAAATGTAAACTGCACAAAGAGTGTTTATACTTGAAATTGTAGTTATCATTTGTCATATAAAAATTAGAGCCAAACTTGTTTCTCATTCAAGAGGCTGCTCTGGGGATTTTAAATACATACTATTTTGTTTTGGCAGCTTCTGTAAATAAATCTGTCTTTTGTTTTCTACAGCCTGTTGGAGTGTTGTTATCTAATAATAGTGTGAAAAGCTTATAGCTTCCTTAGACATATGTCACTAAAGTCAAAACGAAAAGGATTTTTCAATATCCTTTAGTTCTTTGAAAAATAGTGTACCATCTTCCATGAACCTGAATGTTAGCAAATTTCTTAATCTTTAACATTTTGAGATCTAATGACAAATACCAATAATAATTTTGAGCATTGATTATAGGTTCCATTTTAGGATTATATATGTAGACTAGAACTCAATAGTTAAAAAATTATTGGAACATTATCATACCTATTTGTTATCTGTAGTTACTGTCTTGCCATAACTAGCAATGACAAGGCTACATAGTTAATAAAACTTTAAAATACTGTGGTTTGGCCTTTTATTTTAAAAATACATTTTAGTAACACCTAACATAAAATACTTAGACTATGAGTTAAACTCTCTTAACAGGAGTAATGATATTGAAAAAAGGTTTTCTGAAAGAAAATTGCTTTTATATATTACTAGAGTTTTGAGCCTATGTCATACAGAGAACTATAGACAACAGAATAATATTCCATGCAATATATTAGTTCTGTGTGAAGTTAGTCCGACATGGGTAGCTTCTAGGCCATTGTATCTGAGGCAGTGAAAGAAATAAGATCTAATTTGACCTTGAAATCTAGCCTTCGTACAAGTTTAGGAAGAAATTGTATTTTTTCAGTCGAGAATGGTGGTGTAACCTTATATCTCAGAATTAAGGAGGATACAAGCTCAAGGTCAGTTTATTATAGTAAGGCACTATATACAGAAAAAACTTCTTATTTATGGACAGGTATTTTCAGGTACCATCATTATGCTACTAATAGAGACATTTTAAAATCCAAGAGATTATATGGATTCTGAGAATATAAAGCTGTACTAATGTATAGTGCAAAACTTTATGTAGGTATCATATCCTTGCTTCTAAACCAACCTGTCATTTGATTTAAAGTCAAGCTCTAATTCATCTTTCTGGTTGCCCATACTCTATCTCAAATTCTTTGTAGCAAAAACATTTTCTATCATTGTCTGATACTTAATAAAATACTAGGAAAGTAGTAACAATTAAATTGAAGATAAATATTTAAATAGACCAAATCAGATTCCTCTAAAAGTCTTCATAAAAAAGTTTATTCTGGGGGATAATGCATTTAAACATATGAATATGTTAATTTAATATATAATATAATAATACTAATGATATAAATATAATTAAGGAGTATAGTGAAAAAAGTGGCTTATCTGTCTTATCTTGGGAAGCAGCATTTTTCTGAATATTAAAAATTCAGCAAAATATTTTAAAATATCCAAAATAAAAATTCGGCAAAAGTGGAAGAAGATAAAAATTAGTAGAGGTAAGAACACATCAAAAGTCATAAAATCAAATTTGCCCTTTTTGAATATGACATTATCCTAGAACCCCATAAACTCCTCTCCCAAATTACTTGAGCTGATCCAAAACTTTGGCAAGCTAGCAGGGTATAAAATTAACCTACAAAAATCAGTAGCTTTTCTGTATGCCAACAATAAGAAGAGAGAGGCTAAAATTTTAAATAGCAACTCCTTTGGTAATAGTCTCTAAAAAAATAAAATACCTAGGAATAAACTTAACCAAATAGGCCAAGGACCTCTATAATGAAAACTTTAAAACTTTAAAAAGGAAATTAAAACAGATTTAAGGAAGTGGAAAAGCCTCCCATGCTCCTGGATTGAGAGAATTAACATCATGAAAATGGTAATACTGCCCAAAGCTATCTACAAATTCAATGCAGTACCTATCAATATCCCAACAACATTCTTTAATGAAATAAAAGAAGCAGTCCAAAAATTCATATGGAACAATAGAAGACCCTGAATAGTAGGAAGAACACTGCTTGGAGGAATATCAATACCAAACTTCAAATTCTGTTATAAAGCTGTAATTATAAAAACAGATTGGTACTGGCACAGGAACCGACCTGGGGACCAATGGAATAGAATTGAAGATCCAGACATGATCCCACAGACCTATGACCACCTATTCTTCAAAAAGGGAGCCGAAATTAGCAGATGGAAGAAAGACCACCTTTTCCACAAATGGTGCTGACAGAATTGGCTGTACACATGTAGAAAATTGAAGTGACATCCTTATATATCACCCTGCACCAGAATCAAATCCAAATGGATAGAAGACCTCTAGGTAAAAGCAGCGACCCTGAAAATATTACAGGAAGGGATAGGCTGCACAGGATGAAACTTCATAAATAATATCCAAAAACAAAACAAATCAAAGAAAGGTTTGATAAATGGGATTGCATTAACCTGCAGTTTCTACATGCCGAAGGATATAGCTAGCAAGATCAATAGCCCACAGATTGGGAGAAGATCTTCACTAGTTATACCACAGACAAGGGTCTCATATCAAAAAATATACCTAGAGCTCAAAAAATTAAATCCCCAATAACAAATTCCCAAAGAAACAACCACCCCATTAATAAGTGGCTAAAAAAGAGACTTCTCTGGAGAGGAAATAAGAATGGTCAATAGACACATGAAGAAATGTTCAACATCTCTTGCCATAAAAGAAATGCAAATCAAAGTCGCATTGAGATTCCACCTCACCCCAATTAGAATGGCAGATGCTGGCAGGGATGTGAGCAAAAGGGAACGCTACTACACTGTTGGTGGGAATGTAAGCTGGTTCAACCACTCTGAAAAGCAGTAAGGAGGTTTGAACATAGAGCTCTCATGATCTAGCAATCCCATTCCTGATCATTTATCCAAAGGATGACAAGCAAGGCCACACTAAAGCTACCAGCACAACTATGCTCATTGCAGCATTATTTACCATAGCTAAGTTACAGAACCAACCCAGATGCCTCTCAATAGATGAATGGATAAAGAAAACGTAGTATATAAACACAATGAAATTTTATGCTTCTATCTGAAAGAATGACATTGCCCCTTTGGTAAGGAATTGGAAAGACTCGGGAAAAAAATCAAATTAAGTGAAGTAAGCCAGACCCAAAGAAACATAGGTTCTATGGTTTCCCTCATTTACAATAATTAGTATATACCTAGGATAATCCTGGCAGAATCATAACTCAATAGCTGTGTCCATATGACCATACAAAATGATGTTAATTGAAATGAACTCCAAGACATGTAAACAATACGTCTTTTTTTTTTTTTGGTTATTGACCTTGTTGCCAATGTAATACATCTAGTTCTTCTTATTTCATTTCATTTTTCTTTTCCCATTGGTTTATCCCTAGTAATCACTGTCTTTAATTCTAGTATCTGATTTGGGGAGGGGAAAGGGAATAACAAAATGCTGAAACAAGAACAAAGTATGATCCAACAACAATACTCACAAGACGCTATGTTGGAAATGAACTTTACAATTTGGGGGGCAGGGAGGAGTGGGAGAGGGAAGGGATAGTGGGAGAAAAAGGTGTAACAATGACAAGAAATGTATTCATTACCTTACTCATGTAACTGTAACCCCTCTGTACAGCATCTTTACAATAAAATTTTTAAAAAGTCATAAAATCATGTATGTTCTAGGAATACATAATTAGATATTTCTGGAGGAAAAAGTGTGCCTGGTAGGAAATTAAGCCAAAAGCTAATTAGGGCTTGTTATTCCATGGTTAAGAGTATAGATTTCAAATGCTCTGATTTAAAGAAAACCTTTATTTGAGAAAACATTTTTTCAGAAGTCCACTTAAGTGAAAATAGCATTTCATTAGTGCTTATTTTTCCTGTAATTCTAAGCTTAATAGCATTTTAAAAATAAGTAAATAAGTGGTATAATTGTGTTATATTAGCAGTTATGCTTGAAAATACTTGTTTTATATCAGCCTTAATATCCACTTTTTTTCCTTGTCCGTTATAGGGCTTGAACTCTGAGCCTGGGCGCTGTGCCTAAGCTCTTCAGCTCAAGGCTAGCACTATACCATTTGAGCCACAACACCACTTCCAGTTTTCTAAATGGTTTATTGGAAATAAGAGTCTCATGGACTTTGCTGCCTGGGCTTGCTTTAACTGAGATCCTCAGTACTCAGCCTCCTGAGTAACTAGGATTACAGGCATGAGCAACCACTGCCCGGCAACATACACTTTTTTTTGTTTTTATTTTATTTATATGACTATTGTTTATGTTTTATCTTATTTTTGTGTCAGTACTAGGGCTTACTAGGCCTTGAGCTTTTGCTAGACTTTTTTGTTCAATGTTGGCACTCTCCCATTTGAGCCATACCTCCACTTCAGGCTTTTTGCTAATTAATATGGGATAAGAGTTTTATGAACTTTTCTGCCAGGATTGACTTCAAACCTTGATCTTCAGATATCAGCCTCTTCAGTAGCTAAGATTATGGTCATGAGCCACCAGTTCCTTCTATTTTCTTTATTGCATTATGTGTAAAGAATTGTGATTTGGCTTTTTTAAAAAATAAAGACAAACTGATTTTAAAATAATTTTTTCTTCTCTGGATAGTATTTAGATAAGTTGATCCAAAGTTGGTAAGTAGTAAGATTCCCTGTCTCTCTCCCTCCTCCCCCTCTCCCCCCCTTCTCTCTCTTTTTTTTAGTTGACTCATGAATAAGTAAATGTTACATTTGGAAGGAAGTAATAAAATGAATTTACTGCTTAACTTTTTTCATTCTTTCATAATAAAGTGGTATATCCTGTAACAGAGATATCTCCAAGTACCTCACTTTAAAAAGTCATCCTTTTGTGCTGATATTTTTTAAAATATTACAGTTAATTTTCTTTTACCTTCATGATGAATCTTTAAGTTCCAATTTTATACTGAAATTTACTTGTATTTATAAACTTAGAATATTGTGACCATTTTATCAAATTGAACTTTTTTAGTTTACAAAAAAGCTAAATATAACAATTTACCTAATCGTTATTTATTTGAAAATCGTTATAAAAGATTGCAATTATTAAGAATATTTTAAAGAAACATTTGTGTCTTGCTTTAGATACTCAGTAAATTTTGAAAATTTCTATCCAAAACATTACGGTTACCTCAGGGACCAAAACAATTACAATTTAAAGGACAATTTATATAGATCATCTAAAATAATTTTGAAATATCTTAATATTTACACTTTAATACCCAATTAAATAATGCATTACCATTGGCAGCATATTTTACAGGAACTACTACTCGTAAAATGTACCTACTTCTCAATATAATGTCTCAATATTTCTTCAGTTTTAGTTGATCGTTTGTGAAAAATTGATCAGACATTACATTTTTCTTGAGTATTGTTTCACTACTTTTTAATTTACCTCTTTAAAAAATACAAAAGCAAGTGAAAAAGTCTGCTACAGCTGACATTCTCATTCAGTTAAATAAGACATTTTCTACAATCTTAACATTTGAGTTAATTAAATATGTATGCTGAGTATTTTTTCAGTATTTTAGAGAATAGTATTTTAGAGAATTCTTTTTTGTCAGTAGCAAGGTTTTAAATTCAGGAGATCTCACAGGCAGCTACTTATATTTGGACCATGCTTCAAGGATTTGCTTTATTTTCCAGTCAAGGATTACTTTTTTTTTTTTTTTTACCCATGACAGCTTGAACTGCAGCCCTCCTGCCATGCTTACCTAGAAACTATATTTACTTTCTGTGTCATTTTCTGGTGACAGTTAAAGTTTTACATTGATATAATCTGTCAGTTTGTAAGTTTTATAAATTGAGTCATACTCTCTATGGTTCAATATCATACTCTGTATATGATTCAGTGTATGAGTTTTGCTTAATAATTGGCAGAATAATTTGGAATGTGTAGTAAGGCCTTAAAATCTGTTTGAATTAAAGTGTTGTGTTTTTTAGAAAAAATACTGAAAATCATCCATTACACACTTTCTTCAGTAATGCAAAGTAATCCTTTCAACAGAAAGCTAGTCATGTCATTAACTGACTTTTCAAACGTGTTATTAATAATTACAAGTTGTTAATGCTGATTATTCATTCTCTAACATTTGTTTAAAGCACTGTGATTTTATATTTTCTTCTAAGTCTAGTTTATTATTTTCCTCTTACCTCTTCTAACCAAACCATTCTACATGCATTGCCTTTAATAACCAACATTGTCTTTGAAAGTTTGGGAATGTTTATAGAAAACTAATGTTTAGGTAATAGCTTTGTATGTTCGGATAACAAAGGTATGAGAATGAATAGCTTTTTGAAAAAAACAACTAGACATAAAGCATAATAAGTCAGGGGACAGGCCAGGTGCTGGTGTCCTACACAGGTAATCCTAGCTACTCAGGAAGCTGAGATCTTAAGATTCCTGTTGGAAACCAGCTTGGCAGGAAAGCCGTGAGACTCTGATCTCCAATTAAACACTCCAAGTCTGAAGTAGAGTGGTAGCTGAGATGGTATAGGACTAGCCTTGAGTGAAAAAGCTCAACGTGAGAAAAGTATGTCTAATTAGTTGATATACATTTTATATGACACAGTGCTTTCAGAAATGACGAGGGGGGGAGGGCGGAGGCTGGGAAGGGATGTGAAGGGTAAACAAAAGGAGGAGGCTGCAATGCTTGGTAAGAAATGTACGCATTATCCTGCCCATGTAATTGTAACCCCTCTGTACAGTATCTTCACAAATAAAATAAAATTAAAAAAAAAAAGAAATGACGAATCAAAGAAACATGGCCGCCTGTACGTATTATCCTGAGTCTGATGAAGAAATGGGCTTGTAGAGGAGTGTGTGATGGACAATGGAATAGGATAGGGTCTTTTTTAAACTGGCAAGAACTTATCAAGACTCATTTGTTCAGATTTTTCTCTATTTCCTTTGTCCTTATACATTAAAGACATTTTTTTTCCTTTCAGATACAGGGAAGATTTCTTGGAATGAGAGTTTAGAATCTAAAGGAACAAAATTCTTTTTATGTCTTGTTTCAGGAAGAAAGGAGTTGTTTCAACTGTTTTCCTCCTGCCAGAATGCCATATATGGGGGTAGTATATCTTAAACATTATCAGTAAAGTCAAATAGTAAACATATAATTGTTACATATACAGATTACTATGTTATGGTAATCTGACAAAAAGACTTCTGTTGGCGTGGTAAAGATGGAACTAGATTTGATGGGGTTTGAAGACTGAATAAGTAAAGAAATGGAGATAGCATTTGGCAGGTGTTTGGAGAAGTTTGTGTGAAGGGACGAAAAGAAATGAGTTATCTGAACCCATAGGCAGAAGAGATTAGCATTTTGAATGTACATACACACATTCACACATACACATATACACACACAGAAATGTAAGTACATTGTGAATTTCTTGAAAGGGATAGAAACAAGGATTTCTTGAAAAAGATAGAAACAAGGTTTTTTTTTTATTTAGAAGAGGATTTCAGTGATCAATTTTGTAACAGTTCTCTAAATACAAATAAGCCTCAATTTTAAAAGAAAATGTATTATGATGCAGTATTGTCTATTGTTTACATGCATACTTGGTACAAATTGGGATAATATAAAATGACCAATTTGTCAACAATAAATGTTATACAGTTGTGGTATTTACATTTCAAATCACCACTTATGTTTGAAATATTTATCTGCTTCTGTGCATTCCATTATCTGGGATGTTAGTAGATTGCATTTTAAAATACTTTAGTAACATAAATTTATTCTTTTAGAGTGAAAGTATAATGTGAATAACTAAAATATGATGCACAGTGAATTACATTTTATGAATCATTCAATTAATGAAATTTAGGCAAATTCAGTGTATTTATGATTCATAATAAAAAATTAAGGAAAAATTTACGTAAATTCCTTTTTGCTGAGTAGATGTAATAGCATTTCACCATTCTTACCTTCATTGCCAAAATAGTTCAAGGATGCTTACCATAGGGGAGAAACATTTTATATACAGGAACTCAGGTGTGCTGCCAGTGTAAAATTTTGACTAAGAACTAACTTCTACACTCTCCACTCATTGTTACTTTACAGTTGGCAATCCAAAGACAAGTATTCAGTAAGTTTTACATTTGGTGATTGTTTATCAGTATTTTAGCTTCAACTGTAGAGGCACTGATTAGACTTTCAATGTTAGAGGCACTGTATATGGCTAAGAGAGAAGCTTATAAACAAGTGTGAAGCATTAATTTTGTACTGCTTCTTAAGTTAGTGAATATAGACATTTGTTTTTTTCTGTAAACTGGAGAATCCAATGGCTATACATGAAGCCTCAACACTATAGGGATAAACAAATTTCCTTGGTTTCTAATAAGAGCTCCAAGCTCTCAAATTCATAGGCATTATAAATCAACTACAGTCAGAATCAACTGTGGTAGTTTGAGTCTGGGTCATATTCCCAAGCTTTAGGTCATATCGGTTGGCTTTATAGAGAGGGGAAGTTTTGCATTTATATACAGGTGTCAGATTATTTCCTATGGAATGATTTTCCTAATATTGAAAGTTTACTCTTGTAAATTCCTAACTTCAGAGTTAGAAGTTGTGTGGAAGTAGTCGTATTAGGAAGTGTCATCAGGCCGTTTGCTTAATAAATGTAGTTTCATCATTGGTGAAGAATAAAATAATAATTCAATTTACTGAATTTCAGTTTCCTGTGTCCTTTTAGTTGGTGATCTCTTGTAGATTAATGGCTGCATTGTGGTACATTTTTATGTTCTTTATATTGGAGGGTTAGGTCTCAGTTATCAAATAATCGATTACATCATTCAGGACACTGAGGTACTCACTCAGCTCCACTTTAGTGAGAAAACTTGGTCACAAAAGCTACTGCAGTTGAAAAACCACAATATGGTATTGTAACAATAGCTAATGAATACTATTTATCACTACTACTCCAGTAGTAGTGATGAATTTAGAATCAAAGATGTATCTTCATGGTCAGGAAATCCTTAGTTCACCACGATAGTAATAGGAAGGATATAGTGAGGATAACACTAATGAATAATACTAGGTTTGGGATTATATAGGGAAGGAAGGAGTAGAAGCTAAGTGTAACTGGTAATGAGAAAATAGTGAGATAGTAGAAAAACACTCAACTAACATTGCATTGGGTTAGGGAGAGAACTGAATAAATACACACACATATGTACACACACACACATACATACATCTCTCTGCAGGATGCAGGAAACTATATCATGCGATTTTGATTTTGGTGGGAGGTCTGTCTGCCTCAGCAGTTATCACTGAGTCAAGGGACTGGCCCAAAGATTTGTTGCTGCCTTCTCTTTAAGTTAACCTGACTTTTTATAGCCAGGGGCGGTAGAACTCAGAGAGCTTCCCAGGCCCATACCTTCTGTTCTTTTACTGATCCTACAGATAGATTCCACTGATGGTGTGGTGTCTCACTTGCCTCTGTTGGCAGTCTCTGTTGGCTTGTGATCCATAAACCTTACCTATTTTCTGATCTCTAAACCTCCTGGTTGTGGCTCATTCCCAAAGTCTGTCTGGCCTCAGGTTTTTCCATCAGTCAATGTAAGCTGATCACTATAGTCTGACTGTTTACCAAGGAAGGCAACAAGTTTTCTAATGGTCACAGTGAATAAAGTTGTTGGATGAGGCTGGAGCTTGCCCATCAGCAATCAATGTGAATTGATCTTTCAGTAATCAGAACTGTCTACCAGCAAAGGCTAAGTCTTTTGTACTACACAGAAGTAACTATGTTTGGCTTAGAACTTTGAAGTAGTACTCATTGAGAAAGAGGTTTATTCTTTCATGACTGTTAGCTACCTAGAAAATGGCTAGGTGCCACAAATGGTGCTGATCATAGACTATTTCTTTGTTTCCAATCCCCCAGCATAGTATGTTGAATATGACTTTGAACATTCTACAACACAACCCAAAACAAAGAAATAAACACTATAATGTTTGTTTAGAATAGGTAAAAATTATTTTTTAATTTTTAAAGAAAATTTCCAAGTAGATTTTGAAAAGCGCATCTTGATTACTTACCCTTAAAGACCCAAATAATTGTAAGTAAATATTACACTAGTTAATATATTTGTTTTTTATAGTGAAATGAATTGGCACTTCAGAATATCTGAATTATTTATAAATATTTATAATATCCGAATTGGTGATATATCTGTATTAAGCAAATAAGTAAATATATTATAAATAATTTGAGCTAGTTTTCTTTTTTGAAGTATTTATAGGCATTTTGGGAGAAAGATTGGGATGAGCCTCCATGCTGTTGGAAAATTGGAAGCATCAATGTAAATAGGGACGACCCAGAAGTCTCTAAAGTATAGAAACATAGATGTGGATTTACAAACATATGCATATATTTTTTACCTGCTATAGTCAGTGAGAGGTCCTAAAAATAATACTCTAGTAATACTAGCATACATCGTACTCAAGGTTTTGTCTCTTCTACTTTAGTAAATGAACAATAGAGCTCCGGAAAAGAGAGTGATTCCAGGGCTACCACAAAAAAGTGTAAAATCTACTGGGACACCTCATTAATGGAAGAGACTGCTCAGATGACGATGTGGGATATCAAAAGGACATGGGAACTAGTTCCAAGGTTTCTAATAGATAAACATGAAGCAAGTTAAATAACAAAATAAATAATCATAGTAATAGATTATTTTAGTCTGTTTTTGCTGTTATAACAAAATTCTTGAGCCCTGGTAACTTATACATTAGAAACTTATTTCTCACAGTTTTTGAGATTGAGCAGATCTAGAGCTACTCTAGTCAAGGCTGCTTTCTGCTTCAAGATGGCTCCTTACTTAGTCATCTAGAAACATTGAATGCTTCATCCTAAAATGGCAGAAATCATTTGTAGAAGGGCAAATTATTATTATAAAAATGAGAGATAATAAAAAGTATTAAGAATCCTCACACATTGTTGAATGGATTGTCAAGAAGTACTGTTTCTTTGGAAAATAGTCTGGCAGTTTCTCAGTAAGTTAAAAAGAGTCTCTCTCTCCCTCCCCCCTCCCTCCCTCCTCTCTCTCTATATATATGTATGTATGAATGTATATATATATATATATATATATTAGTTTCCAGATGCCATCAGGTTCCTCTGGCTACAATTTTTTAAGATGAGACAATATGGGTCAAGCATTTAATAAAATTAGAAATTTTAGATGTTTCATATCAGCAGTAGGTGTAGAAGAAAGGAAAAAAGTCAATCTGGAGGTCAATCACATGGCCATCAGCTTTTTTATCTAGCCTTATATATTTTTATCAACATTCAGAATTAGTGTTTCCATAGGGAAGTGATTCCTACACCAAACCTTGACAGAGTAAATTATATTATATTTATAATACTTGTTATTTATATTCCATATTTACATATTATATGTCTTTTATAATATTTACACATGTTGAATAACTGTTGTATGCTTTTTAATAAATAGATACAAACTATGTTTTATTAAATAATTACATTTTATTCATATAGTGGGAAAGAAATAATACTGAGATTAGGATATAAGCAATATTCTAAATGGAAGGATAAGGCTTTGTAATGCATGCTGTTTTTATATATATAACTTTTCCAGAGTGACAGAAGAACAATTTTTATAGTCTCTCATTGCTACCTCTCATGCTTTTTAAATTTTTTTTTAATGTAAGGGCAGAATTGACTGATTTTTGTAGGGAGGAAAAAAAGTGATCCTTTGAGACTTTTCAAAGGGAATCTAACTTTGAAAGATAATCTTTCATAGATTGAAAAGGTAGAAGGAACATCAATGTTCCTTTTTACTCTATAAAACAAAATTTGGAAATAAAATAGTCATCAATGCCATATGACACTGTAAAACATTCTTTGCTATCATTAGCATTTAAATTATTTTATTAACAAAATTGAATTTTGGAAGTTTTTGAGTTTCGAAATGTTTACCACTTAAAATTGGAAAAATTCATTAGTTGAAAGCTAATTTTCTGTGTATTGTATTATGACAGGTAATAAATCACAAGACAGTGGCATAGCAGAGATGGAAGAACTTCCTGTACCACATAATATAAAAATAAGCAATATTACATGTGACTCATTCAAGATTTCGTGGGAAATGGATTCAAAATCAAAGGACCGTATTACACATTATTTCATTGACCTCAACAAGAAAGAGAACAAGAACTCCAACAAATTTAAGCACAAGGTAAAACTTGAACGAATATCTAGATTTATTTGCATCTTAAAAATGTTGTTGCTTGGCATCAGTAGCTCACACCATCTCAGGAGACTGAGATCTGAGGATTGCGGTTCAAAGCCCGCCTGGGCAGGAAAGTCTGTGAGACTCTTATTTCTAATTAACCATCAAAAAAACCCACAAGTGGCTCTGTAGCTCACGTGGTAGAGAGCTTGCCTTGAGCTGAAGAGCTGAGGGATAGAGCCAGGGCCCAGAGTTCAAGCCCCCTGACCAACAAAACAAAAAAAGTTTTTATTATGAGAACATTTTAAGAGAAATGGAAATTCCTACTACTGATTTAAATGATGTTTGACAGTGGGAAGAATCTAATTTATATGTGAATTTAAAACTAATGACAAGTTGTCATGTCAAAAACGTGCTTTACAATGTTGGTGGAGGGGGGGAGGATTGGGTGCAGGGGAAAGGCTGGGAAGGGATGTGAAGGGTAAACAAAGGAGGAGGCTGCAATGCTTGATAAGAAATGTATGCATTATCCTGCCCATGTAATTGTAACCCCTCTGTACAGTATGTTCACAAAAAAAATAAAATATTAAAAAAATGAAAAAAATAAATAAAAGAAAAAAATAACTTCACATAGTAAATAAAATAAAATAAAATAAAATGAAAAAAATAAATAAAACTAATGAATTTTGAAAGAAAATGAAATATGCTTATTAAAAATAATTTTCAAAAAGTAAAATTATGACTTCATAATCAGTATGCCAAATTAGGCTAATTTCTTAAAAGTGATGTCATATAAATTAAGCACATGTAGTATTTTTAATACTTATATCTTTTTTCTCTTTTAAAGTTTTCTCATGAGAATATTATATTTTGAGGAGCACATACTTTTACAGAAAAGCACAATATACTAAAGAAAAACACATCATCGGACTATGCAATATTAGGCATGTCTCTTGATCATTATAGGCCTCAGTTTTTGATTATGGAAAACACAGATTTACATGTAATAATTACTAAGTGTTTATAAAAACATGAACATTTGGTTGTCACCTAGGGGTTTAAAGTTGATTAAAATTACATTTTAATGTTCCTTTCTCCCTTTTCCCCTTCTTCCCTTTTGTTCCCTCTCTTCCTCCCTTTCTTTTACTTCCTTACCTTGCTTTTTCTCTTCATAGGATGTTCCAACAAAATTGGTGGCAAAAGCTGTTCCCTTGCCTATGACTGTTCGTGGACACTGGTTTTTAAGCCCAAGAACTGAATATACAGTAGCAGTGCAGACTGCCTCAAAACAAGTTGATGGTGATTATGTTGTTTCTGAATGGAGTGAAATTATAGAATTCTGCACAGCAGGTAATTTTAAAATATCCTCAGTTAACCTTAGGTTCCTAGAAAGCTAATTACAAGAAAAATAATTTGCTTCTTTGTAATTATAAGGCATATAAGGATTGCACTGGTAGTTTTACCTTGTCATCTGTACTGTATAACACAATAAACAATATCTCTATAGCACAAGTGAGCATGAAATGACTTTTATGTTGCATGCATAGTTTGACTTTTGCCAAGTGTAACTTTGCAAATAAAAATTCATGTCATTTGAAAATATACTCAGCATATTTTGAGCTTTGTTTTGTGAGAGGCCTCTTGTTGTATATTCTTTCCAATTTGTTGATTTTCATAGATATTGAAGGAAGGAAACCAAGAATATAACACCCTTTTCAATTTAGGGTAATTGAGGCAAATCTCAATAACTGTGCCTAATGGAAATGTTATTGGATTTTTTTCACTTGAGTGCTGCAAAAGCTTAAGAACATTTATCTCTAAATTGTGGTCCTGTATGTGTGTGTCTTTGAGTCATTAAAAAAGCAATCTCTGGAATTGGGAAATCTGATGTGGGTAGTCTATGCCCTTTATTGGGGAAATTACTATTCCACTAGAATGTTCCAATATTTCCTTTGGAAATACTGCTATTCATCTCATTTGTCTGTTTATTCATCTATTTACTCATTTAAGAAACAAGTGTTTATTGAGCATGTAGTTCAGCAATTATGATTACTTCCTAATTAGAAAAAACAAAGTGGTAAGAAGAAACTTTCAAAATAAAAGGTTGTAAAAAATCTTTTTTAAAAAATTTGCTTCACCTGTTGCAGGTTGCTTAGTAGCTCCTTACCCCCCACCTCCCACTCAGCCTCTTTTTGACATTATTTTGGTGCTTATATCATTAACTCCTGGTTTATTCCAATATCTACCATTGTCTATTAATCTAAATTAAGCTCAGTGTAAAAATTTCTTGGACATGTTAAAGGATAAAATTCTAATTCTGTATGTATATTATATACATGCATGGAAAGATGACAATGAATCATCTTTGTAAAAGCAAGGATAGATAAGGAACATATGGACTTTTAAATGAACTGCAGATATTTTTCTATAAATTATTTTGCCTTGTTATTTTCATCAGTCACATCTAAAAGGAAACCTGTACTTTGTGAACCTGACTCTAAATTTTGGGAAAGCTGTTAGGCATAAATTTTTTTTTAAATCAGGATAACTGATTTACACATTTATTAAGCAGTATGACCTACTATTGGAAATAAAAGAAAATAGAATACCACAGATAATTTACTTTTAATCTGTAACAAAGGCAGCAATTCTCACCATGACAATACCAGTATTGTAGTTTTTATTTGGTTACTTTTTGTTGGTCATGGGGCTTAACCTGAGGGCCTGACATTTTCACTCAAGGCTAGTGCTCTACCACTTTGAGCCACAGCACCATTTCCGATTTTCTTGTAGCTAATTGGAGATAAAAAGTCTCACAGACTTTCTTGACTGGGCTGGCTTTGAACCTCGATCTTCAGATCTCAGACTCCTAACTAACTAGGATTATAGGAATGAGCCACCACTGCCCAGAAGAGTAATATACTTTCATCTGTGAATGTGATCATCTAAGTTTTCATAGTCCTTCATACATTTTATATTCTGAATAATTTTGGGTTGTGTTGCAGATACATTAAGTAAACAGTTTTACTTGATCTGTTCAGATCTTAGATATCCAGATTTTTCTTAGTTTCTGATGCATGAGTTTGACAGCAGTCCTGAATTATAAAACAGAAAAGGTGGTTTATATAAATAGGTTAATTTGACAGCTAACATGTGATTTTCAAGTCTTTTATTCCCAAAGACCATCAACTAGGAGACAAGGACCATGTCTTTAAGTTACTTACTATATGAACACATTTAGTCAAGTCTCAATTTCTGTTTCAGTAAGATGGCTATATTTAGTCTACATGGTCAACTTCAGAGATTTAGAGAACAAATTAAACAAAGAATATTCTTTCCAATTTTGCTATTGCTTGACGATAATAAACTCATTTGATTAATTTGCTGACCGTAGAAAGGCTGGTATGTCATTGAGCTATGAAGAGCTATGAAGAGTTATTGAGTAAATGTTTCAGAATTTTTCAGAGAAAATAATGCATGAATATTCTAAGAAACAACTATAAACCATAAGAAAAATATTTTTGAAGCAAGAAAAAAATGGATCTTTAAAAAACAGATACAGTTTTCTTTATAAGATTCAGTTTCCTATTCACTAAATTGAATTTTACAGGTGATTTTTAGTAATATACAGTTTATTAAATATTGTTCTTTTTAGATGCTATATTTTAGTGTCTTTATTGTATTTAATTGTACAAACGTTCATTCAACAAAGCAGTTATGAAAACAGTGCATCTTGATCAATGTTGCCTCTTTCAACATTCTTACCCACCCCTTCCAACCCATCCCTTCCTCATTTGTCTTAGTTTTTAGGTTGTGTATTGATTTTTTTTGCCACTTAACAAAGCAGTTTATGTATACAATGCATCTTGATTTGTATCATCCATTCAACATCTTCACCCCACTTCACCCCACCCCTTCCCTTATTTTCCTTAATTCTGTGGCATATACAATGAATTTTTGCCTGCACTGGTTGCTGTAATTTTAATGACAGACTTTTAAAAATATTTCAGACTATTCAAAAGTTCATCTAACGCAGCTGTTGGAGAAGGCTGAAGTAATTGGAGGACGTATGCTTAAGTTTTCTGTTTTTTATCGTAACCAGCACAAAGAATATTTTGATTATATTAGGTAAGAATAAAAATATTTAATGATTTGTTTTTGCTTTTCTAAGTTTGAATCTACATTCTAGGTCCATGTTTTCCTGGAAACTAGTTCTGTCAAATTTCAGTTCCGGGTTTCTTTTCAAAATAGTTATACTTTTATTTCCCAGAAAAGTCATATATGTATTTTTTTCCATGTCACTTAGATTCCTTACCATAATTATGTAGTAATTCTTATGTATTTGGTTGGCAGACACTAAACCGCTGGTGTTGAGATTGATGAGCATTTAATGTAAACATTTCTCATTTCCAATAATGCAAATGTCATGTTTCATATTGACTCCTCTAATTTTATGTTCTTGTTGGTCGCTTTAAGGCATTGTAGTGAGAAGATAAAAGTTAACCATTTTATGAACCCTTAGATATGTATTTAAATGTTTTTTTCTTTCATGCATTTGTTTCTAACACATTTATAAGATTAGTTCTTTGTTGCTTTGTATGTCCCTCCCCCACAGTATAACCCCTGCTTTCACTATATTTGATGTTGGCATAATCTGTGGAGGAGAAGGGGAAAAACAAGTCGTTTAAATAAGGATACAGGTGGACCTGTTGCAACAATAAGAAGTACAAGTTGTCATGTCAAAAATGAACTTTACAACTTTGGGGGGGGAGGAATTGGAGCGGGGGGGGGGGGAAGGGATGTGAAGGGTAAACAAAGGAGGAGGCTACAATGCTTGATAAAAAATGTACGCATTATCCTGCCCATGTAATTGTAACCCCTCTGTACAGTATGTTCACAAAATAAATAAATAAATAAAATAAAAAATAAAAAGTTAACCATTTTATAGAATACTACGATAAATCACATAGGATATGCAGGTTTTTGTCTAAGTGAAATTTTAGTTTTTATCCTGAATTGATTGCTCATGAGCATGATTTCCTTTGTTTGCTTTAGAATTTTAATGATTCCATTAATTTGTTTTTCTAAGATATCCAATGTTTTTCCCTTGAATCAGTTCTCAAACAGTTAATAGAACTCTCTCTGTGGTAGTTTTAATACTTGCAGCACTTCAGTATTCGTAAAAAAAAATAGGATAAATAGGAGTTTTAAAGTGAGACTAAGGCTTTTTAAATGGCAAATAGTGTATTAGTTCTAATACCTCTTTCGTCTGTCTCCCCTCTCCTCTCTGTCTCCTCTTTCCCTCTCTTCCTCTCTCTCTCTCCCTCTCCCAGTTTCTCCTCTCTCTTTCCTCTCTCTCCTGTGACCATGTTTAGGCAGGCGTTCTACCACTTGATCCTAGGCTGCAGTCCTCCATATGTGGAGCTGACAGGTTCATACTACTGCACACAGCCATTGCTTTTTCCCTGTAGCTAGAGTATACGCCCCACAACCAAGCCATTAGTTAAAGATAGAGTCTTGGGAAGTACTTGTTGCCCAGACTAGACTATAACTCGTTTCCTCCAGGGTCCACCTCCTAGGTTTGAGCTACCATACCTAGTTTAGTTTTTTTTTTTTTTAAGTCCTTGTTCTTACTTGAGACTCTTAGGATATTCTTGATAGGATTGTATATTTTTAGAAAAAACAGAGGGGATAACTGTTTAAAAATAAATGTACTCAGCCGGGCGCTGGTGGCTCATGCCTGTAATCCTAGCTACTCAGGAGGCTGAGATCTGAGGATTACGGTTCAAAGCCAGCCCGGGCAGGAAAGACTGTGAGACTCCTATCTCCAATAAACCACCAGAAAACCGGAAGTGGCGCTGTAGCTCAAGTGGTATAGTGCTCGCATTGAGCTGAAGAGCTGAAGGACAGTGCCCAGGCCCAGAGTTCAAGCCCCATGACCGACAAAAAAAATTAAAAAATAAAAAAATAAATGTACTCATTGCCTTACTTATGTAACTGTAAACACCCCCTTCATCATCTTTAAAATAAATTTTTAAAAAATAAATTGAAGCTGGTCTCTCAAAAATGTTAGGAAGCTTTGAGATGTTTTTATTCATACATACTTCTCTAGTTTCTTCTCTTAAATCAGAATCACACTTCCATGTTTATATAAGCTATGGAAAATGCAAAGGGAAGTATAGAGAAAGAATAGTTTTGATATCTGTGTTCTTTAGAAAGTATTTTGTAATATAAATTTTTACATGTTTTCATAGTAAAAACATTTCTGCCATTTGTTTGACTATCTTATACAGAGTTTAGTTCAACATTCTCTAAACTGGTAAAAAGTACTCTAGATTATGTATAATCCTGGTAGATATTGTTCACCTAAGTTAGAGAATAAACTGAATATCATATATTGTGTTCACCAACTGCTAATTGCAAATTATACACTCAGGCATTTGAGCATAAAATTTGAAAATAAAATTCTACTATTGTAGAATTTTACTATTTTCTTACTATTCAATAAGCAGTACATTAACAAGATGAATATTACTTCTTTGGGGCTCTTTGAATTCAGGGAGTATTTGCAAATGTCTGTTTTGGGTGGCCACTGGAGGTCAGTGTTTCGCTGTGCTTTTCTGTATTCTTCAGACAGGGAAAGTGTTTTTAAAATTGCTTCCAAGAGGAGGGGCAAGAGATCAGAGTACCTGGCCTATGAGTAATTATTGTACACATTGTATGATTTCATTCCAATTTATCAGCATGAAAGAGGTGTTTTCTAATAAGGGAATTAACTTTTAGTGGATTTTCAAAAATGATAGTAGTGGATTGAAATGCATGTAAATATTATCTTGAGGAATTATATAGAAGCAAATATATTTGCTACAGCATGAATACAATTTGTCAATAGTGCTTTCTTTTCAACAGTTTTTTTTCATTACTTGAAATTCTTTGTATCTTCAGATGTTGTACAGAGGGGTTTGGGTTTAAAATGTCCATTTAAATGTACACCGCATCTTGATCAGTATTACTTCTTTAATCCTTCTTCCCTCTATCCCAGTCTATCCCATCTCTCCCAATCCACACTCATTTCCTCAAGTTTCCTAGTTCTGTTTTCACCTGTGCACATTGACTAGTATGACTGTATTCACTCATCATTCCTGCCTCTATTCGTCTCATTGCTTGGAATTTTTAGCTTGAAGGTTTCTGATATAAATTTATCTTTTCCTGAATTTTTCCTGAATTTTTCTCATTTATATATTTATATAATCTTGCATCTCACTGAGCTACTTTAGGATTAGTTTGAATTATTTTTCAGATATTTTGTAGATTCCTTCAATGTAGAATATCTCTTTTTTTATTTTTATCTTTTTGTGTTGTCCTAGAGCTTAAACTGAGGACCTGGATGCTGTCTCTGAGCCTTTTTCTCAAGATTAGCACTCTATTATTTGATGCACAGCTTCACTTTCAGTTTTTTCATAGTTAATTGGAGATAATAGTCTCACAGGCTTTCCTCCCTGGGCTAGTTTCAAACTGCAGTCCTCAGATCTCAGCCTCCTGAGTAAAAAAACTAGGACTACAGGTGTGAGCCACTGACACCTACTTGATAGAATCTATTTCTGAAGAATTGTTTTCCTGTGGAGTTGTCTTATTCCATTTCATGCTGTATTAGTGTTCATGTTATAAAGTAGGTTTTATAAGAAAATATTTTTCTCATTTACATGGGATATGTAACATAGGATGTCAGTTGGCTAGGTGCCTTACGTTTGATTATAGAGGATCTCTTAAAAGCTTTGTCTATATATGATTGGCATTTAATTAATATCCACAATGTCTATGAGTGCCTCAGAGTCTAGACTTCATTAGTTCATGAAGATAGCTGTACGAATTTGCAGTGGTCAGCAGCTTCTAAAGGTGTGTGTTCCTGAGTCATATGATAGCAGCTGCCACTCTCTTGTATGAAATGTGTAGAGGACTGTCCCCAAGTGCCTTAGGCCAAGCACATGTGACACCAGGGGTTGTGTTCCCTGTAGCCACTATCCCCAAGCCACAGGATGGGTAGTGGCAGATCATCTTTACCTTAGGTTCAAGGCTAGAATTTAGTTATTGTCAAAAGATGGACAATATCAAAAGATGCATTTCCTTGATGTTGTAATAGGATAGTTGTCTTTTGGACTGTTTTTAGCATATTTGTACTAAGCACTGGTCATTTCTTTTTCTTTGGTAGAGAACACCATGGGAATGCTATGCAGCCCTCAGTCAAGGATAATAGTGGTAGCCATGGCTCCCCTATCAGTGGAAAATTAGAAGGCATCTTCTTCAGCTGCAGCACTGAATTCAATACTGGGAAGCCACCCCAGGATTCACCCTATGGAAGATACAGGTTTGAAATTGCAGCAGAGAAACTTTTTAACCCCAATACTAACTTATACTTTGGGGACTTCTACTGTATGTACACTGCTTACCATTATGTGATTCTTGTTATTGCCCCTGTGGGATCACCAGGAGATGAATTTTGTAAGCAGCGCCTTCCTCAGCTAAATTCCAAGGAAAATAAATTTTTGACCTGTACAGAAGAAGACGGGGTACTGGTATACCACCATGCCCAGGATGTCATTTTAGAAGTCATTTACACTGACCCTGTGGATCTTTCTCTGGGCACCGTGGCAGAAATTACTGGTCATCAGCTCATGAGTTTGTCTACTGCAAATGCAAAGAAAGATCCCAGCTGCAAAACCTGTAACATAAGTGTTGGACGTTAATGCCCACTTTTCTTATTCTTACTCAGTCCCTTGTCTTCCCCTAGGAGTATTGATCCTCTGTTGTTCATTTTCATCATCAAATGTTTTCCATGAAGCATGCACATGCCGCTGTCACCAAAAGCAAACCACTACTTTTCAAATGTCATTCAGAACCATTTTAGTGTTTCCTATTCCCCACCCTTTCCACTACTTTCAGTGATGGAATATCCTAAGTTCTCCTTCTGACACTTTATTTGCCTAGATGCTGCAAAGTTTTTATTTTTTCTTTATGCCAAACATAACAAAACAATTATATAGGCCGCTTTAGCAGAACACAAAATAATGGCTTATAAATGTTGTTTAAATATGCGTTCATTTTAATCTACTGAACAAATATTGGGATAACTCCAAACCGCATGAAAGGGTGTAATTGCAGCATGAGTTAAATCTTGAAGCCTAGAATGGTCAGCACTTCCAACTTGTTGTTTGACAGTGTTATTTATGTTATTTATATTAGCTAACAGGAAGCAACTACTGTGTTTCAACATAATAAATATAATAGAAAAATATTTTATTTGTATTGTTGTATAAAATATTTACAGTCATATAGAATATATAGTTACATTTTAATAGCAATTGTATACATGTCATGAAACCATTTCCCTTATCAAAGATGTAATTTGTAAACCTCAAATAGTTGTGTATCTGTCCTGTTCCAAGTAGATGACTTCAATTAAACAAATTTATGAAGGACATTAATTATTCTGATTCATAAAAGTTATAAAATATTAGGTAAATACAGAGAAAATATTAAGCCTCTGAAATAGTCTGCTTCTGAAATCATCCATATTCTCATCTAAGCTACATGAAAGTGTGAGTTTCTTCAATATCATGCTTAAACATTACAGAAAATAGAAATACAAACATGGTTGGTAATGAGAAAAAATATCTTGTTTTCACAAAAGCAAAATAAAACAAATGTCTGTTAGTATGAAATAACAAAAGAAGATACACAAAGATAATGAAACAAAAATGTTCTGTCTGGCTTCTTTTCCAAGGTGTCATGGCAGACAATTACCAAACCTTTCATTTTATACAGAATGAATAACTACATTTCATGAGAAAAAGTCTACTTTACAAAGAATAGACCTTGGAACATTAAGAAAAATGCATATTCCAAA
Source organism: Dipodomys ordii (assembly GCF_000151885.1). NCBI lineage: Eukaryota > Metazoa > Chordata > Mammalia > Rodentia > Heteromyidae > Dipodomys > Dipodomys ordii. Next base: position 7,863,017 of record NW_012267250.1, read on the forward strand.
TGGAAAAATAGTTATATAATTTTAGATATAGTAAACAAAAAGATTAGCAATAATTCTATGGTCACATCAGAGTATACTGTAGACACATCTATCCAAAATACCTATTTTAAACCTTTAATACAATATTGTAATATAAACATCTGTCAATTATAGACAAAGATAATTCACAATGTACATGCTATCAGAAAGAACTTTGGTAACCAGAAATGTAAAGTTTCCAAAAACATAAAATAATGTGCTATTTTTATAGAAATAAAAAATTAGCAGTGACACATTCTAGTATATTTCAAGGTACTAAAAGCCTAACAGATTTAAAAGACAAGGTAGCAGACGTTATTTCACTTTAAAATCACTTAAAAATTTCAAGTTAGTTACATTCCTTATTAGCTGTTTTCCTTCCTATATGAAATGAGAAGCAGATTTTTCCATTCTCACTGATCTAACATGCTGTTTTCCATATATCATCAAAAATAATCTTTGGACACTAAACTTTCCCAAACAAGTGGCCTGGCTATCTGTCGTTTAGATTAATAAAATACTAGATATTTCTGAAATAACTATATTTACCATGATTTTTCCCAAGTAGCTGGATGCCTATTACATTTCCCCATTTAAATCCCTTCTTCTTGCGTGTAATTATACTATTCCTTCTTAAAAATAGTTAATATACACTAAAGTGCTTCCATTTTCATTATATCAAAACTTCTTAGCAGGAATGGCAGAGGAACATAAGTTTAACTGGTATGAAAGTGGTAAAGATTTCATGAACTTCAAATAGTTTTGGCCACATCTTGCTTGCTAATGAGGACTTCTAATAGTCTCAGTTTAGCTTTTATGTGCTTGTATTCATAGTACTCATCTGCCATTGGTATCCTGTCCTCCTTTTGTGGACTTCTGCAAAACACAAAATACAATCTGTTGTTCACAATGAATCGTCATTAAGCATACTTTTATAATCGATACATCAAAATTATAGGAAATTGCTTCTACTTTTTTTATTATGTTTTTTTATCTCCTCATGTTTCTAAATGATAATGCCCTGAGAAACTGAATGTAATAGCTACTTTGCAAATATGTGGTCCAGTGCTCAGACATATAACCATGAAGCAAGAAATAAGATCTAAGGGAAAAAATGCTAGAAGCTTTAAAGCATTCTTTGTCATTTTTCAGTTAGTTGCCAAGATTCCATACCTATGAAGATTGTTTAGCCCTTACATTGAAAAAGTTGTTTAAAATAGCAACTATTTTGAAAATGTCACAGAAATTTTAATGAGTGAATAATTCATAAAGTTATGTTGGTAAGAAATGTCTAATGGCTGTCTTATAAGCTTCAAACATTTCCAACTTTTCTTGTAATTAGGATACCTGTCTGCTGATGTGAAGTGTACGAGTCACTAAGCTGTTTCTTGATTGAAATTTGAGTCTAAATTACAGCTATTTTCTTCTATACACTAATTATAAACTAGGACTAGACATATATCAATGATAGATTTTAACAAATATACAGTCTACTAAATAAATGTTCCTACCATACTACCAAGAACCTTTACAGTGACTTAATACTTTTAGCAATTCATTTGCATGGTTATTTCACTCTATAGGCATTCCCAATTTTCAAAAAAATCTCAGGGAAACAAGGAAATAATAGGCCATATTTCCTAGCCATTCAGATGTTTTAGTTGTAATAACTCACTACTTTCACATTTAGATGAACTGTATCACCACAAGAGGGCATACAACCTCACCTATAACATAAAAGCATATCTGAAGTGGGTTTAGGTGTTGAAGTTGCATTGGAATATTAGATGTATAAATAATAAACTGTCAAAAAAACATGCCAAGAAACACTACAGATTCACTACGTAGGAATATTAGCTTATTAGGAATTTCTCAAACTCATTAAGGTAAACTTATGGGTTCAAACAGGTAAAAATAGAAATTTGTTGTGAAAAGATGTGTGCACATTTTAAACTAATTAACTCATTTCTGATTAGAAAAGACTATTTAAATGTAGGATTCTGAAAAACATCTCCCCAAATATTTACCTACTGGAAAACAGACCAGATACTTGAATGTAAATCACATATGTGTTCATAATATATAGCAGACAGTCCAGACAAAGTCACTATTACACGAATGTTTTATAGGGAGCGTTTCATGAATGTTTCATCAAAGAAGAATATATGGGGGCTGGGAAGGTGGCTCAGTGGTCGAGCGCTTGCCTAGCATGCATGAGGCCCTGGATTTGATTCCTCAGCACCACATAAGCAAAAAGAAAAAAAGCCAGAACTGGCGCTGTGGCTCAAGTGGTAGAGTGCTAGCCTTGAGCTGAAGAACTGAGGGACAGCGCCCAGGCCCACAGTTCAAGCTCCGTGACCACCACCATTACCAACAACAACAAAAAAGAATATGTGGAGAAAGTAAACAAAGTAACTAAATTTAGCTCCTAACAATTCTCAGTACCATAGCTAACATTACCAGAAAGATAAATAAGTTGGACTTGTAGGAATCAATTGGAAAGGAAGACTCTTAAGTGGAAAATAAAATATATTTATTCAGTTTCTCACTTAATAGTTCCTCTCATTGAATAGCCTGATGAGCTAAAGGGGAAATGCTGCCAACACTTAAAAAGTAAGTAGACCAAACTTGAATGTTTTAAGGTAGAAAATAGTCCCTCTCTGTCAGGGAACTCCTCAGGCTGCTGAATTAAAGCAGTTTTAAAAAAGCAAGATACCTCAATGGAGAAGAATACTAAGGAGTCAGTATATCAGTGACTTTAACCATTATGCTCCAGAATCCCAAAGAAGACTTTGATTTCTACTCTGCTAATTAAAAACTATGATTTTGGAAAAGTTACATATACTTGTTTTTTTTTAAATATTGATGTCCCACATGATAGCTGTAACTTCCCAGATTATACCAGGGTTCAAGGCATTTCATCTTACAAAAGTAGGTCAGTATAGCTAGGTGATATTGTCTGGCTCTTCAAAAGTAGATCATCCTTCAACTCTTGGTTACAAATTCATGATTTTGTAGGTGGGACACTTAAAAGGTATAAGAAGCTAATGGAGCATTTAAGATTTGGATTGACACAGATAGAGGACCAAAAGGTACAACTGAAGATTTAAAGAACAGATAAATGGCTATATATTTTACTGAATGCTGAAATGAAATAATTATGGATAGATACTGACTTTTAAAAGATATACTTAAAAGGATTATTATTTTATAGGTATGGAATAACTGGTGCAGCTAAGAAGCAGAGAGCAAAGTTGTTATATAAACTGAAAAAATATACTTTAAAGCATTAAATGCAACAGTTACAATAAAATTCATTATGTAAAATAGGGGGGTTTAGTCCTTAAAGTGATTGTTTCTGCAAAAACATTACAATTCCTTCTTAATAAAGTTCTCTAGAAAACATGATCTTTGAAAAAAATCTCTCTGGACACACTTACCTTCCTGTTTGTTTAAAAAACTGTTCTTCAAATTCTCTTAGGGCTTTCCGAAGTCTTTTCTTGTCAGCCCTAGTTTCTCGGAGATGATCAAGAAGTACAGGCCTATATTAAGCAACATATATATGTTTTTCACAATTACTCAGCATACTTGAAAGATAATGAGCACATTACCTGTTCAAAACTTGTTTTTAACTGAAAACTTCTTAAAGAAATATGTCGAACATAGTATTAGAAATTACATGGTGGAAACAGGTAATCATGAGAAAGGAGAAAGGACAGAGGCAAGTTCATTGAGTCTATTGTAAGAAATGATGTTACTATGACTAGATGAGGGGAAGGTACAGACATGTTGATGCAATATAGATCATCAGTATTTGAAGAGACTGAAATTATAAAAGTCACTAGAAGGATTTCAAGGAAGGATTTGGAAAAGAATTCCAAAGAACTTAGAGAATGAATGAAGAGAATACAAAATGCTTGGAAATGAAATTGTAAACCAAAAGCTACTGTAAATTCTACTCACTTGATAATAGATCTTATATATGCTTATGGGACTCTGAAGTTTGAAATTATACATGGGCATTTATACTAAGAGAATATTCCATAGCTTTTACCAAAAACTTCTCACTCTCTCCTTCCAAAACAGTTCAGACTGTCATAATTCAGAACAACCCCCCTCCATAAAAAAAGAAAAATAAAATTTTCTATTTTCAATGAGTTCAAAAAAATCTCACCTAGTCAGTCTATTACCTTATCCCTCTGTGAGGTATTTTCTATACAATGCATGTTAAATTTTCATAATCTGGGCTGTAATATATAATCCAAACAAGACCAAATGATCAAAAGGATGCCAGGTGTCAAATAATGACAATCTTAAAAAAAACTAAATTGCTCTTGATTGAGGGGTTATTAGGAGACAATAAACAACTCATTTAAAGTCTAGGCAATTACCAGCCTAGAGAAATTATTTCATCAAAATGCAATGGAGTAGGATTTTAAGGGTCTGACAATTGTTGACCCGTACAGGATCTTAAGTCTCTCTGTGTCAAGTATTTTCAGTGATCATCTCTACTTCTACACTGTAAAGGGTTAGACCTGTGTCAAAATCTTATTGAAAAGAGGTATGATTAAAGGAAAGCACACATTTACATTTATAGAATTTTAAGGGCTTTACTGAGAGCTGTGGTTCTTCATGGCCTTACCTTCTACTCTAAGGGTTAAAGAAATGCCTATAAATTTTTACCAAATCATGAAATAAAATAATTAGGGACATCCAATTGTGCGTTTAGAGCTACTCTCTTCTAGATAGCACTTTTTAGAGAGTCCAAGAGATCTCCTGAAGTTTTTACATTCATATAAATTATTGACCTCGAACTGGCAGAGTTAAAAGACTCCACACTTAGGATTTACACTCACATGGTTGCCTCATGTAAATTAGACATGGAAAGGGCAGGCTGTTTTATTTCTTTCTTCTCATCAGCTAGCAGGGCCCTCACAGGCTCAGTCTCACTAGAGTAGGTGAGGTGATCACCAACAGGAAGGTGAGACACTGAATCCGGTAAAGAAGGTTGTTGGTTTCCCTGTGGACAGTCTTCATCAGAGTCCTCTTCCTCCTGCTTACAACAGACAGAATTCAATAAAGTTACTAAATGCGGTATACCTCTGGAGAGTTCAAAACTGGAGAGAAGAACCATAAAAGACATCATGAAAACCAGCAGGTAATCCACTGAGAACTGGGATGGAAACTACCAGGAGCTGAAGATAGAAACTGCTTTGCTAAATGGCAACTCCTTTGTACAACTACTTAAAGCTAATAATAAACTCTAGAAAGTCAAAAGTGTAAAGAGGCCACCATGTTTAGCTAAAATGCTTACCATGTTCCTTTGTATTTGCTGGTGAAGGAATTCACAGATTTTAGGATATTGTCCAATCTGGACTGCACTAACAGGTTATTGTATACCCTATTACTCAGATTAGGGGTATAGCGTTACACTAGTGATGTGGGTTAGGAGGAGATAGACTACATATACCTTGTCGTTCAGTTAGGTCCCATTGAAGGTCACATTCACATATACAGGATACTTATAAAATGGACAACCTTAAGGAAGAGATTTTTGAAGACTAAAGCAAAGTGGGATTACTTCTTAACCTGTTCTAGTAATTAAAACAACCAAAAAATTTCTTGCAGGGAAATCTAAAAATCGATTCCATTTTAAATGATGTTTACTCAATGGAGAGCATTATTCTCTTAAAAAGATAAAAGAATATACTCGCATTTGTTAACATGCTATTTTATAATCTTTAGCAAGTGGCTGTTTTGATATTAATAGAGGAGGATTTGTAGTGCTTATACTAGTTCCATATGTTCATCCTTTATTAAAAAATAGCCTAACTCAATTTCAGTACTACTATTTCAGTACTCCATATTTCTGCTTTTAAAAATGACTGGTATCAGTGATATATATGCGCAAGAAAGCCATTTTATAATTCTCATAGTGCTATCACATGATACAAACTAAACATTAATGCAAACACCAGTAAAGATTTCAGTGGTGCAATTATCATTACTTACAATTGTTGGAATAAGGGAAGGTGTGGACAAGATTTGCTTGATGATTCTGTATCGATCATAAAGAGGCTTTATTAAATTCTTGTCTTGCTTAATTACCTGAAAAACAAAAAGATATTCTGGTTAAGATACGACATTTCTCCTGAAAAAAGGCCCATCTGTTGAAGGTTTGGTCCCCAGCTGAAGGCAATGTTGGGAGGTGATTTGTATCATGAGGTACTACCCACATCTCTGGATTAATCCACTGACTGACTCTGAAGTAAGTAGATTACTGGGAGGTGGGGCCTAGTTGGAGGAAGTGATCTACTCAAGTGTCTTGTTCTCTTCTTCCTGGCCAACATATGGTCCCCAAAATTATCTCTCCTTATGCCTCAGTCAAGTGACAAAACTGTGATCCATAATAAACTTGCCTCCTTTAAGTTGTTTTCCTCAGACATTTTGTCACAATGACAAAAAGTGACTAACAGACATCTCCTTTTATTGTCACATGATGACATAACTATTTCCTGTTTTTCATATATAAGGAAGTTGAATCTCAGATAATACATTCACCTGCCAATGGCATATTATTAGGAAAGTTCTAGTCAAGCACTGAGTGATATTCTAAGTTTCTTATACCAGTCCTAACTCCCCCCTCACTATCCTGGCTAATTTGAGACAACATAGGACTTTCATATCAGTCAAGATACTTGTATGGATATGGTCAATACACTTGTAAAATACAGAATGAACCCAGAAGCACTAAAGGATAGAAGACTCCAGATGTGCCTGATTATAAACATACAGAAACCACCCACTGGCTATTAGTTGACTTGCAGAGCCCAAGTTCTAATGTGAAACACAACATGAATCTTTTGCAAGTTGGTACATACTGTCACCTCATTATGATCAGATCATGTTCTTTTGCAAGTTGGTACATACTGTCACCTCATTATGATCAGATCATGTACAACAATAGGTAAGGCCATCATCTTCCTAAAGATTTCATCCTGACGTTAAATGTGCTGTTTTTCATCTTTCTAGTTGCCCATTCACTCGGCAAACGTATTCCATACTACCTGTTACTAGGGGATCTGTAAGAAGTTTAAAGCTTAGGGTCACAAAATAACCTACGGAATAGTTAGAGCTATGTTGGAGCAGCTGCGATTCTTACTCAGAAACTGAAAGGCAACCACACCATTATTAGAGTTGATAAAGGACTACAAGAAAAGTTCCCTGGTATACGTAAATGAAACTATAAGCAGAATGAGGAAGGACTGGTCAGATAAACACTAATCATTATTCTTTGTAAATTCATAATTTTTCTTTAACCTCCAGGCTCATATATCCTAATGCTTCAATGACAACTCTACTGATTGATTGATAGAGATTTCAAAACTAAGATGGCTAAACTAGAAATCTTAAATTCCAACCCAACAGTCCCCAAGAAACCATACCTCCCTATTCTTCTTATGTAGACATAAAACCAGTTTGCTTACTAGTTATTCTTCATCTTGACTTTATTATATTGTAACATACAGAGAAGGGATTATAATTGAAGCTCTGTCAGACAGTAATACTTATTTCTTAGTATTGAGTTCATTGGCTTATTTGAGGAAGAAATGGACATAAAAATACTGTCTTTACCATTTTCTATCAACACATAACGTTATGACCTCCAGAACAGAAGACAATCTCAACACCCTTATGTAGGTCATGGCCAGGGATTTATCGGACTAGAATTTTGGAGTCAGTCTCCTAAAGATGTTTCTGTGTTGTCAAAGTGCTCTAACAAACTGGTCAAAAGCATGATCTCTTTAATATTGTGCAGAATGCTGGACCCCTACAATATGGTGTAAGGTACCTTAGAATCTTCCTGGGAAGGAAGCTGCTCTCTTTTCTCCTTCAGGCTTGTCAACGTTGTATCTGAAATCTCTTCTCCAGAGGAGCTTGGCTCCGGGCCTGCAGCTTCTGGCTTTCCATTTTCCATTGGGACTGCGGGTTGTTCACAGGACAGGTTTCGAGTTGGGCCTTTGGGAGCACTCCCTTGTTCTTCTGACAGCTTCAGCTTTAGTTCTAACAGAAACGCCATGAATTACCATAAACTAGAAGGAATCACTGGCCCTGATGATAAAAAGGACCCTTTCAAGAATGTGCTCTTGATTGCTTTCTATGGGACAAGGGCAGCCTCAGTCAAAGTCATAAGTGCTCAATCAAGTTTCAAAGCAAAATGCTCTTGAAGCAGGGATCTCCTAGAGGTGGAGGATCATGTGCGGTAATAATTGTTTTAGATTTCAGTGGGACAGTACTAGAGGAAGACCAGTGGTATCTGACCCCAAGTTTCCACCAGTTACCCATTTTATCATCTGAAATTCTGTATTCAACAATCCAATGATATAAGTTTTGAAAGTTGTGTTGTTTACCAAGAGCCCCTGTGGAAATGCAAACATTTCTGGAAGATAATAGTCATACAGACTCCTAAAGAAGCACAGAAGGTATAGGAAAGGAGATTTAAGAATGTCAGCCTCAATTTGTCAAAGTTCAGTTCTTAAAACCCAGGAAGGACCACATTACAATGTGTCTTCATATAAACCTGAAGAATTAAAAAATAAATAAAGCCCCACCTGGGACTTAACAGGGAATTATATTTCAGATTCATGTGAATAAAGCCATTTATATTGATTTCTCAACCACATAGCTCATTTTCGTTGACTTTAGACTGGCTTACTGTTTAAACACTGCGTATTTTATTAATGAATTTCATCATTACAATTTAATAGCACTGAATTAATATTCCATCCTAGTGATTAATCACTACCATTTCAGAAATTTAGAAAAAATACTCCAATATCTAAAACTTTCAGAGTACATAGAGGAAAATAATTTTGTGTGTTGGTCCCGGGGCTTGAACTAGGATTACAAGTATGAGTCACCAATGCCTGGCTGATTGCTCTTTATAAGTGGATTTTAAAGTAAATTTATACACTACCATCTTCAGAAAGGGACATGGAAAGAAGAGAGGTGAACTCAGAAACAAAAGAACCACATCATCCAAGGTATATAGCATTTCTCTTTGGGCATAAACATTGTCATCTGTGTGGTAGGATATAGAGTCTAGGCCCCTTTTGTTTTCAACATCCAGGAATCCAATAACCAAGTGAATTGCTCTACTTAGAGGCTGGAGGGCCTCATCTCTTCATAAAGAGGTTTGTCAAGTGGGGATTTAGAATAAAGGAAATCTGGGACCTCTTTTTATTTCAAAATGGCCTCCAGTATAAGTAGGAAACTAAGACCTAGAGAATATAGAGGGAAATGAATAAAAAAATTCCCTGAAGCACATTATCCTATTTTTAATTGCTTTTCTGGGAAAAGAGACCTTTGGCTGGCATTTACCTTTGAGCTGTTTACGACCTTTAGCCAAATCATTCATCCATTTCAGGACTTCAGGATTAGAAGTCTTGTCACCATGGGAAGGCTTCCAAAGGAAGGAAAAATAGAAGGGGAAGAGAGGGAAGAAGGTAGAGAGGTAGAGAGAAAGAGAACAAAGGAAAAACAAAATTTTAAATAGCTCAAATACAAAGATAGTCCAGGAACAAACAAAACTGAGAGAAATGTGAAAACCTGAGCTGACTGAATTACCTCCAGAAAACAAGATCAAACATTCTTGAATTCTTCTGCTCTTTGAACCTTTACCATGGGCATTATTTCTAAACACGCTTGGTCACCCAGAATCTTATATACTCCTAATCACACCAGGGTTCCCATACACCATAGCTTATTGCCAAGCCATTTTCTTTATCAGTATATACAACACTGATAATATCTTGCGTGTACCTCACATACATGGTTTAGGATGATAACCAGTTGGAGAATAACGACAAACTAAGGTGTAACTTCCCAAGCCAAAGGAGACCTCAAGTCTCTAAAACCTGACAAGTTTTCTTTGTCAGTCTGTCAGAGAGATAGATTTCTAATCTTCTTTATATAGAGTCAAGACACAGCATTAATGTGACATTTAATCACATGTCTGAACTTGGGCAGATTATTTAGCTTCTCTGTGCTTCATTGTCTCATTTATTAAATGAGGATTATAACATTACCTTCCTTGTAGAGTTCCTGTGATTGATTGATTGATTAATATCTGTAAAACACTGAAGATGGTTCCAGGTGCATGCTAAAGACTATAAAAGTGTTCCTAGACTTGCAAATACTACTAGTAGTAGTATTTGTACTATAGTACTGATGCTATCACTACTACTATTAATACTGGTTTTATTTTCACTAGCAGAGGTGTTGGTAGTAGCAGTGTTTCCAACAGAACAGTGATCTTCACCAACAAATGTACATTGAAGGAATTCATGTCCTGCAAGAAGTTAATTACACCTCAGATATGGTAATATTTGAGTTCAGAAAATTATGACTCTTCCATTACCAGTAATTCACTTTGCTTCTGAATTCCTATTCAGAGCACAAAGGTGGACTTTGTACACAAGTGAGATATTAGGAAAGGAACATTCATAAGTAAGCCAAAGCCACCATGACAGCTTAAATGCAGGCTAAAAATGATTAATGAGTACTTTAAGGATATACAAGGGACTATATAGCAATGCTCAACATGACATGATCAAAACTATACAGTATGAAATGTATATTGTTAGTGACCAAGCCTTAGGGCTCTGTCATGTTTCCTTTGGGATCCACAAAGGCCATACCATGAATAAGTCTGTAATGAAAGAGAGGCACAGGAAGATGGAAAACACATTCTTTCCAAGTTCAAAGGAAGAAAAACAATACTCAGATGGCACAATCATCAAATATACATGGGATTAAGAGTATTTATTCCACATAATAATGTGGAATTGTTATAGAGTGGTATAATATCACACATTTTAAAATCAAGATGGAAAGGAAATGGAAGAAAAATAATGTTTCTTTCCTAAGGGATCTTAAATAAGAGACTGGTTTCACGAAGGAGCCATGGTTTCAGGACCACGGACAACGACAAATGGCTCACGGAACCTATCTCTGGTCTGGTCCTGTCTATGGTCTAGAATAGTACGTTGCGTTACTTGCTGCTATAGAATACGGTACTTTGCTTTGAGTAGCAACTTGGCTATATGGACAGTCAATGTTTTGCATTTGGTTTCTCAGGATACTCAAGAGAATTCCTTGATGTGAGAAATTCATCTTGTTGAATAGTACATCATCAATCTGTCCTATGCTGCTAATCCTATCTTTGAAATATAGTTTTCATCATTGTACACAGGACATAAGGGAAATTTAAGGCTACATTTCCAGACAAAGTAAGGCCTGGAATCAGTTTTAGAAATATTTTCTTAATTTTTTTTCCATCCTCAGAAGAGCCTTTAAAAGAACTTGAAGTCAAGTTCACATTATGGCAGGACTTCTGAATTGAAATATTCTTGTTTAGTAGACCTCAACAGTTATTTAACCAAAACTTATATAGTTAGATTTTATTCAATGTAATTAAAATGGTGTGCCCAGATGACATTGCTAGAAATACCATTGGGTAGAATGGTAGTCTACAAAACATAGTTCATAAAACACATTATAGAGGATTCTGTATTCATTATGTAAAGACCTGAATTGTTATTTTGATTAGATTCTTTGCTGTGTGGTTCTGGAAAAACCACTTCCCCTCTCTGGGCTTCAGTTTCATCATTCATTTGGAAGAAAAAAGACAATTCTGACATTTTTCTGATTTCACTGAAAACAGCCATGTGGCTGAAGTCTTTTTCAGTGCTCAATGAATGAATGTAGCGAACAGCATAATTTTGAGTAGGGTTATCTAAAATGGTTACTTTCAACAGAGGTGAGAAGATGTACATTACCTACACGTATAAGAAAAGCACAGAAGTCCAACAGAGGCTTGTATCCAAAAATTAGCAATGGGGGATATTAATTCCACAATCAGATTGCCAGGAAGGGCAGTCTTACAAAAACCAACCAATTAAAGCTCCTTGACAAGTCAAACCTCTTAAACACAGCCTGACACTCTGACAGGAAGGCCAAGAGGAAGTCCTATCTCCTGGGATATGCAAGGCTCTGATTACATCAAAGGCTCACAGACACATTGAAGCAGTAGCAAACACGAACCTCCTCCCCTTAATGCTTCCACATCTATCCTTCTGCTTCTGTGTTTGAGAATGTGTTGTTTACTCCAATTTAAAATCTCAAGACAAAGACATCAGGAAAATTCTTTTACAAAACAGGCAATTCTGGGTGTCATAAGCATCACACATGTACTCTTATTTAATACCCTGAAACATGTCACCACTGATATCAACCACACTTTAAGATAGGCAACCAGACTCAAAACATGAAGTTCAAATGCACTAAGTTCCTAAATGTATGTGTGTGAGATTTAGGATCACAACAGTATGACTCAAGAACTACCAGGTCCCATCAAGCCCCTAGTTGTTATTCTGCAGTATTCCATACGAGGACATCATAAATACAGGAACACTCAAGCAACCATCAGGAAATCAACTTTTCCTAGGGTAACTGAAGCCCTCAATATATTCATATCTTGGAATTTTACTCCTAATCTTCCATGGCAAAATCTACTCATCTTTATTTCACTGCTCTAAACCTGAGATGACAGGACACAACCTTATAACTTAGGTAAGTTATAAGTCTTTACTGGGTCTCAGATCCTTATCTGTAAAAAAAAAAAAAGCCTAAACTAATAATGTATACAGCCCCAAAACAGACAATGTGCAGCTGTGACAACCTGACTCTGGAAAAGAGAGGAATCTTTAATATCCTGACTAAAATTGTATTTAAAGCCAATCTGATTATTTTTCCATCTTGCAAAATAAAGGCCATTTCTTAGTAGTGTGTGTGTGTGTGTATGTGAAGCTGTGTTTGCATAGGACAGGAAGAATGGAGGAGTGGAATATTACCTCCCGGCTTGGAATTTTTCACACACTCACAGGAAGCTTCCGATTGCCTCTGTATCAAGTGCTTAGTGAGTTTTTCAATATTTCAAAATACATGAGAGATTATTCCCTGTTCTCTTTATTCTAATAACCAGCTGTTCTGGGACTTCTGCCAGATATCCAATATCTTTGAGCAATTCCATGTGAATATGATTTTTCTTTATGTCAGAGTCATCACAAAAGGAAATAAAAGTAGCTTTAGCCATCAAGACACTTCCTTATGACTATTGTGATTTGTGTGAGAAAAGACAAAGCTCTTGTTTCCATCACTGCAGAGCTAGCACAAAGACTAATGTCTGATGAGAAAGGCTGGTACAAATTTTCTTCTGAGTGCTCTAAACAGAGGTGACTGGATAACAAATCACTGCTCCCTCCCTATACTCCATAATTAAGACTTCTGTCTATTAAGTCCTTAATAGGTTCTTACCAGAATGCAGGCAGAAGAAATTAAAAACAGAAAACCAAAATTCAAAAGCTTTCCAAATTTTGATCTTAGTGACAGTAGGGTTTCTTGGGAGGGAGGAGAGGGGAGGAGTGGGCAAAAGAGGAGAGGGAAGGAAAGTAATCAAAAAGTTCAGAAATAACACTTTAAGCTATATCTAGGAAATTATAGCAATGATCAATTGCTGTCATTTGAAAACAAGACAAATTTAGATGAGGACACAAATTATGATAAGCCCCAGGCTTGGAGAAACGAAGGTTAACCTGGTTTTCCTCATTTGTGGTAGATAGAATGTATCTATAAGTTTATAAACAAACATAGGTAGCATGCAGATGATTATAAATGAATTAACTGAGGCATAATAGACTCTCTAGAGAGCTCCAATAGTATAATTTTTTTAGAAAGACTATGTCCAAACCCAACAAAATCAGCACTAGGAAAGGGGTACATGCAAGGGAGTCAGGTCAAGGGGAGAGCGATAGACAAGTAAAGGGAGAAGGGAGGAGAGTGAAGTCAAGAATTCATTGTACATACCACAGATTAAGAAAAGGGAAGGGGTGGGTTGTAGGGGGATGGGAATGTTGAAGGATGACACTAATCAAGATACGCTGCGTTCATAAACTGCTTTGTTAAATGGCACCTTCTTTGTACAACTACTTAAAGACAATATTTTAGTACCCGGTTTTCTTTTTGTGGGGAGGTGGGTCACAGTGCACTGAAATGTCCATTGTCAGAGTGTTACTCAAGAAAGGAGAAACAGAGAAAGATCCACAAAACACTCTCTGAGACAATGTAGTTTCCTTACCCGGTATTTCTTTTCTTGTTCAAATTTTTCTTCAAATTTCCGAATTTTCCTCTTGAGGCTCTGGATATGCTTGGTGAGCTGGGTAATGGTCTGTGGCTCTTTGCCATCACCACAGCTGCACCGTGAAGAACTTCTGGGCCTGCCATGATTGCAGAGAGGAAAAGTACATTATAAACAATGGTCTGCAGTAAACACTGCTGTCTGGTCTGCAAAGGAAGATGAACAGAACCATCCAAAGTGCAACTCTGACAGATGTCTACAGAACAGCATTCTGGGCCCAGGTAATCAGGTACTTTGGTATTTGTATGTCAAAATATTAGTCCAAAAACTAAATTTCTCAAAACTTATAGTCACCAGTGTAAGACAGAAGAGACAGCCCTGTTGGGCATTGTTTCCAATGGAATGCACAAGCCACACCTATATATATATTTTTAAGGATTTAAAATGAGTGGTTCACTACACTTGGCATAATACCTTTTCAAACATAATGAAAAGATTTTTCTCCAGAAAATGTCTACTTTCTTTACACCTGGCATGCGATATTACATGCCATATTAATAGTTACATGCGATATTAATAGTTCAGGCTTGGATAAATTCAGCAATAACATCATGGGTTATGAGGGAGAAACTGAAGTTTCCCCGAGCCTATATTAGAACAAGAGAGTCTCAATTTTATTACATCGAAATTTGTGAAATCTCCACACAGAGCATGTCCATTTGAATTTAATCCTAATCTTTAGAGCCTGAAATGCAAGCATCTCATTTCATATATGGAGAAAGATAGCTCTACCTATCTAATGGTGGTAGAGTAGACAACTCCACTCCTAATCCAGCCACTGATGCCACTCTTAGATGTAGAAAGAATTGTGAACGTATTACTGTATTTGAAAAAACTATGGAATGGGGATGACATAAGAGGATGTTCTTACATCATAAACTGCTGAGTACTGGGTGGAGATGGGGCTGACTCTGGGTCTAAGTTGAATCTCTGGCTTTGGCTAAAGATGGAGCAACGTGGTGACAGCAGAGGGTTGTCACCATCAGTGATATGATAGAGCAGCCTGCTGGTCCCCACAGACTGGAGGTCTTCTGGTGTACTGTCAGCCTCATTCTGCCCATCTTTGTGAGCTGATATGGGATCTGGGGAAACAAGATAAATGATCATGGTTTAGAAGTGGCATAGGGCTTGGGTCTGTCGTGTTCCTAAATAAAGATCATAAACATTCATTATAATGGCTTGCCTCTTTGTCATTTCTTCCTTCAGGGGATAGGAAAAGCTTTCAAAATACTGTCATGTTTGTTTTCACAGAACCTGGATAGAAAATATGACAAAGCTGCCAACAAAACAAATGCAAACAAATTATTTTAGTTTGAGTTTTTCAGTCATCAGAGCTCCAAACTACAAAAATCTGTTTCATATTATTTTATATATTATAGAGTATGTGTTGCAAAGCATTAGAGCAAATAAAAAATTAAATGGAGCGTGAATAAAAGATAATCAATTTTGAAGAAGCAAAGGGATACCATATTTGCCAGTGGAGGGAGGGGAGATGATAGTGGGGAGGAAGGCAAAAAAACAGGAAAAGGAAGAAAGGACATCCCCAAAGCGAAAATTATGTAACAGCCCTCAAAAATGCCGGAGAATTCTGCTTATCAACATGGAATGATACTCAGAATATACTAAAGGAAAACCACATTTCAAAACACAACAGTCATTCCATTTTATATAAAAAGCTTGCATTCATGTGTATAAATAAATGCACTAAAAGATTGAGTGGGTTATATAATAACCACAAACCTCATAAAATTAGTAATGACCGAATTAACTTCTGAAAAGTTTTTATGGCAAACAAAGGTGAAAACAAAAACTGCTCCAAACAAACTCCCCCCTCCCCAAGCTGATCAATTCTATGCCTAAATTCTCACCACCATCATCATATTTTAAGTTAGCTCATCAACCTGGCTCCGGTCAGTCCAAGAGAAGGGGAACCCTGTGTTATAGAAGTGAGGGGTAAGAAGCAAAGGGGTGAGGCCTGTCAGTAGATCATTAGAACAGAGTCACGTGATCAGTCTACAATTTCTCTTAGCAGAGTTATTCCAGAAGCAACCCAAATTTCTCCATTTTGTTCAGCAGACAAGCCAGGGCAATCCAAGACTTTCTCAAATGTACTTCTCTAAGGAAAGTACAAAACAAAAGTTTACTGGGTGAATAAGCAGAATCAAAATACTAACTATTCACATTTCCAAAACAAATATTTATCACCATTTGCTACTAGATGGATCTTAATCCAATTTAGAATGGCTCCTTGTTCTTTAGAGCCTGAAATGCATTTTGTATTGTGTAACATCAAAGATCTGATTAGGTTCTCTCTCTTGTGTTTTCAGTTGGCTTCTCTCCTGGTGGGTTGTAGATGAGAGAGTAGATAATGCTTCCTGTTGTGCTTCCCAAGCCAACCAACAATACTTCTGTCAGTGGCTGAAGCTGGTGAGGCCAGAGTTGGAGTCAAGTGAATGCCACTGATTATGCTGAGTTTTGGCAGGAGCCCAGAGGAGTAATAGGAATAACTTACTAACAAATTGGGGCAGAAAATAACAGTCAGCTTCAAAATCTACCAAGTGATATACAGGTTCCCACCATACCCTTCATTTACACCAGTAGGTTCTAGGAAGAAATGCATTGTAGTCATGTTCCCTATTTTATATCTTTCAGTGAAAATAATGGAGAAGAAAATAATCTTCAGCAAGCACTTAGGTCTAGATACTTACAATGTGTAAGGTCTGAGAATGTCAACCCTTCAGCTCAGTGGTGGCCCAAGGACCAAAATTAACACAGGCCACTTGTTGCTGTTTTATCATTCCAAATGGAAACACATGACTGTTATGACAGAAGCTCAGTTTCTGAAGCTCATTGAGTCCTAACACATGTGTACATAGAATCCAAGATCACTAGGAATGCTTTTTGTGAACTGTATTGCCATAGTAATTTTAAGCTGCATTTATATGGCATCTGTTTTCTATGGGTACTTGAATAATTGACCAGTCCTGCCTAATTAACATCCTAACCTCCCTTCCCTCCAATTCACTACTGAAGTAAGCTATGAGCCAGAAAGATACCAAACAACCAGTTGGAAAAGCAACAGAATCATGAACTAGTAATTTGGTAAGGACTGAGTTCTTTGTTCAAATTCACCATTTGAGTTGAAAAGGAGTTTAATTAAATCAGCTGGCATGTGTGCATTACAGTTCACAAAATCATTGAGCTCTTTGCTTAAAAGAGGCCAATGTGGGCTCAGAGCCAGTGCTGATGTCGTCCTGGGAACAGAGCCCAGGCCACCACTTCCACACTCCATTTGCTAATATTTGGCAATATTAAACATGGGTGGCTTATGATGGTTGTCTGGGGGCACATTATTTTTTCTAGAAAAAGGTGTGAGCCTTCCTCTGTGATCTATAGAGGAAGGGTTTTAGGAGTCAACACCTGAAACACCTAGACAGTCCATGGGGCCTTAATCATTTCCTGATGTCCTGTGACTTCCTTGGGCCTGTGATAAGAAAAAAGAAGAGGGCATTTTCTCTGCCTGCAGTTAGAACACATAAATCTCAGCTAAGATTAGATCTCATGATAAGTGCTCTTAAGAATTAAAAAAAAATCTTCTTCATGTTTCCTAAAATTTCTGTACTAAATATATCTTAACTTGAAAGAAAGAAAAACAAATTTAAGCTAGGCACTGATGGCTCACACCTGTAATCCTAGCTACTCAGGAGGCTGAGATCTGAGGATCACAGTTTGAAGCCGGTCTGAGCAGGAAAGGGAGAGTCTTATTTCCAGTTCACCACCAGTAAACTGAAAGTGGTGTTGTGGCTCAAAGTGAAAGAGAGCCAGCCTTGGGCAAAAAAAACTCAGGGACAACACCCTGTCCAAGTTCAAGCCTCATGACCAGCAAAATAAAATAGAAAGAAAATTTAATCATGAAAATGGCCTTACTGCCAAAAGCAATCTACTGACTCAATGTAATACCCATCAAAATCCCAAGATAGAAAATAAACACTAAAGTTCATATGGAAGCATCAAAGACCCTGAATAGTTAAGGCAATCTTGAGTTAAAAAAGCAGTGCTGGAGGTATCACAATTCCACACTTCAAATTATAATACAGAGCCACAGTAAGAAACGCAGTATGGAGCTGGGCACTGGTGGCTGACACTTGTAATCCTAGCTACTCAGGAGGCTGAGATCTAAGGATCAAGGTTCAAAAACAGCAGCAAGAAGGAAAGTCCATGAAACTCCTATCTCCAATTAACCACCAGAAAACCTGAAGTGGCTCAAGGTGATAGAGCACTTGCCAGAAGAAGAAGAAGAAGAAGGAGGAGGAGGAGGAGGAGGAGGAGGAGGAGGA
>NW_012267250.1:7881723-7906344 GCF_000151885.1 Dipodomys ordii
GAAGAAGAAGAAGAAGAAGAAGAAGAAGAAGAAGAAGAAGAAGAAGAAGAAGAAGAAGAAGAAGAAGAAGAAGAAGAAGAAGAAGAAGAAGAAGAAGGAAGAAGAAGAAGAAGAAGAAGAAGAAGAAGGAAGAAGAAGAAGAAGAATCATCTCGGGAATAGGTGCTAGTAGGAAAGGAGAGGAAGAACGGAGAGGGTGAAGGAGGGTAAATGTAATCAAATTACTTTCTGTACATGTGTGAAAATGGAACAACAAAGCTTGCTGAGACTGGTTTGGGAAGCAAACCAAGGAGGGAGGCTGATCAAGGTACATTGTTTGCATGGATAGACATATCAAAATGAAAACTCCTTTATACAACTCATTAATGAAACATGATGAAACAGAAACAAAAGCAATATTCCAGAGTAGGAAAGCAGGGAATGCAGGTCAGCTAAAGCATAACAGAAAGCAAAGATTGTTAGTTTGAATCTCGGGTCTACTACTGGCTAAGAAAGACTAAAAATAGTGGACCTTTGAAAGTGTTGGTTTATTGGTTCAGTGGAAAAATAACAATGCTTGCTCACGAGAATGAAGATGAGGAAGTAGCACTGTAGCTCAAGTGGTAGAGTGCTAGCCTTGAGCTGAAGAGCTGAGGGACAACACCCAAGCCGAGTTCAAGCCCCACGACTGACAAAAAAAAAAAAAATTGGAAAGAATGAAGATGAACAATGAAGATGAAATAAAATAGAACGAGTTCCCTACAATGTTTTTATCTCTATATTAACTTTCTCTTTTACATTATATTGTATATAGTAGATAAGTAACTTCAACTTCAGTGTTTTTTAAAATAATCTTCTTAATAAGCAAAGATGGACAAGGAATCATGAATTTGATGTACCAGTTACATTTTTTCCAGCTGATATACAAGAGAATAAATTTCTCTTAAAACTAACAATAGTCCACAACTGACCCCCCCCCAAAAAAAAACACCAAAAAAAACACCAAAAGAAACTAACAATAGTGAGTTCATTGGTAGGGAAGAGTATGTACAAGGCTCCAGTTCCCATCTCTAACACAAAGGAAAAGAAAAATAAAACCATAAACTAACAATGTTAACTCACATATACCTGGTAAAATATTAGGAAACTAATATTCAGGGTACTATTAGATATCTACCTCCTAGACAGTTCTGGTCACCTATAGAATGTAGTATGTAGAAATATAGACAAATAATATCAAAATAACCCTCAGGAAAAAAGTATTTTTAATGATTATAAGATATATAAAGTTTCATACAGTGGAAGCATGGTAAATGCAACCTATGTACTATCTGCTCAATTTTCTGCAAACCTAAAACTGTTCTGCAGAAGTTCTACTAACTAAAACAAAAGACTAAAGCTACTAGTTAGAAGTGTGGTTTCTGGAATCAGTGCAAGAGTCCTGGGTTTGATATGTCATATAAAGCAAATTATTCCTTGGTCAATCAGTTCTCTTCTCGTTTATAAAGTGTTGTATCAAAGACAAATGGGATACAATGCACCTTAAGCTTGACTTTAAAATAGAAATTTCAATTTTTTTTGTAAATTTTGGCTGTAAGATTGTTTTCTCCTTCCTATATGGTGGCTGTAGGCTTGGAAGTTTACATTGTCATTTATAAAATTTTAAATCAATTAAAAATGTTCTCTTAAAAAAGCAAAGTGTTAATGTGATGCTCCTTCCTTTAGAAACTATGAAGATGTTATAAAAGCATTATAGAAAAGTTATTAATAGAACTTTTCTAGCCAAGTTATATCATTAGTAGAGAATAGATTTTATTGTGACAATTATAGCTTTAACTTTAATAGATGGTAATTATTCAACCATCAGCGCTATAGATTATTGATGTTATAAATACTTTTTACTTAAGGGAATTAGCATAATGTCAATCGTATGCAGAGTTTATGCAAGTGTTCAGAAACTGGACAGTTTGAAATGTAATTTCCATACCCTGAAAGTAGGTAGAAATTATAATATAATAGGTATTAAAAAATAAATGTAAGCATTATGAACTAGAGAACATGCAACATAAATTCTGAATAGGGCAAGAATGTCTACCTTTAAAATAAAGTTACTAAAATTTAAAAAAAGAAAAAAAATAAAATAAAGTTAATTAATGTTTATTGTTCATTTACCATTTGTGATATGCTAAGAGATTCATACATATTATGCCATGTAATTCCCACAATAAATCTAGGAATCGTATATTTTTACCTTTTAAAGAAGAAGACTATACTACTTCTGACCATACTTAGGAATAAATTTCTACTAATTGACTCAATCTGGGATATACTTGCAAGTCAGATGATACAATCAGGACAGGCATAGGGGTCAATAGATTATTTAGACTGGAGATAAATGACTGTGTGGAAAACTGAGCCACAGTAGATGAATCAACTACAAATCTATGTCTTTTCAGTCTAAGATCTCAGCCTCCTTAGTAACTTTCAAAACAAATTATAAAGAGTGTACACTAAATAAAGAAAGTTAGTAGACTATCAACTTAATTTCGAATTCTCTAGAGTATTAGAAAGGTGAGGCCTTAACATTTAGGCTGGATGGCAAATCCCTAGCAGTGCAATTTAGCCTGGGTAGGCAGGGTGGGGAAGCCCAAATTCCAAACTCTTGCCTTTCATCCAAACCCCTCCCTACTCAGTGGTACCACCAACAAGTTGTGTAGGTATCCAATTTATTTTCTTGTCTTTAATCTGGAGATAATAAAACCTACTGGATTCTTAGCAATGATAAAATAATAGAGTCCACAAGCTATATGAGCTATATATAATTTAATTTTTACTTTAAAAATATTCCGATATCTTTAAGTAATTGAATAAAGAAGATGCCATTAAACAAAGCAGTTTATGAATACAACTCATTTTGATCAGCATCATCCCTTTGAACATGCACACCCCCTTCCTCCCACTCCTTCCCTTACTTTTCTTAATTTATATTAAGATGTATGCATATATAGTATATACAATGAATTCTTTATTTTTTAATTTTCTTTTTGATCGATCATGGGGCTTGAACTCTGGGCCTGGGTGCTGTCCTTAAACTCTTCAGCTCAAGGCTAGCACTCTACCACTAATGCCACAATGCCACTTCTGGTTTTCTGGTGGTTTATTGGAGATAAGAGTCTCATGGACTTTCCTTCCTGGGCTGGCTTTGAACCACTATCCTCAGATCTCAGCCTCCTTAGTAGCTATGATTACAGGCATGAGCCACCAGAACCCGGCTTTTTAATTATTTTTTTATTGAGATTAAGTGATTACATAAATTTCACAGTATTGTGAGATAGTGATACTTAAAGTCACAGATACATTTTAACCTTCACAAGGTAAATTTATACAATGAATTTTTCACTGCATTCTCCCTCCATCCCCACTTCATTCATCCACCCCTCTTCCCCTGATCCCTCCCTCTTGCATGTGCCCATTTTCTGCTGCTAAATTTGTTGGGCTTTGACCTAGTCTTTCAAAAAACATACTATTCAATCTCTCCACAAAGTCTACAATACTTCAGTTAATTCATTTATAACCACTTGCATACTACCCAATGTGTTTTCTTATAGATTTATAGGTACATTTTGTCTACCACAAATGAAGGAAACCATGCAACCTTCATTTCTCTGGGTCTAGGATTACTTTAATTTTTTCCAAGTTTTTCCATTTCCTTACAAATGATACAATATCATTCTTTCTAATAGATAAGTAACATTTCATTATGTATATTTTCTTGATCTATCCATCCAACATTTTCTTGATCCATTCATCTATTGTGGAGCATCTGTGCTGGTTATGTATTTTGGCTATGGTAAATAGTACTGCAATGGACATGGTTGTGCTGGTGGCTTTAGTGTGGCCTTGTTTGTGTTCTATTGAATAAATGCCCACGTGTGGATTGCTGGGTCATAAGGTCACAAGTTCTATGTTTATGTTTTTGAAGTACCTCCATACTGCTTTCTAGAACAAGATTACATTCCCACCAACAGTTCATTAGAATTCACTTTTGGCCACATCTTTAACAGCATTTGTTGTTGTCTGTTTTCTTAAGAATGGCCATTCTAACTGGGATGAGGTATAATCTCAGTGTTGTTTTGATTTTCATGGTCATTGTTAGCTAATGTTGATGTTCATTTTAAAACCCCATCTCAAATAGGAAAATTGAGCAAGTGAGTGGGGATGGGAAAGATGGGGAGAATGACAATAGGGATGACACTGATCAAAGTGTATTGTATTCATAAGTTGACAGGTTGTACAACTACTTAAAAATAATTTTTAAAAACATAATGTACAGTGATTAACATGTATGTCTTCAGGAGGACAGGGGAAGGGTACAGAACTCAAGGGGAAAAGGGTAAAAAGGTGCATCAGTGGAGCTCACTGGACACTTATGAACGTGAACTATACAACACATGGGTGGTACTGGAAGAGAGTGAGAGAAGGGAAGATACTGTATGAAAGGAAACATACTCATTACTTGACTCATGTAATTGTAATCCCTCTGTATATCACCTTCATAATAACAATAAAGTAAGTTGGGAAAAAATAATAAAATTTCCCCATTTGAGGTGAGATTTCTGAATCCCAGCACTCTTGAGATTGTATATGGGAAAATGCTTTGCTAGGAGTGCAAACTCATCCAAAGCATTGTAGACTATTTAGCAGAAGTAGTAAGCAGAGTGAGGATGCCAGGTGGGATGTCCCCCCTCAGGTTGGTGACTAAATACATCTCCAGATATCTGAGAATGTCCCCAATGTCCCCAAATGGGATAACAATGCAACGAGACCCCAATTGAAATGAGTAATTTTACAACAAAATGACCGCTTTCCACAGTAGTTGCTGTTTTTTGTTAAATCAACAGGTAGTATATATGGAAAATATACAATGGCTCAAGATGGGTTTTAAGCCACACAAGCAAAATAAGCCCCCATTCATAGCCCCATAATGAATAAAACTTAAGTAATTGTGTGTATTTCTGAGGTTGATATAATGGAGACCTTTCTAACTGACTTTCAAAGCTTTTGTGGAGTTACTGTCAGGATGAAAACCAAAGCTATATTCATGATCAGAGCTACATTGTAGGATTTTTGAGATGCTTTCCTGTTCTGGAAATTCAATTATCAATTGTATCAAGAACATATTTTATGGCACCTCAGGGGTGGTGCTGTGCTCTGTTATGTTTTCCTGAACTACCTTACATGTAAGAACCACAAAGGGAGCTTTTTCTGAATTTTACTGAAAGTCTCAGGCCTCATGGCTACATTTTAATTTTTCATTTTAAGGGGGAGAGTACAGACATTTCTCAGTTTAATTAGTACTTCCAAGTAATCAAAAAACTTCTGATCCTATAGAGCCATGGTTTCTCTCATTTGTAATAATTAGAATACAACTAGGAGAGTCCTAGCAGAGGATTACAATAGCTCAATACCTATGTACATACGACCATATAAAATGATGCTAATCAAAATGAACTCCATGATATAGAAACAAGAGGTGTTTCTTTTTCCTTCAGTGTACTGTTTTCAGTCCTTTCTTTTTTCTTTCTTTTTTCCCTTCTGGTTTATTCCCTTTGGTCACTGTTTCTGATTTCAGTACCCTTTGTCATATATTTAAGTTATCTCATTTAATGAAGGGAAGGGGAATCACAGAAACAGTGGGGCAAAGGGTAAACTAATGCAACAGCAATACTCACTAAGACACTATATTGGAAATGAACTTCAGAGGCGGGGGGGGGAGTTCTGGGGGAGTGAAAACAGGAGAAAATAAAAGGGTAACACTGTTCAAAAAGAAATGTACTCAATAACTTACTTATATAACTGTAACCCCTCTTGTACATCACCTTTACAATAAAATTTTAAAAAGTCTGATTAAGTGGACAAAATATGAAAGAGAAGATCAAGTTCTTCTTGAAACTCAACAATAAGGAGACCTACAGATGATACAAACAATGTGATGAGAAAAGTAAACTAAATAGACATACTATACTAATATATTACCCAAATGAAATTTTTGATTTGTAAATCAAGATAGGGGAAAAAAAGGAATTAAACAGGTACTGCTGCAGAACTGTTGTTTCTCATAATAGATCTCCAGTTATCTCTGATGACAATTTTCTCTAAATCCTCCATACTATCAATCATCCTCAGTGAGACAGAACAAGAGTTGTGTGTAGTCATGTGGAATGTCAAACAATCCTGCTGCACACTTGGAAATGACAAGCAGTTAAAAAGACAATTCCCATTCCATTTTTCCATTCAATGGCAGCAGAATAAATGTTCCCTAATGCTATGCAGGAAACATTTATTTCAGCTGTAAGAGGCTATTGATCCAGTGAGAGGGATTGGGGGGCCTATTATGTAGGCTTCTGTCTTAGTTGGTTTGGGTTATTGTAACAAACTACTGTAAGACTAGGTAGTTTATAAACAAGAGAAGTTGACGTCTCAAAGTTTGCGAGGCTGTGAGTCTGAGGTGGGGTGTCAGCTTGGTCAGGTTCAGGGGAAGGACCTCTCTCTGTCTGCAGGGTGGCTAATGCAAACAGACAAACTCATTTTTCTCAGATTTTCTTATAACAGTACTAACACCACTCAGGATGGATGCATTCCAAGACCCTCTATTCTAATAAGCATCACAAGGGATTTCAATTTCAACATATGAATCTGGAGGAGACACCAAGATTTAGCTTGTTAACAGTTTCTATCTCACATTACACAGTTTTCAATTTACAAAGTAGGGTGGCCAATTGTCCTGGATTGCCTAGGAGTGAGGAATTCTCAGCATGCAGATTTTGCCATGCTAAAAATGGGACTGTCCTGAGAAGCCAAGGACAGTTTGTCATCTCTGTATAGCTCCCATAATGCCTTGCGGCTGGCTCCCTCTCAACTACTTTTCTCTAATGGCTTGTGTAGCCTTCAAACTTCTCTATCACTCCACGCTTGTCCATATCCTCAAATCCTCTGTTTTCAGACTATGAATTTGGTACATGAGTACCCTATTTATCATGTAAATGGATTAGGTTGGTTGGCATCAGACCTTGAGTTTTAAGTCCCATCTGGTCTGCCAGCTTCTCATCAATGATAATATTGAGGTAGAGCAGAGTTACAGAAAACTTGACACAGGAGGAGGCTACAATGCTTGATAAGAAATGTACTCATTATCTTGCCCTTGTAATTGTAACGCCTCTGTACAGTATTTTCACAATAAAAAATAAAAAAAGAAAACTTGACACATTCCCTCCTAATTCAAGATACTATCCACTTGTCTAGTGGATCCCAATAATCAGGAGTGTTTAAAATATGCAGATTCCAAGACCTCTACCCCAGATCTGGCTAAAAATGAAGTCCAAAAGTCTTCATGTTAGAAAAGCTTCCTGGTGATTATATTGTATAGAAAGGCTCTAGAACCTACTAAAAAACACTGTGTTCCTATGGGGTGCCATAAAATGTGTTCTTGCTGTAGACAGAGTTTGTAATTTGATTTCCAGAATAGTATAGCATTTAAGGTATCTTACTAGATAAGAAACATCTTTATAACTCATAATCCCCAATTAAATACCAATATTTTAATTTTAAGACATACAGCTCATTATACTTTGCTTAGAATGTTATATGAAAAGTCTGCTCTGAAGGTTAAATAACTTAAATCATGTTTAATCAAGTCTAAAGTGATTTTAGTGCCTTTATTTAAATGACATCAATTCATATTTATGAATGTTTTCCCATTATGAGTTAACTGGCAGCACAGTATGTCCAAATATTCCTATAAAATTGATTTTTGTCTCTGTTATACTCATCATTGGCATTAACTATTAACATCTGAATATTTATGCACATGTAAGGTTCAGGTACATGTTAGATTCAGGACTTTAAGAAGGTAAATCTTTCAAGTTTTTATACTTTGTATGGGCTTAAGGCCATCTGTTCTAATCTTATGCAGCTGCACTCTTTCCAGGTACACACACACACACACACACACACACACACACACAGAGCCATTCTTTATGCTTGATTCCTATGGTTCCTGTATGCAATCTTAGCTACTCAGGAAGCTGAGGTCTAAGGATTATGGTTTAAAGCCAATCTGGGCAGGAAAGTCCCTAACTCTCTTATTTCCACTGAACCATCAGAAAGACAGAAGTAGAGGTGTTGCTCAAGTCATAGAGCTCTGACCTTGAGTAAAAAAGCTAACAGGCAATGCCCAGACCCTGAATTCAAGCACATTGCTGGCATGTGCACACACAAACACATATGCACTATAATATATAATAAATAATATGTACACATATATAATGTGTAATATATTATATAATATATAACACATATATAATACAATACATAATAATACATATGTAATATATAATTCCAGAAAACCATTTAGAGCTGTAGTATCCAACTAAGAACTAGTCATCTAAGTATAAAGTTCTCTTTTCTGGGAGACATAGGGATTAGGGAATATATGACCTTTCTCGTCTAAAAGTATACCTTAGAAACCAATGAGACCAAACCATTCCATAATATAAATTGTGAAAGAATCCCACAAATGTTTTTCAATTTGGTAATATCCTTGCCAAATGAAGAAATTCTTTTTTTAATGTTTTTTTTTAATTTCGAAAATACCTACAGAGGGGTTACAATTACATGAGCAAGGTAATAAGTACATTTCTTATCAAGCATTGTTGCCGCCTCCTCTGTTTTTTCCTACCATCCCTTCCCTCCCATCTCTATGACTACACCACCCTCCCACCCCCGCCAAAGTTGTAAAGTTCATTTTTCAACATAGCATTTTGTACGTCTCATTGTTGCAATGGGTCCACCTGTATCCCTATTTAATGGTTGTCTATACTCCATGGAAAAGCTTTGGGATACATCTGATTTATCTACATCCAATCCGCAAACCTCCCTCTAAAATGTACTCATTACCCTGCTCATGTAACTGTAACCCCTCTGTACAGTATTTTTACAATAAATAAGTATTTAAAAAAGAAAAAGAAAGACTACTAGCTAAAAATTTTTCAAAAAAATTAAAAAGAGCCTTCTACACATTTCTTCAATTTGATATTTAACATGAAAATACTGTTGGCTCCTTTCTGTGACCGGTCTACATAAACTCAGTATTTCTGCTTGACAAGGAAAACTAATAAGCATGTTCAAAATCCTGTTCATCTAGAATAAAACATGCAAAATATTTTTGATATTTAGAAATGCATATAGCAGTCTCAAAAAGAAAAAATGTATTTATATTTAACATACAACAAATATTGAATATTTTTGCTATTTATGTATCTAATCCAAAACATTTGATGATTCCGAAGTCCATTTGTATGTGGTTGAAGATATTCTATGTATTTTTGTATGCTATTTGTTTGAAAGAGGTAGAATTTAGGGTTTGGGGGAAAAAGTATTTCTGTCTAAAAAGATCTGACTTGAATCTCTAATTGGGACTTTGCTAAGTTTTATTTACATCTTATCCAAACACAATGTCCAACAGAGTAGGCTAGCTTACCATGTAACACAGTCAGCTAGCCAAAGATGCATATTCAAAGAATAATCTATCACTTACCAGCAACATTATCATAGATCTCAATATCCCTTATTATAATTATTTCACAGGTCATTTTGTGGGTTTAATACATTCTATAGAAAGTACTTAATTTTTAAAGTGCTTAGATTTTAAACAAATAATAATAGCTACTCTTAGTAGCTCATGTTAGCTACTATTATTAATAATATATGTTCCAATCTTGGAGAGGATTGTTTTGCCTGTTTTGATCACGTGGAACTGTTTTAAGTAGTAACTTAACTGTATTGCTCTTGGTACTGAAACAGTAAATGATTTCTTTCAACTCCTGGAGATTATGATCCTCTCATGAAGCAAACTCACCTAAGCCTCGTTCTTCTACCAGCCATTCAGAAAGCAGTTGGAAAGCCTCTGACACATTTGTTAGAAAATGTAAGCTCTACTGTCATTTCCACTGGTGAAAAAAAATGAGTGATTCTTTCTTCCTGAAGTCTTCCTAGGAACATTAATTGGCCTTCTGTTTGTAAGCCAAACTACCATCCCCAGGATTGATACAAGAGAAACTAACCCAAACAAAAAAAATTGAAACTCAGTTTTGAGATTTTATAACATGGAACTCAGTGGAAGGAAAGAGAAACAGATGGCAAAGAGGGAGGAGAATGGAGATGAAGGAGAATGAAACAGAAACAGAGAATGAGAAAGAGAAAAAGAACAAGAAACAGAAACTAACAAGAAACAAACAACAGTGTAGGAACTGTGGAGCAATCCTCTGCACTTTTCGTGTATGGATGGGTCCTCTTATAAACTGTTAAGGGTTTCTGTAACAGAGAAGGAATTCAGCCCTCAACACCTTAAAGATAAAATATGCCAGGCATAGAAGATCAAAGTCCGGTGATATAAAATAACAGATCACATTTTGTTGTTACAGGAGACCAAATAGGAGAATGAAAATGAGAAGTTGTGACGGATGCTTTTCCCTAATACCCATTGACATGAAGTCTGACTCTTGACTGCAGCCAGAGATCACAGCAAAGCCCAATTCTTCTTGCTCCCTTTCAGCTCTCTCTGGGGTAATACCTGATCTTTCACATTACATAGTTTCCCTCAGGGACCCAGGTGGAGGATGAAGCAGTAGAGGCAGAACTATCTGCAGAGTTCGATTTGGGACACCCCCTGCCCCTGCCCCTTACCTGCAGAATCTTCCCCCTCGGCAGGCACACTCTGGGTCGATGCTGGAACTGGATCCTTGACTCCAGGCACCTGAGCCGCTTCTTCCTGGTTTGTCAAAAATGCAGAGCACACATCAGATTCGAGGGCTTGGAGCTTCAGCAAGGAATTCTGCCAGCAAAAACAGAACATCAGGCCAGCTAAGTAGAAGCCTAACACACAACGGTGGGTCTGCAGCTCCCGCGGCCTTTTTCTTCGGTGCTTGCCAGGAGGAGGATCGCTACTGGCCACAGCTGCTTCAAGGAGGGGGGCGGAGGGGGGGGGACCTGGTGGTGCCTGAATCAGATGCGTATTATTCCACCCGCAGTTCCAATTTCTGTTTCATTTAAATCCTAATGTATGTGGATTATCTCTGACACATGGGGCTGGTGATTTCGTCAGCAAGAGACGTTGTATCTGGAAAACCAATCTCAGAAGGTAGCTGCTTCCCAAGTGCTGAGGCTTTACGCTTTGCAAGTTGTTTCATTCATCGTGCTGACATCAGTAGCCGATGCCATTAGGCCCCTCCCAGCCTACCATTCATAAAAGCCATGGTCCCTCCAGTGATCGGACTGCAGCAAACCGCAGTGCACAAAGAGTTACTGCTGCAGAGACCGCCTGGCATCTGGGAGGGGCTTCTGAACTCCTTATCCAGGCTGTGTGCTGCTGCTGCTGCTGCATGTCTCCTAAAGTTACTCCTCTTCCATGGGACGGTGCAGCTACCTTATATCAACAGCAGAGCTGAGAGATAACCCTGGTCTTTTAGCAATAGCCAACTACTGAAGGAGAAGAAATTTCTTGTTCACAGCCCCCAGCACAAGCTCCTTCCCACCCACTTCACTCACCTCCTTCATTTCTCATTTGTGATTTCTCCTGTGTTCTTAGTAAGAACAAAGTCATACAGACTGACGCACATAGCCTACCATGATGCAGATGCCTTGTAAATTCATTCTCCCAACCAGGTGAGAGTGAGTCATGCCTGGGTCTCTGGCTGGGTGCTGCTCCCTCACTCAGGGAAAACTCTGCAGCTCTCAGAGCAATTCCACCCACCTGGCTCCTGATCCAACCAGCGGAGTCACGGGTGGGGTGGGGGTGTAGAGCAATTGCTCTCTTTCCTACTATAACCTTTGAACACACCCGTGCTCCTATTTACAACATACCCTCCACATATCCTATTTCTCCTACATCCACGCACCCTACTTCACCTCTTGCCTCGTGGACACTCCATCCTTCACCCTGTTCCTGCTCCTCACACACATACATCACCAACTTCTCACTTTACCACTACTACTATTACTACTACTGTTGCTGCTGCTACTACTACTATTACTACTACTGTTGCTGCTGCTGCGACTACTATTACACACCCCTGTTCCCAACCTTCCGAAACACCTTCATACACCTTAACCCTCAAATGTCTCCTCTTTCAACACAAACATACCTTCATCTCTCAAACCCTATCCCATATACCCTCATACTCAATCCCCCTTCTCACACCCGATTCCACACACCACACACACATTCATGCGTCTCCCTCTACACTTCCTGCTATACTCTCATACCAATGCTCACATTCCTTATCCTGTTTCACACATACACCCCTGTTCCTAACTGCCCCATACATCCGCCTCTACCTTACAGATCACCAAACCCTCCTACCTACCACCCAATTCTTTCACACCCTATGCCTTATACGCATATACCCTTTACTCCATATATACTCTCACTTACCTCAAATAAGAAAGTGCCCTAAATTTCTTCACACCTCCGGCTCCCCACTTGTACATATTACCAACTCCCACCCACACACCCTATCCATTGGGCTGGCATGAGTGTTTTAAACGCTGAGCACTGAAGGGTGTCTTAAACCTGTAATTCTCAGCCATTGTGAAAGCAGCAGACACTTCAACAGCTGAGGATCCTTCATCTGCTGTGCCAAGAAGAGGGACAGAATCTGACACAATGTTCAGAGGCTGCTTCCTGAGACTCACAGCTCAGATGTAATGCCTGCCTGAGACCAGGCGATCTTTGTGGCTCCTCCCTCCTTTAGAGGATGGTTTCCCAGTAGCTGAGCATATGACCAAGATTTTTTCAGAGGAGATGCAGAGTTGAGCAAGGACAACAAGTTTGTGGGAGGATTTAGTGGTCAGTAACCAATCAGCTGGCAAGAAAGGAAAACAATTGTAGGCTGCAAGCTTCGCATTGGAGGACCTTTGAACTTAGAATGGTCCCTCAAAAAGAAGATTTAGAAAAAATATGATGGGCTATATGTAATGTAAAATGGTGCAAACTCTAGGGGAAACAGTATGGTAGGCCCTGGTGTGATTAAAAATAGACTACCAGATAACCTATCAATTCCACTTCTGGATATATACCCCTCAAAAAAACTAAAAGCGGTAATTGGATAGTCATGTCTATATCCATGCCCTTATCTCTCAGCAGCCAAGAGCTGTTTTATGGGTTAAATTATATCACTCCAAAATTCTTACGTGGAAGTTCCCCAGCGTGGCTATATTAGGAGTTAGAGCCATTGTATATACTATAGAATTGAGAAATATAAAGGATGGGGTGGGTTGAAGAGAGAGGTAAAGATATTGAAGTGATGGCACAGATCAAGATGCATTGCACAGATAAACTGCTTTGATAAATGGCAAAAATTTCAATATATAACCTAAAATTAAGACAACTAAGGGGAGGGGTGGGTTGGGTATAGTGGATGAGAATGTTGGAATGGGTGATGCACTGTTTTTATAAACTGCTTTGGTGAATGGCAACTTGTTTGTATAACTACTAAAAGATAGTAAAAATCTCCTGTGACCAGAATGCTCCCTAAACCTTGATATGACTTCCATTCCCAGTGAAACTGCTGTCCTCAGCCAATCACACAGGCCCTGCCTGCTAATGCTTTTCCAGGTTTATGGCCAAAGCTCAATGGATGGATGCCTCAAACCTGCAAGAGAACTGAGCAAGAGTTAATGCATCCTTTAAAGACCTACATCTACCCCTGCTCCTCCCACTCTCCCACCTGGGGAAGACACTGGAGAGAAGTCTGCGAAACCTAGGTGTGGTTTTTCTAAAAGCTAAATTTTCTTTTATACAATAGAGAATATGCTTCTTGTTTTAGAAGATACTCATTTTCTCTTCCCTAAAATTACCCAGGTCCCACTTTAATTGGTTTGGGTTGGAGAACACCCACACAGGCTGGATGGTTAAAAACTATTTTAGGGTGCTTTTGTTTGCAGATCACCGGTTACAGAGTAGTGATAGTTCACACTTGGTTTCTGTTAAGAGATTGAGCAACCCTCTCCTGTCCCTTTATGTCTTCAAGAACTATAGGTAGATTCTCTATGGTAATATGAAACAAATAAGAAATCTGCTCAAAATTAGGGACACAATTGTGTCCCAAGCTTATAGTGACTACTTTTATCACATGAATATTTATGTTCACGCAACATAAGTTCCCTGCACCCAAACCCTCACATACACACTCCTACAAACACACAACACCCTGCCTTTTTTCTCCAATTCACCTGCTCCTTGCACCCATCCCATGTAATTGTTTCAAGCCCCAGTTTTCATCTAATTATTAAGCCAGTTGTTCTGATTACCTTATACAGAGAGGCCCTTCTCCTAATTTTTCTCTTAGCATTTTGTATCCTTCCTTGGTACCTGATACAATGTTGTTTATGGGGTCTTTCTAGTGCCACAAGAGCTGGAACCTTACTTTGTTGTTCATGGCTGTATTTGAGTACACTGCATGGAACTGGATCAATCACTAAAATGATGGTCACTACATATTAATTTTGTATATGTGGGGGGGAAGACCTATTATCTGATGCCCTGAGTGGAATGGGGTGGGGGCGGCATGTGAATATCTAATTTCAACCATCTCTGGTGCCCTAGTTGAGAATTTAAATTGCTTGAAAATCACCAGGGAGTTTTGGGTTAAGTATATTCCCAGTCAGGGATCAAAAAGATTCTGCTTCTGTGGTCTGGGGAAGGTCATCTTGCTGCAAGAAGTTCAAGCTGTACAATTGGGAAATATTGCCCTACTTTCTGAGCCCCTGGTGGATTCTAAATGCTGTCTTGATTGTCTATGTAGTTCTACCTGCCCCAGGGACAATAATTTTGTTTCCTCCTGCCACTCTTACTGTCTTCTTGCCCTGGTCTCCCCTAGAGAATTTAATCCCAACCAAGAAATGTAAAGTATGAAATTCTTGGATTCAAGCTGTTGCTAGACTCTGGATGCTCTTGCCAATCAATCAATCAATGAGACTGCTTCCAAAGTTGATAGATATAAGAGAAAGCCATATTCATCCTTCCCTTAGAAAACTGGGCTTTTGGCTAATCCTTCATAGATAGCATGCTTATACACCAGCATGCTTTACAGCAACACACCCCAGGCTGGTACCTCACAGCTTTTCTCAGTGCAGGATCTCAGCCCTCACTTCCAGTTCTTAGCAACAGAGAAATTCAATGTCAAATCACCAGCTATTCATACCAAGGGGCTCACTGTTGACTAAAGGATCCAAGCCCTGTCTGGATCTTTAAAACAAAGACAGCCACAACACAGCATAACACAAACTCCATTTCTTTTCACCCAAAACATTTCAGCCTGGAAAAACAGAGTCCTGAATTTCATTTCATTTCCATGATATTTGGTAAAGAATAATAGAGTTTTATAATTTCATCTTTTAAATCAAGACTTTTTGCTTTTCTCAATGTAGTATTGATTTACTTCTAAAAATAGGCTGTTTTTCGACATAGCGTCTTGTACATCTCATTGTGTACAATTTAGGTGGGGGTGGGGGTTGTAGTTGAGGAGGTGAGAGGGACAGGATGGTAGGGGAAAAACAAAGGAGGAGGCAACAATGCTGGATAAGAAGTGTACTCATTACCTTGCTCATGTAACTGTAACCCTTCTGTACAGTATTTTCACAATAAAAATTTAATAAAAAAAATTGACTGTGCCTCATTTGCAACTCATAGAATGAACTTCAATGGTTTCTCACTGGAGTCCTTAACTATGGAGAAGCACATATATATATATACTTTATATATTAACATATATATATATATATTCCCAAATTATATCTCATGGGCTAAGTTACACAAAACTATTTGCTCTGTGTTACTCATATGGTTACCTCTTTGCAGGTGTTTTAGCTCCATATTCTTTTCACTGTAAAAAATACTCAGCTTGAAAACTAAATTCAGTAAGATGTGAGCTTAGTAGAGGCCAATTGAGCTCTGGCTCATTCTGGGTCACTGGGTAAGCCAGATAACTCTACTGGCCCCTAGATTCTCTATTATTTCTAATGACCTCAATTTAACATCTTTGATAACTAAATTTCAATGAATGGTTGAAGTCAATAGCTAATACAATTAAAATTATATGCCATATGAAATATATTAATGTTCTTATGTCCTAAAAGATGTCGTCACTGGACAGTAATATTTTGTTAGAATACACAATCCAGCTTTTTTTTTTTACTGCCTTAAAGCTTGACTTTTATATCCTTAAGAAATCCAAGAGTATCCTAGAAATGGTAACGCTTGCCAATGCTAGAAAAGCCTGGGTCTTGGACATTAAGTCTAGAAGTTATACATTTCCCCACAAATCTCTGGAAATTGGAGCTGGGAATACTCTCTCTTCTTTGGTAACCCATGTTCCCCATCCCTGTACCAAATCTGGAGCTAGGTATATATTTGCTTCTCAATAAAAAATTATCATTAGAAAAAAATCAAACTGTCACACACTTCCTGGGGTGGGGAGTGGTCTTGGGATAGCAATAATATATTTTTTTAAGTAGCAGGGGTCAGTGGAGTGGAATATATATGTGAATGTGATCAACTTCCTATTTCTCTAAGTGAGAGCATGTGATAAACATCTCTCCCCATAATTTCATGACAAAATGGATTCTTAAGAACAATCTCTAAAGAGTTGTTCCTAGACTTTAGCTTCATGAAAAATTCACTATGTTCACTGTTTTTATGTTCTGTTACAAAACATTGAAAGCTACAGCAGAAGCTGACACCTGAGAGCTGCTGAACTAGACACCATCCCATGTAGTCTTCCATTCGAGAGTAAGAAAATGGTAAAGAGGAGAAAATACAAAAGCGAGCGACACCCAAAGGGGTCAGGGTGCCATGCATGCCTCAAGAGAGAGCCAATAGAACAGTTGCAGTAAAGTAGGCAAAAAGGGAAAGACTGGCAAACAAAAGACAAACACAGATGGCTTGGCGATGGCAAGTCTTACCATGACTTCTCTACTTAGCCCAGCATGTCTGATGTTTCTCCAATTTAATTTTTGGACAGGGAAGAACAAAGATAGTAGCTGGCATGACTTCCACCTTTTCTGCCAAGACCACTCTAAGGATATCCTTCAGGGTGAGTACTATAGACCTGGTTGCCCTGGAAACAAACAGCCAGGCTTGATGGTTGCCTCTGAAAGATCTGGCAAGATCAATCAGGCCTAGAAACAGCTCAGAGTTGCTTTGCTGCACTGTTCATTTATCTGGGATTGAGAACTAGGGCTCCCACCATGACTGTGTTGGCTACAGGATGTCCTTCTTGACACTGACAACAAAAGGTGGCTAAAATTAAATGAATCACAGGACACTGCTCCAGCTGAAGAAAGAACCTTGGTAGGGGAGCAAGGTCATTTTATCTCAACTCTGAAAACCATACCAGAAAGATGTTAAATGACATCCTGCAGTGGTCCAGCAGAGAGGAAAATTACCTTGGAGATTATGCTTCTGAGACCCATCTTCTGCAAACAATACTCCCAGGTTCAAAGTGGGAAGTATGGTCCAGGTCTAGCCAATCAACTTATTCCAGCCCTGAGGTCATAGTAATTAGTTCAAGAATGGAAAAAATGCTTCAAACCAGATAAATAAGTCAAATACCGAACATTAATTTTAGAAATAGAAAAGGCACTGACTTTAATTACACTAATATAGATGTTGCTATGAAAGGATTTTTACATCATGGCTGTATATCACTAGATATCATGGCTGAATATCACTAGAGAGGGGCTGGCCACAGCAAAAGGCAATATGAGAACAAAAATCCAAGAGATGGATCTCCATAATGAATCTTGAATCCCTGAAATCTAAGCCATAAGCTCAGTCCCTTTTTGCTTTAGTTGTTTTTCAGGTGGGTTTCGTGTTTGTTGCCCAGTGATAGCCTCAAGCAATAATGTTCCTATGTATAGCCTCTGCCTTTTCATGTAGAAATTATAGGCATGTGCCACTGTACCTAGTTTATTGATCGGATTAGGAGGACCTCACTGACTCTTTGCCTGAGCTGACCTTAACCATAATCCTCCCTCTCTTCACCTTCCAAGTAGTATCTGGAATTAGAAGTGTGAGACATTATGCCACCTGGACAATCTGGGAGTGGAGAGGAGGTGCTGGCAACGTCCCTGAGCTCTAACTCAAAGCCAGCACTCTACCATTTGAGCCACAGTTCCAGCTAACTGGTGGCTAACTGGAGATAACAGTCTCACCAACTTTCCTTCCCAGGCTGGCTTTGAACTGTGAGCTTCAGGTCTTAGCCTCCTGAGTAGCTAGGATTAGAGGTATGAGCCACCAGTACCTGGCTGGACATTTTTCCCCTTTAACTCGTGAGAATGTGTAGGCAAAAGACAACTGTCTCTACATGCCAAGTCTGGGATCACTAAATGAGAGTGTGTTCATTGTCCTATTTCAAGATTTAGCATCTGCTTCTTTGTGTTGACATAGCTCTCCTGGCCAAAAAAAATACTATGACAATATTTTTTCCTCCAAATTTATATACTAACTCTGTAAGCCTGGAGAAGATAAACTATAGAGTCTACAATCATGAAACAATATCACCATCCACAAGCCTCACAGGTGAGATAAATAGGAGATCCATATACAGGACACATATAAAAGTTTCTTTAAGGGATAAGTACCTTATTGCTGACCTTACTACTAAGGATCATGGAATTCTAGGCAAAAAGTGAAAACAAATGCACTCTCAACTGGCACTTGTTTTATCCAAAAGTTAAAGCTTCATAGTCCATATAGAATAAGAAAATGAACACAGAGATCATGGGCACTTTTTGAAGTAATCCTTTTCATTTGAAGGGTAATTACATAAGAGTTAGGCTAAGCAAATAAAATGGCAGAATCAAGAAGAAAGCCTAAATGGACTGAGAGCTTATTTCAGATCTCAATTACTCCTTCACTAATGATATGTAGTATACCCAGAAGATTAATAAATAACAGCTTGGTGCATATGTAATTATTATAGCACTATTTACTGCTCACTTCCTTAAGATGCCATTTAAATGGCTGGATATAAGCAGGCCTTAATCCTGAGAAATTCTGGAACAATTTGCCCCATCCTTTCTCTGATGAGAACCTATGACTAAGTTTTAGGAGTTGATTCAAAGTCAAGGAGTTGGAAAAATAATGGGTTGACCACCTAGTGGGATATTTTCGTAAGGAAGAAGAGATCCATTTGTTTTATATATACATCTGTCATTTTTCTTAATTGTAATTGAAGTCAAGAATGGGATCTTCAGTGATACAGAGTTAAAAAACTTATCTTTCAAGCACTTTTCAGATGTGTTCAGTTATTACCAATTATATACAGATAGAAGATTAGCTAACACCAAAGATCAAGGTGGATGAGAAATGGAGAGATCTCCAGCCTAGAATATTTTCCAATCAAGATTCAGGAGACTCAACAAATAAACCCTCTAGATGTCTTCTAGAGGCAGAACACGGCAGTACAAAGATGAATGGCAACGAGGGTGATTTAATCAGATTTTCTGAAATAAACTCCAAAAGTATAATTACTATGATACCAAAAACAAACAAACAAAACCCATAAAATAGAGACAAGCATTCTCCAGATACCCAAGGTTGAGACCTGGAATTTCTAGGTTGGAAGAAGAAAACATATTTGCAGGAGTTAAATATATACTAATACTAGAAGCAAGAAGTGGGTGAGCTTTTCAATTCACTAGGCATATAGACCATACACACACACGCGCGCGCGCGCACACACACACACACACACACACAAAGACAATAGAAATGTGTCATATATGTGACACATAATATATGTGGCCATAACATAAGAACCATAGATCTCACTTATGTTATTAGCACAATTGTTATTGTTGATATACATTAAAAGGTACCTGTCAATTACTGTTGTTCTGGCTTCTCATGTGGCTAAAGAAATACTTTTTTAGTGTAGACCGGTAAATTAGTATGAAAGAAAGAATGCAGCTGTGATACTGGTAGGTTTTGTTTAGAGAACCGTTAGGCTACATTGATGGAAGAGTTGGTAAATGAAAAAAAAGGAGGAGCAAACAACAAAAAGAGAGCAATCATAAAAAGATCTATCTTACACATCTATTTAAAGATGGAATACTAAAAAAGCTAGCTGTACAAAGAGGCAATAAATAGCTTGTAATAAAAACTTATACTAATAATCCTAATGGTCAACCAGAAATTGATTAAAGCAAGACACTAAATCTCACATAATACTGAAAAAGTCAAACAAGTCACAAGAGTTTATATAGTGTATTACTAGAATATTTTTTATAAAGGTGTTAGTCACACATCTTCCAAGGAGCTACTGTTGTATTCCTATGTACTGTATATGTATTTTGTTCTACATTCATTAAGAATTATAAAAAAGTCAGGTACCAGTGGGACTCACACCTGTAATCCCAGATACTCAGGAAAATAAGATTCAGAGGACTGAAATTAGAAACCCATCCAGAGAGA
The DNA here is from genome assembly GCF_000151885.1 of Dipodomys ordii. NCBI lineage: Eukaryota > Metazoa > Chordata > Mammalia > Rodentia > Heteromyidae > Dipodomys > Dipodomys ordii. The sequence continues at coordinate 7,902,235 of NW_012267250.1, forward strand.
AAAAGCCTTGAGACTCCATCTCCAAAATAACCAGCAAAAAACCAGGTTGAAGGTGTGGATCAAGTGGTAAAGCACCAGCCACAAGCCACTAAGCTTGAGGCCCTGAGTTCAAACCCTAATGCCAATAAAAAACAAACAAGAATATTAAGATAATATTTTCCATTTATGTTCCATAGGACTGTTAACTAAAGAAATATTATAGATGGCTCTTTCCTAAAACTTTGCTCTGGTCAGGAAGACCAAGGAATACTGCAAAAGGTACATTTTTAGATCTCCACTTTGCTGGATGTTTCTATCAATGAGTATGACCACATCAAACCTCCTTGCAAGGCCTCTACCCTATTTAAGATGCCCTCTTTAAGCTTCTCTTAAGTTCTCTCCATTCAGTGAAAAGAATGTGTCTTCACATACAGTTTAGCCTTCCAGATTAAAAAAACCACTTTGTGCATAGGGTCATGATGCTTGTCTGGATCAGCAACACCACTTTGGCCTGGGGACACCCACACGTACACATCCTGGTGCACATCTCCATTCAGTGTTCTTGAGCCCACAGACTGCGCAAGCAGTGAGGCTGCTTATTTCCTGTCATTTGCAAAACCAGTACAGCAATGAGGTTTTCACAGTGCGATTAGAGAATGCTCAAGTAATCTGATCATGATCAAGCATTCTCATGGGTTTCCAGCTCAAAAGTCAGATTTTCTCCACAGCACTTGAAAGCTATCATGAGTTGACTCTTATAATCACCTCATTTTTCTAGTCACTTGTGTCAAAACAAATGTCTGCTTCTTTATAACTGGCATTTTGTGTGTTCCCAGCGGCAGAGACAGCTGCATTCACTGATTTGGGCGCTTGTGTCTTTTCTTTTCAACTTCTCACTCTTTCTAAACCAAGTGAGATCGTAGAACATGAATGTTGCTTCTATGTACACAGACAAAAATAACAGTGTTCTTTCTGTGTCTTAGCTTCAGAAATGTCCACAACGTTCGCTGTTTAACTTGGCTTAACTAGGCAGCTGCTTTGGTTATTTGGTTTTGCTGAATTCTGCCAGAAATAAGTAAATAAATAAAAGATGAAAAATAAATAAATAAAAGATGGAAGAGAAAGACAGAAGCACAGACAAAGATAGAGAAAGGGAGAGAGGGAGAAAAAGAAAAACAGATAAAGGGAAAGAAAGAAAGAAAGAAAGAAAGAAAGAAAGAAAGAAGAAAGAAAGAAAGAGAAGGAAAGAAGGAAGGAAGAGCAAAAGAAAATCACCTAGATTTAAAAGCTTTTTATGAAGGTAGGTGACTGAGGGCAGAGGAAGAATGTATATTCAAAATGCCAAATAAACAGCTTTTGCCAAGCTGACTGTTTCTGTTCTAAGCATCTGAGGATCGAGGCCACTCATTTAGTTATGTGCCATGATCTTAATCAGATAATACCACATACCCATCCTTTTCTGTAATTTAATGAGGAGAAGAAAAACCAGAGTATTCTAAACCAATGTCTTAAACCAGAGCATTCATTGTATTAGATTGATTCGCAACCTTAGAATGCAATTATATATTTCAAAAGAATTCCAGAACAAGCTAACTAATGTTTGGTTAAAGAAATATGACTTCATATCTCAAGGTATATGAAGATCATATTACAAATATCAAATTATATTATGTTCAGTGAATAAACTGTAAGCATGAGTATACTTGAGACTGCAAAAGCTAGTGGGAAAACAGAGAGATGTAGATAAAATAAAGTCAAAAGAGAAAAATATAAAATGTTAACTACCATAACTATGGTTATACAATCTTAAAATCCTGTAATGAAATGACTATTGATCTTGGATTAGGGCCAAGACTTAGTGAGCTTTCTTGAAAATAATATTTTAAATATATTTGTACAAGAGCGAAGAACAATATTAGCAATTAAACAATAGTGAAAAGTTCACCTTAAGACCAAAAATACTTAAGAGTTTTAATCAAAAGGAATTTGTAGCATTTCAAAAGCATATTAAATTCCATGATGGGATGATTCATATTCTTATAAAGAGCAATAATTGCACTTACCTCATTCAAGTCTTGCTGAGTTTCAAAAGCATCCTTTGGCCAAATGGAAGCTCTCTGGTCTAGTCTATAAAACATAAAGGAAAAAGAAATTAAAGAAACTTTTTTAAAGAAACCTTTCAAGAATGTACATTTGAAGCTGGTAGTGACAGATCTGGTCAGGCTTCAGTTAAAAAATGTTTAGTAATATCCCACTCACCAGAGAATAAAATTCAGACACCTTACAATGTCCGGGGACACATTACTGTGTTTGATCTCCTTCACAACCTGACCTCACTTCCCACCACTCTCACTCCTGTTCCCACACTCCAGTCACCTTAGCCTTCCCTCCTCTGAACATACCATACTTTCTTTCTGCTCAAACCTTTGAATTTGTGTCCCTGACCCCACACTTCTCTTCCCAGATTTCCTGTCATTGCATGCACATCAGTTCAGCTCACATGTCACCTCCCCAAGGAGGCCTTCCTGACCTCTGCAACTAGAAGTAGCCTGCCTGTCACTCTCCAACACACTGTCTACATTTTCTTCCTAGCACTTCTCACAATCTGAAATTATGTCTGTTTATTACAGTTCCACTCTAAATTGTCTACCCTATTATCTACACTGACAAATCCTCAATAACTATAGCACAAGTTCAACAAGGTTCTGAGTGAATCAATGTGATTGAATATAACTGTTACAGAAAGATACTCTTTCTGTAACAATAGACCACTGAAGCCAGCTCATCTCTTACTTTACACAAAAAATGTCTTATCACTGCACAGTTACCTATTGAAACTGGATTTTACAACAACTAATTTCCCAATTGAATACAAAGGACTTTAAAAAAAAAGGCATATCACTTTAGTCAACTCTTGGCAGATGCTTAGGTCCAAATCATGATTTGTCAAACATGACGATCCAGTGGCACTGCTATGCAGAATTCAAGGTTGTCTGCAGCAATTTGCATGATGTTATGTAATAAACATATTAAATTACAAAAGGCCAGCTGTCTTAATGAATAAGAAAATTAATCATTAAGTTTTTTATTAAAAAGATATTGCAGAATATTTTTTCATAATTTTTATTCTTGAAACTTGAAGATACATATATTATTTTCTCTGAATGAAAAACAGGATTAATGATTTCTACCTGCCATTCTGCATTTAGAATTGTACACTTAAAAATGCAATATGCCCAACTTCTTCAAAACATTCTAAAGAATGAAAATTCCTTCAAGCCATGGCCTCTGCTAACTATGCAAATAATTGCTTCTAATGCAAAACACAAGAAAATTGAGAGGTGATCCTTATATAGCACCCTGCACAGGAATCAACTCCAAATGGATCAAAGACCTCAGAGTCAAAGCAGACACTCTGAAAACATTACAGGATGGAATAGGAGAAGCCCTAGGTCTCCTTGGCACAGGCCAAAATTTTCTCAATTTTAGAGACCCAGAAACACAACAAATCAAAGAAAGGCAGAGAGGATTATGTGAAATTGCAGAGCTTCTGCATGGCAAAGGACATAGCTACAAGATCAATAAAAAGCCCACAGATTAGGAGAAGATTTTCACTAACCATACAATGGACAAGTGTCTCATATCTAAAATATACTTGGAACTCAAAAATTAAATCCCCCAACAACAAATCCTCAAAGAAACAACTGCTCAATAAATAAGTGGGCTAAGGACTTAAAGAGAAACTTCGCTGAAGAGGAAAGAAGGATGGCCAATAGACACATGAAGAAATGCTCAACCTCTCTAGCCATACAAGAAAGGCAAATCAAAACAACATTGAGATACCACCTCACCCCAGTTAGAATGGCTATAATCAAGAACTCTACTAACAACAGATGCTGGAGGGGTTGTGGACAGAAGGGAACTCTATTGCATTGTTGGTGGGAGTGTAAACTCGTTCAACCACTTTGAAAAGGAGTATGGAGGTTCCTCAAAAGACTCCACATAGAGCTCCCCTATGACCCAGCAATCCCACTTCTGGACATTTACCCAAATGATCACAAACAAGACCACACTAAAGCTACCAACACGACTATGTTTATTGCAGCATTATTTACCATAGCTAAGATATGG